>NC_053389.1:417191808-417495558 GCF_905171765.1 Bufo bufo | reverse complement strand
GTTATAATTTGTATGATTATGGCTTACAGCTTACGAAAACCCCAAAGTCACAATCTCGGGTACCCTTTGCTCAGGGCATATGGATTAATTAACGGACTAGAGTGTGACACTAGAATATTGAACTTTTTTTAAATTATTATTATTATTTAAATTGTAGTTTTTTATTTATTTTTCTCCCCCGTTACATTACAACATTTGGGTACGCAGACCCGGACAGCATATATTACATAAACAAACAATGTAATTTTAATTTGAGATGCATGAAACCGAAGACTCATTTATCAGTAAAAGTCTGTCTTCTAACAATTCCCCCCCCCCCCCCCTTCCCCATATAATTTGGGTATCCTCACAACATATTAAGTTGAGCATCATTCAATTGTACTGAGTAGTACTTTATATACAGAACTATCATGGATTCTCCCTGTGTAAGTTAATGGTATCCTATTTTTTTTTTTTTTTTTTGTGATATTTTGTGGATTGCGCACTCGTGTTATGTAGCAATAGCTTACCCAACCTCAATCAAGTACCATTCCGTGAGTGAAAAAGGCTGCATTGTTTTTTGCATTTCATTGTCATGTATGTGACAGTTTTTCCATTTTTGAAAAGGTTCTTGTGTTTTGTCTATCTTTTAATTTCAATATATCTAAAACGTTCCAAATAAAAATTTTTTTTTTTTTAAAATCTTCTAAAATGTTGTGTATTGTCAGCAGCTCTGTTTGTAGCCACCTTTCCAGTATACCGTATATACTTGAGTATAAGACGAGTTTTTTGGCACATATTTTTGTGCTCAAAAAGCCCCCTCGTCTTATACTCGAGTCTAGGTCTGTATTATGGCAACTTACATTGCCATAATACAGACCAACAGTGGCGTAGCTATTGGGGTCGCAGCGGTCGCAATTGCAACCGGGCCCCTAAGTCAGGGGGGCCCACGGGGCCCCCCAGGAGATAATGAGTAAAGCCCTGGATTATTTATTTGGATATCTTACTTTGTCTTAGCTCCGGTAATAGCAGGCAGTGCGGGGGGCGGCACTCACTCACTGACGTCACGCGCCTGCGCCGCCTAGTTGGAGGAGCAGGCGCGTGACGTCAGTGAGTGAGCGCCGCCCCCCGCACTGCCTGCTATTACCGGAGCTAAGACAAAGTAAGATATCCAAATAATCCGAGTAAAGAGCTCAGCAATGAGCAATGATTAAAGTTAAAGTAGTTACTGATTAGTTTATAAATATACTGCTGTGAGCGTTGGGGAGGGGGATCTGTGGATGGCACTGTAGGGGGATCTGCGGATGGCAGTGCCATCCACAGATCCCCCCCACCCCTAAACAGTGCCATCCACAGATCTCCCCCCTAAACAGTGCCATCCACAGATCCCCCCCTAAACAGTGCCATCCACAGATCCCCCCCCTAAACAGTGCCATCCACAGTTCCCCCTACAGTGCCATCCACAGATCCCCCCTCCCCTAAACAGTGCCATCCACAGATCTCCCCCCTAAACAGTGCCATCCACAGATCCCCCCTACCCTAAACAGTGCCATCATGACACTGTTTAGGGGAGGGGGGATCTGTGGATGGCACTGTTTAGGGGGGATCTGTGGATGGCACTGTTTAGGGGGGAGATCTGTGGATGGCACTGTTTAGGGGGGAGATCTGTGGATGGCTCCCTTTATTTAATGCAGAGAGTGTGTGTGTGTGTGTGTGTGTGTGTGTGTGTGTGTGTGTGTGTGTGTGTGTGTATATAATGCACACACTCTGCATTAAATACAGGGAGTCAGAGTCAGACTCCCATCAATCTGAGTCACCCTCTTGCAGATGTGTGTATATAATGTAGAGTGTGTGCATTATATACACATACACTCTGCATTATAGCTGCATTTCCCACCCTAGTCTTATACTCGAGTCAATAATTTTTCCAAATTTTTTTGGGGTAAAATTAGGGGCCTCGGCTTATATTCGGGTCGGCTTATACTCGAGTATATACGGTACTCCTTTTTACAACCATGCAGATCGAATAGAATAGGTTGGGAAGAGATCGTCTAGTACTTCCCTCATCCTCAAAATGAAATATATAGAGTTGTGGTGTAACTTCTACTCTCTGTCCCCATATAGCCCTAACCACCTCTCCTACCTCCTTCCAGAGCTGCTTACTTTTCTCACATTGCCACAGTCCATGGTATAGATCAGTGTATCCCTGGCCACATTTAGGGCAATTCATTATATGATCTGGTTTGTTTGGGTGTGGTGGTATGTTGAAGCCAAATATGGCTCTATGTATTCTCAATTGCGTGTCCCTCCACACTTCATTAGTGATTATGTCTTCTCACCCTCATCCACCCTTGCTTCATCATTTGAGTGATATGGCCAGCTCCCAATTGCTCTTCCCATTTTTTGAAATCCCCAGTCCTCTCTCTGGGAGTCTGCCTCTCTAATTTTAAAATAAACAGACGAGACTGAGACCCTTCTTCCTCCTCCTCCTCCTAGAATTTTATCTAGTGTGTGTTTTGACTCATTTCCGTATGCACCACTACAAGATTTGATGTAATGGCTGCTTTAACCTGAGCATATTGTATAATCTAAAATGGGTGCAAAGAAAATTTCTCTGTTAATTCTTTCTCCGTAAGCCATCTGGGCTCACTATCATGTAGTAACTGCTTCACCCGAGTAATCCCTTTAGATTTCCACTCTGAAAATAAGCTATTTGTTTGGCCTTGTTTAAACTCTGGGATATTCCATATCGGGAGATGCTTAGATATTCTAAAAGACAACCAGTACCTTTTCCGCAATATCCTCCAGGTTGCTATAGTGTTTTTGATAAGTATGGATTGTTTGAACCAACCCGGGATGTTTATTAGTCTAGCATGGAGCAACGCCACTAAGGACCAGGGGGCACAGAACCCTCTTTCCAAGGATAGGGCTAAATAATGACCCATCCCTTTGATCCAGTCTGCTATGTGTCTAGCTATACATGCTAAATTATACCCTCTGATATCAATATTGAACCTTTTCACAATATTCTAATTTTAAGTTGCATTAATGCAACTCCTTTTTAAGGTGCATTACTGAAATAAATGAACTTTTGCACGATATTCTTATTTTTCGAGTTTCACCTGTAGATACTCTGGTCTCTCTGAAGCTGCCGTACCCTCTGCACTTTGACAGGACCAGGCAGTGCAATGGTTGCAAATCAAGCAGAGCCTCTAAGTGTAACTGCAATGCCTCCATTGCTCCTACAGGCTCAGTTTCATATATTAAAATAACCCACCTTACACCAGGCGAGAGCCCCAGAAAGCCCAGACTGTACCCCAAATGGCCCCAGGGAATGTAGGAGTGAGGACAGCCACCATTGACCACCAGCAGTCCTTTCGGTGCTACAAACTACCATGGATTCCCCCCCACCCCTGCATAGTTTTGGCGTCACAAATAGGACTGTACCTTTGTGTTCTACTGAACATGAATATGAACACCTTGCTGTGCCTTGCTGAAGACTGTGCCCCACTGAGATCCCTAAAAGAGGCTTTATTGTGCTAAAAAATAATATCGTGTGGAGCTGCTGGCCATGTTGCTGCAGAAGTTTTGTTAACAGGTATTGTCACTTACTTCAATTTCTGTCATTGAACTCAACCACGCCCTAGGCTGCAAGCTGGTCCACAAGGAGTTAAGACCCAGAATTGGCGCCGTGTCACAATTGCAGAAAAATTGTGAAGAGCCCTGCCAAGCGATGGAGAAATGCAGATAACACCCCACTTGGAGGGGGGGGAAAGGAACAGTTCATCCATCGAGCAAAGGCGAGGCAGCTGTGTGCATCACTGATGGTGAAATCGCCACCATCTGCTGAAACCCATCACCAACTGAGCAGATTTGCAGGATCAAAAAGCTTCCTGCTAAGGACAGGTTCCTGTAGTGACCCATTTGACCAGAACCTGTTGCCCAGAGCAAGAAAAGTACTTGATTATGAGCAAAGGGAAGAGAACAGAGATAAGATGGTGGGAGTACGCGGTCGTGTACAGACTGATCTAACCTGTGGTGTGGAGACGAGCCAGAGCTACTCACCATGATGCAGCAGCTGTCTGTTCTAGAGGAAGAGAATTGCCAACCTGCGCAACCATTAGAGCTTGCGCTGGCATTGGGGCTGTGTTCCCACTTGCCTTGCTACCTTCCAGAGGACAAGGCTAGAGGCTAGCTGAGCTTATAAGGAGCTGGATGACTGCAGCCCTCCCTGAAAGGACCTGGGAGAAACAAAACATCCTCCAAATTCTGGAGCAATCCTGGACTGGAGATCCCATGCTAGTAAGTAAAAAAAAACAGGTACTGTTTTCCGTTGACCAAGGGTTTCGATTTCTCCGGGATGATGAGACAGCAGAAGAACTATTGGTAAGCTTCTGGTCGGTCAAACAGCCACATCTCCATCAATACCTTCATAGCCTATACCCAGGTGACCAGGTAGAGTACACCCCCGTAGATGGCCTAGCAGACTGCCCAGACCTTTATTTCAGATTAGACCAGCTGAGGTGTGGCAAGGATCACCAGACTGCCCAGACCTTTATTTCAGATTAGACCAGCTGAGGTGTGGCTGGAGGACCAGACAGGTCCATTCAAGGCATGTGGCCTGTACAAGACTCTGGAAGGTGGGCCCCAAGTATGGACCCATCTCCTGGCTGGGAGCTTGGGCCAAGGAGTACAGTTGCTCTGAGCATCAGCTCACTAGCCAGCCAGAGATTCCGCCAACCACTTTCGGATCTAGCAACACAATGATTAATCTGGTTATCCCCATTTTTGCTGGACAGACTCTGCCTATGTGGTGCCCTGAAAGCTGCTGGATGTTGAGAGAGGACCCTCTAAAGAAGGATACCACCACACTTTCTCTAAAAATCTTCTGCCTCCTGGGTTGGAACCCTCCTCGCCTCCAAAACCCGCTGTACCAGCCCATCTCAGCACAGGCAAGAAAAATGTGCCTGTTCTTTTTCAACAGAGCCACCCCAGCCTTGCATGAGCATGAGAAGGCGCTAGGATTCCAACTGACATCCCAGAGGCCTGTTCTATGCAGGCAAAAAATGATACTGCTACAGAGGATCCAGAGGCTGGAGATGCCATCCAGACCTAACAGCTGCAAGCCTCAAGAAAAGGTAAAAAGGAGCCCAGAGCATAGGGTAAGGGATTGGCCTTGTTGTGTTGTTGTTGGCCCATACAAAACCTGCCCTAGAGGTTTTCTATTACTTGCATCCCAGTTGTTCTCTGTTCTCATCTACCCTCGTTTCTTGGGTTACAACTAAAACCTGACATTCGGTTAAAGTACTTGTACCCAGAGATGGACTTTAGGCCTAAAGCCCTCAGAAATTTTAAGTTTATGCAATGTTCTAAATTGACTGCCCATAGAGAAAAGACTTAAACATTGCAAAAACTGCTCAGAGGAGCTTTGGTATGTTTAAGTATCATACCTAGGGAATGGACTTATGCTATTAAGCCTTCAGTGCCTTACTAATTGTTTGCACTAGTCTTGGACTATTTCTGTCTTAGCAATGGACTATTTTTGTATGTATTGTGGACTTTACTCTCAAGAGAGAGAACAATGCCCCTATGTCACTATTTTTCAGATGCTGTCAGGCCACCTGCTATGATATGCCTATGCCTGATTTTTTTTTGCACTGTGAATTTGCCTATGTCTTAACCTTACTTCTTGCAGGAAGAAAAAAAGAAGAAAGGGGGCACTACATTACAGTACTGTGTCGGTGCATATGTTTTTTGTTTGTCCTACTGTCACGGACGTACCGAGACATGCGGACGTCCCCGCGAGTGTCCCCGCAACTCTTTGAGACTGACAACATGTGGTTTGATTTGACATGCTTACCTTGTGGATCAATAGGCGTCTGTGTTGTTTCTGGTACTGGTCACACCCTTAACTTTCAGGTGTTGCTAATGTGGTCATTTAACTTTCCCTATTTATATATTTTTTCTTCCACAATGCTGTGTGGTTTATAGCTTTAGTTGGACCTGTGGATAGCTGGTGTTTGGATCTCGGCTGAGATTGGAAGTTAAGTGTTACCTTTTCCTTTTGTATTTTATTTTGACTTTTCTGTGTGTTTTATATTAGGGCCTCAGGGAGACTCCCGTTCATCCTTCCTTTTGGGTAAACAGGTTGTCTCATTCCTGTCATTAGTACCAGGGTCCTTTAGGGTTAGATAGGACTTTAGGTATTCCTGTGTATGAACTCCCCTACCTTTTGGGGTCTGTTCATACTGGTAGTCAGTCAGGGCTTTGGTTAGGGTTTTCACTAGGAGGTGTCCATCTTCCTTGACTAGTTTTCAGGCATTATTTCCTTTCCCCTTTCCCTCCTATGTTCGGTGTGGGGTTTCCCTCCCACACTAGAGCGTGACAGCTACAGGTCGCAGGAGATCTACGTGGCAAGACTTCGGGGACGGTTTGTTAAAATAGGGAGAAATGCAGTGAACCAATGGATCACTGCTAAGCGTTGTTTGCCAACATTTAAATGTTGTGAAAGCACTTATTTCTTTATGCTCTATAGTTTTGTGGAAACAAATGGTCAAAAATAGAAGCTTTAGCCTAGTTTTCCACAGTAATGGACTGGTCCTGCCCCCTGCTTAGTCGAGTCTTAGCTGAGCAGAACTAGATGCAACACCAGCATGTGTGAGCGCCTTAAGAGGAGTCTAATACAGAGAACCTTCATCTCCTGAGATTGAAAACTGCCTCAAAAACTAACTGAACTGAGAGAATTTCCCTGAAAGAAGGAGAGCCTGAAATCCATACAGATTGTAGAGAACCAAGGCAGTGCCTGGAAAGTCAGTAAGGTAGTGCGCATTTATGGCAATAAGACTTTACTGTTTTGGCGTCCACCACACTTTGAGACAGACTAGCCATCCAGATCTTAGATCTGTACCCCTCAGCCTGGGAACTGCACAATGAGTTAATGAGAATGGAATTGCACACCTGTGTTTTATTTGGAGAAATTGCAACGTATACTTAGAATGAACTCATGGAGGATTACTACCATCATTGTTACTGCGATACATAAGTATTGGGAAAAGACTACACTGTAACATACAGTGCCAATTGTTGCTTTTTGTACAACTACTACTCCAATCATCAATTCAGTAAAGAGAGACTTTATTATAACCAATCGGCCTGGTTATTGACTCCACCATTCACCAGAAAGCCCAGGGTTTTCTCTCAAGTGGAGAAATGGTGCACAGCCCAAGGAAGCACTGGAGTGAGGACAGCCACCGTGAACCACTACCACTTCTATCAGTGCCACAAACTGACTCCCTTTCACTGCATATACAGCACTTGTAAGAAGGTACCTGGAATCATCGTGGATGGAAGGTATGTGTCACAGAGGTTCCTGGCCTCGGTGAAGTAAGAGCCGATATTTTATGTGTCGGCAGCAGCTATTGCAAATTGACACCTTGAGATTTAGCATGGCTGTCATAGCTGATCTGGGACGGCTCTTACTGGGAGTAGTCAAAGTGCTGGGTGGGTGACTACTCCCCATGTTTCAGGCCGGGTTTTGCCAGGCATAAAAAACAGCCAGCACTGCCAGGTGTGGTGGATTTACCTCCCTCTGACAGTAGAGCTCAGGAGTCTGTGTACTGTGCGCTGAAAGCTGTGCTGGGATTTGAGGTTTGAGCCGGGCTGGAGGACTCGTGCCCCTCTAAAGTCGAACAGACCGCCTATGGACTTGATGAGGCTGAACTGCTAACAGGGTGTGAATTAACACCCAGGAGAAAAGGTGACTTTTATTGTTTATGGACGTTACTTGTGTGTGAACAAACACCAAGCCACCTGCGTTTTGTGATACACCTTATCTGCATTTTGTTATACACCAATGTGTGAATAAACACCGCTGTTTGATTCAAGAACTGTGTACTTTGCCTCTATACTGCATCTGCTAGTCCTAACTACTAGAGCGATTCCCCACACACTCCACAAGGATATCAAAGACAGACACAATACCCATAATACAGCTGACAATCTGCTGCAATAGCCAGAATCAAAGATAATGCTGAACTGATTAAACCCTTAGATCCTGCAGTCAATGGCGAAGTTCGCATCAAAGTGTTTACAATGGGAGGGGCTTCTTCTGTCACCCCATCAACCTCTCTGTGACATGATTGGGGAGTTCAGATGAGTAGCTATGGCAGTCGAGGAACCAACAATGGCTCTCAGGTGTGCCATCTTAGCACAGCTATTAGGTACTGCCAGAGGCATAGCACAATAGCATTCCTATCAGGCATAATATAATGCAGTACAGAATTATGATTGCATGTTGCCGAGTGAGACTCAAAAGATGAAAGGGTGAAATTTAAGGAAAAGGTAAAAAGTTCACGCTACAGTGATATCATATCATGAAAGTTGGGCATTTAAGTAGAAGCATGCAATGGTGATTTCCTTATCTCAAACAAAAGCCAACAACAGTGGTGGGTATAACCCCACAAAAAATGTCAATGTCTCAATAACTTGTCATGTGGCCTTGAGCATCATTTACAGCTTGACAACGATGTCTCATGTGGTTCACAAGTCGACTTATTGTCTGCTGAGGCATGGCATCCCACTCTTCTTGAAGGGCGTCCCTCAGGTCATTGAGGTTCTGGGGTACAGATTTACTAGCCTCTACATGGCAACTCAGCTGATCCCATAGGTTTTAAATGGGATTCAGGTCCGGAGAAAGTGCAGGCCACTCTATTTGAGGTACCCCCAGTCTCCAGCTGCTGTTCCCTAATGATACAACCTGAATAAGCTGGCGCAATGACTGGATTAATAATGTTATTCAAGTAGTATGGACTTGTCACTGTACCAATCACAAAGTTAAGGGCAGTTTTGTATTGACTAGACACACCTGCCCATACTGTAACACCACCACCACCAAAGGCTCGTCTGTGGCTGATGCATAGCGCTCTCCTTGATGTCTCCAACATCGTTGGCGGTCATCATTTTTGCTCAGCGTGAATCGACTTTCATCAGTGAACTGCATTGAGGCCCACTGGTCCCTCGTTCAGCTTAGATGCTCCAAGGCCCATGCAAGACGATGACGCCCGTGGTCAGGTACCCTTGCAGGTCATCTAGCACGCAGTCCACGCTGTTGTAAATGGTTTCAAATGGCCTGACCAATTCTAATTGAAGCAGGAAATTTATTGAGCGATTCATGGATCAAACACTTGTTGTGAGTTTTGCTGTTTAGCTCAGTGTTAGAAAACAGCAAGTTGTGCAAAAAGCACTGAAACACTGAACAGTTGGACATGTGCATTCAAAAGTTTAGATAAGGTCACATTAAAGGGGTTGTCTGGGTTAAGAGCTGAACCTGGACATGCCTCCATTTTCACCCAGGCAGCAGTTCATGCTCCGATGCTCTCCTTTGCCCTGCGTTAAATCGGGGGGGCTGCCAGGAAGCCCGGTGACGTCACCAGCACTGATGGGCGGGCTTTAGCGCTGCCCTAGCCAGTAAAATGGCGCTAAAGCACGCCCATCACAGCCGGTGACGTCACCGAACACACTGCCGGACGGAAGCTTCCGCCTGGCAGTGTGTGATTGTAAACAAAAGAGCCATTGCCCTGCGCCTTTAAGTTCACCTGTAAAGGTTAGAGTGCATTTTAGGTTCATCCTGAAATTTCACCAACAAACCAAATATCCCTAACTTTTAACCCCTTAACGCCCAGCGCCAAACATGTACGGCGCAAGGTCCGCAGGGCTCTGGGGAAGGATCGGGGGTGAGTCGCAGCACCATGCCTGCTCTTTCTGGCAGGCATCCATGCCGGGTAAGGGCAGCATGGTGCTGCACCACCCCCTGCAGCTCCAAGAGCTGCGATTGGCCGATCAATGAGACCGGCACATCGCAGTGCAGGAAGCTGTAAGAAGCATCGGGGCGGGAGGAGGTCAGGGGGAGGTGGCAGGTGCTTAACTGGTCAGCACCGGTCACCACCGAGGTGAGGCAGGGGACACCAGTGTTTTGGGTCCAGTGCCAGCGCTGTGATTGGCTAGAACAACGCTCCAGCCAATAGCAGCGCTATTAGCTGCACAGGAAGAGGCAGAACTTACCTGTATGCAGCCATTCTAGCTGGTGACTGCATGCAGAGAGGTTCTGTGCCTTTCTGTGCTGCTTGTGGCTTGCTGGGACTTGTTGTGCACACCACTGCGATTTAACCCCTTTCCTGCTGAAAAGAAGAAAGAAGAAAATAAAAAGAAAGAAGAACATCTGGAATAGCTGCACAGATTTTTTGCTTTGATTTGCAGCTGTTCCAGATCCCTAAAATACCCTCCGTCCCTGTATCACCCCCGTACTATTTTTACGGACGCCATTTGGGCTTTTTATTTTATTAATTTTTTACCATTTTCCAGCTCTGTATCACTTTTTCTGCGTGCGATCAGTGAACGCCAAGTGCTGTTGAGTGCGTGCCTGCCTGATCAGCACCTGCGGATTGTTATTTGCCTACAGCAACAGTAAAGGAGCTGCAGGAATATCTGGCAAGTACTGGCTGTGTGGTACATGTGACAACAATCTCCCGTATTCTTCATATGTCTGGGCTATGGGGTAGAGTGGTAAGACGAAAGCCTTTTCTTACGAAGAAAAACATCCAAGCCAGGCTACACTTTGCAAAAACACATATGAAGTCTCCCAAAAGCATGTAGGAAAAGGTGTTATGGTCTGATGAAACCAAGGTTGAACTTTTTGGCCATAATTCCAAAATATATGTTTGGCGCAAAAACAACACTGCACATCACCAAAAGAACACCATACCCACAGGGAAGCATGGTGGTGGTAGCATCATGCCAAGGGGCTGTTTTTCTTCAGCTGGAACTGGGGCCTTAGTTAAGCTAGAGGGAATTATGATCAGTTCCAAATACCAGTCAATATTGGCACAAAACCTTCAGGCTTCTGCTAGAAAGCTGAACATGAAGAGGATCTTCATCTTTCTACATGACAACGACCCAAAGCATACATCCAAATCAACAAAGGACTGGCTTCACCAGAAGAAGATTAAAGTTTTGGAATGGCCCAGCCAGAGCCCAGACCTGAATCCGATTGAAAATCTGTGGGGTGATCTGGGGTGATCTGAAGAGAGTTTTTCAATTGAGTTGTACAGTTTATAGGTCACATTAAAGGTGGAAAAAGTTCTGAAATTATTTATCTTTGTCTAATTTTTTTTACATCACAGAAACCTGACATTTTAACAGGTGTGTGTAGACTTTTTATATCCACTGTATGTGTGTGTGTGTATATATATATATATATATATATATATATATTATATAAAATCAATTTTAGTTAGTGTCAGTTTAGATTTTTTGCATGAACGCACCATCTGCGTGCGTGCATTTTGCAGAGCACTGTAGTGAATTTTTATACTACAGTTTTTGCACGCACGATCTGTGTGCGTGCATGCTGCAGAGCACCGATCAGTAGTGTGCTCAGTAGCATCTGCACATTTTTGAGGTTTTGTTTTTTTTTCCACATTTTTTTTGTGTGAAAAAAGACCTGCAGTTAGTGGTAGTTATATAGTATAATTTCAGTTAGTGTCAGTTTAGAATTTTGCACGAACGCACCATCTGCGTACGTGCATTTTGCAACCACTGAGCACCGATCAGTAGTGTCCGTTACTGATCGCGTCTGCTCAGTTTGCACTGCAAGTTTTTTTTTTTTTTGCAGAAAAGCCTTTTTTTGTGTGCAGCAAAACCTTTTTTGTGCCAAAAAGACTTTCCTCTACTGCCACTTTCCTCTACTCCTCTACCCCCTCATCATCATCATCATCATCATCCACTGATGAGGGACCCTCTAAAAGGTGGCCCAGGGTAGCAGCGGAGGCAGCCCCACAGAGTGACCCCATATGGACCCCACCCCATGATGATTATCAGCCCCAAATTCCAGAGTTTGTGGGAAACTGTGGGATCCAAATTGACTGCACGGGCTTCACATAAATAGATTTTTTTCAAAATCTTTTTCTCAAAAGATTTTATAAATTTGATGGTGACCCAAACAAATTTATACGTCCAGCAATTTATTTCCCAGAACCCTACTTCGCCATACGCTAGACCTCTAGGTTAGACCCCAGTAAGGGCAGCAGAGATGATGACATTTTAGGGACTCGTGCTGCATATGGGCGTTGTAAAAAATAAATAAAAAATTAGGCAATATTGGAGTTCGGACATTTTCTACCAGACTCCAATTTATAGTCAGACCATGACCCGGAAGCGATTTGAGTCAATTAGCAAATTTCTACACTACGACAATGAACAGTGCCCACCCCAAAACGATCTAACATTTGACCGTCTGTTCGAAGTTAGGCCTGTTATTGACCACTTCAGCACAAAGTTTGGTGAGGTGTACAACCCCGATAAAAATGTATTTGTAGATGAGTCCCTATTACTTTTCAAAGGCAGGATAGATTCCGCAAGTACCTGCCTAGCAAACGGGCAAGGTATGGCATAAAGTTATACAAACTTTGTGAGAGTAGCTCCGGGTACACCCACAAATTCTGTGTTTATGAAGGGAGAAATTCCCACATAGAACCCCCAGAATGCCCCCCCATCCTAGGAGTTAGTGGGAAGATCGTGTGGGACTTACTGCACCCACTGCTGGATAAGGGTTACCACCTCTATGTGGATAACTATTATACCAGCATACCCCTATTCAGGTCCCTAACTGTCAGAGGTACCGTCGCTTGCGGCACAGTATGCAAAACTCAGAGATGCCTCCCTAAATCCCTGGTAGGGCATCCACTGAAAATGGGTGAAAGTAGGGCTCTCCTCCATGATAACATGCTGGTACATCCTTGTACTGACCAACATTCACACTAACACCATCTCCCCTGCCACTGTCCCCAAACCAGTTTGTTGCATCCTGGACTACAATAGGCACATGGGATGGGCAGATCAACTTCTTAAGCCCTACAGTGCCATACGAAAAACGAAAGTGTGGTACAAAAAGCTGGCCGTACACATTGTACAGATGGCAATGTGCAATGCGTACATGCTATTTCATTCTGCAGGCCACACAGAAACTTTCATTCTGTTCCAAGACATGGTAATCAATGCCCTAATATTTCAAACACAGGCTTGGGAGGGTCCTAGTACTTCTGAAAGTCATGGTGCCCGTGTTGTACCAGGGCAACATTTTCCAGGTCAAGTCCTCTCGACAGCAAGGAAGGGAAGGACCCCAAAAAGTTTTGGTGCGTTCCAAAAGGGGGATAAGGAAAGACACAATTTACCACTGCAAAACCTACCCTGAAAAACCTGACCTGTGCATGCAGGAGTGTTTCAGAATCTACCACACATCCACGGAGTGTTAATTTAATTTCATTCTTTATGCTCCCTGTAATATTTCCACTTTATATCTCTGATTTAGTCCACCTCGCTTGCATATCCACTTTTCAACAACCACTACATATTTTTTTATGTGAGACACCTGTTTGCTGAAAAGTACCCTTTCCACCACTTAAAATGTTCGTACGGGGGTGTTCTTTCCGAAATGGGGTCACTTCTTGGGGTTTTTCATTTCTGGGGACCTCAGGAAATTTATTTAATGCGACATGGCAACTAAAATCCATGTCTGTTTATTCAGGCCTGCAAAAAACATATTTTTCACCTTGCCTCTAGAGCCCTGCTGTGCGCCCATACAGCAGGCTACAAGCACATATGGTGTATTTGCAAAAGGGGAGAAAATGGGGAACATAGACTGGGGTGAATTGTCTCCTTTAACCCCTTGAGAAAGTGAAAAATTGGGGTCTGCTAGTAATTTTTAATTTTCAAAAATGTGTGCTTTGAAATGCTTTCACAAGTGTTTCAGTCCTCTGTGAGACACTCGTTTGCTGAAAAGTACCCTTTCCACCACTTAAAATGTTAATACGGGGGTGCTCTTTCCGAAATGGGGTCACTTCTTGGGGTTTTTCATTTCTGGGGACCTCAGGAAATTTATTTAATTCGACATGGCAGCTAAAATCCATGTCTGCTTAATCAGGCCTGCAATAAACATATTTTGCACCTTGCCTTTAGAGCCCTGCCATGCGCCAATACATCTTTTTTTGAGCGCATATGGGGTGTTGGTGTATTCGGGGGGGAAATGTGGAACAAAATTTGGGGTGCATTCAGTCCTGTTACCCCTTGTGAAAGTGAAAAATGTGGGTGTAAGGCCTCATGCACACGACCGTTGTTGTGTTCCGTTCCGCAAAATGGGGTTCCGTGATCCGTTTCCGTTTTTGTTTCCGTGTGTCTTCCTTTATTTTTGGAGGATCACCAGACATGAAGGAAAGTAAAAAAAAGTCTAAGTCAAGTTTGCCATGCAAATGATAGGAAAAAAACGGACGCGGACGACAATCTTGTGTGCCTCCGCGTTTTTTCACGGTCCCATTGACTTGAATGGGTCCGCGAACCATTTTCCATGAAAAAAATAGGACAGGTTATATTTTTTTGACCTACTGGAACCACGGATCACGGACGCGGATGACAAATGGTGCATTAGCCGAGTTTTCTACGGACCCATTGAAAGTCAATGGGTCCGCAGAAAATCACAAAAAACGGAACAACGGACACGGAATAAAACAACGGTCGTGTGCATGAGGCCTAAAGCAACTTTTTCTGGAAATAATTTCAATTTTTCATTTTCACAGCTAAGCATTTCCTAATTCTGTGAAACACCTGATTAGTCAAAGTGCTCACTACACACCTTGAAATATTCCTTGAGGGGTGTAGTTTCCGGAATGGAGTCACTTTTTGAGGGTTTCCACTGTAGGGCCACCTCAGGGTGTCTTCACATGCGACATAGCTCCCAATTGCCATTCTAGCTAAATCCTCTCTCCTAACACCATATGGTGCTCCTTCCACTCTGAAGCCTGCTGTGCACCCATACATCATTTTTTGAGCACATATGGGATTTTGGCGTATTCAGGGGGAAATGGGAAACAAAATGTGGGTTGCATTTTGTCCTGTTTCCCCTTATGAACAGGACTGGTGCAAGGATTTTTGCCACCCTAGGCAAAAGCTAATTTTGCCGCCTCCTTGACTCCGCCCATTGACCAAGCCCTTTTACCCGCCCCTTTTTTGTCGGCCACCTATTTAATGATTGTTGCATGCAACATTTTACTTGATCAGCTAATTTTAGATATTCTACAGCAGTCTCGTTACAATCCCCCACCCCCCCAATCAGCCTTTCGACCAAATTAATAAAAATAGTAAAATAGAACATTTAATTAAAACATTTCAATTGTAAACATTTTCTCATATGCAAAACATTAAATAGCAGCATTGGCCTCCAGGTGACGTCTCCTCCAATGTAGATCTTCTATGTCATCATCTTCTCCATTCGGTCCGGACATTTCTCTCAGCCACCTCTTCTCTGCAGAGTGTGACACACAGACATCTTAGTGTCCTCACTTTTCAATCATCCCCCAACCTGGAGTCCCCACAATGTTATCCTGCTGCTCGCTGTGCCCCCCAATAACCCCAGATACTATCCTGAAGGAAAAGGAGTGCCCCCTATAGTAATAGTACTCCTCATAGTCCCACCAATAGTAATTCCCTTCTAGAATGCCCTCATTAGTAATACTGCCCCTACACTGCCCCACATTAAGTAATTTGCCCCCCACACTGCCCCACATTATGTAATTTGCCCCCACACAGCCTCACATTATGTAATTTGCCCCCACACAGCCTCCATTATGTAATTTGCCCCCCACTAAGTAATTTGCCCCCACACTGCCCTCCATTATGTAATTTACCCCCACTAAGTAATTTTGCCCCCACACAAGTTAATTTTGCCCCCAGACTGCCCTCCATTATGTAGTCTCCCCCCCCCCCCCCGTACTTGTGTCGCTGATCCTGTACACTCTGTACTTGAGTTAAGTTAAGTTCAGTGTCTTTGGCGCGCAATCCCGTCCTGCGGCGCATGATCTCGTGAGACCCACCTCGGGAGGTCACGGGTCTCACGGGATTGCGCGCCGAAGTGACTGAACTCGTGCCCGCGCAGCCGGCAAGTACAGGATCAGATCAGCGACACAAGTACAAGGGGGCGGGTGCTAGTGGTGTTGGGAACTTGAGCCCGCACCCACCTCGCAAGCCCACTGGCGGCCAGACTCCAGAGCACTGGCACCCCCAGCAAGAGTGCGCTCTACATGGTGGCCTACTCTGCTTATGGGTGGCGCCGGCCCTGCTTGTGAAAGTAAAAAATGTGGGTGTAAAGCAACTTTTTCTGGAAAAAATATATAATTTTTCATTTTCACAGCCAATCGTTTCCTAATTCTGTGAAACGCCTGATAGGTCAAAGTGCTCACTACTCAATATTCTTTGAGGGGGTGTAGTTTCTGGAATGGGGTCACTTTTTGTCTTCACATGCGACATAGCTCCCAATTACCATTCCAGCTAAATCCGCTCTCCAAAAGCCTCATGCTGCTCCTTCCACTCTGAAGCATGCTGTGCGTCCATACATCAGTTTTTGAGCACACAGGTGTTTCTGTAAACTCCTGATTCAGGGTAATAGATTTTGAGTTTTGTTTGGCTGTTAACCCTTGATGTGTTGCAGAAAAAATAGATTAAAATGTAAAATCTGCTAAGAAAAGTGAAATTTTGAAATTTCATTCCCATTTTCATTTAATTCTCTTGGGGCACCTAAAGGGTTAACAAATCAGTTTTGAATAGCTTGAGGGGTGTCGTTTCTAAAACGGGGTGATTTATGGGTGGTTCCTAATATGTAAGCCCCAGAAAGTGACTTCGTAACTGAACTGGTCCTGAAAAAATTTGGGTTTGGAAATGTTCTTAAAAATTTTAAGATGTGCTTCTAATTTTCTAAGCCTTCGTTGTTTTTTTTTTTAAACTGTAGATTTTTATTAGCACATTACGTGCAAATTTTTCAATAATACAGAAATAAAGAAGAAAAACTAAGTGATACAGCATAGTTCATACAGAGTCCACAGTGGACCATTGAGATGTAAAAAAGGTTCAGAGACAGCGCATACAGCACTACAAATACCATGACTATGTCTAATAATGTATCACAAAAAACTTAGGACACGGGATAAGACAACTGACAGAACACAAAGGGAAAAGGACGGATGGGGGAAAGTAAGAACAGGGATGATGGAGGGGGGATGGGTCCTTAGGGAGATGTCGAGTAGGTATCCCATGGAAGCCAGATCGCTTCAAACTGTTCCACAGTGTTAAGGAACGCCGTGAGATAGTCCATGGACCTGAAGTCATGGACCCTGGCCAGTAGCGTGGACTTGGTGGGAGGGGTAGTCTGTTTCCAGGATTTAGTGATCAAGGTTTAAGGTGCGGTACATAGGGAGAGGAACAGTCTGAAAGAGCACTTGCTCAGCCCCGGAGGTGGTAAGTTGAGTAGGTAGTCCTTTGGGTCCAGCGGTATAGGGGATCCGAAAAGGGAGTGAGCCTCATCTTTTTCCTCTTCCCAAAATGGGGTAATGCTAGGGAGGGAGAGGCGTGTCCCTTCCCCTTCCTCTGATAGGCTGCAGGCACTAGGCCGGCAGCCTATCAGAGGCCGGCGCAGGCGGCGCGAGCCGAACAGCGCGGGACACAGGCCGGAAGAGGCCTGCATCGCATCGCTGACATGGAGGTAAGTATAAGTGTTTTTTGTTTTTTTTATATATGTACAATACTTTTACTGGCACATTGGGGGGCTCTTGTTACTGGCACATGATGGGAAGGCTCTTATTACTGGCACATGATGGGAGGGCTCTTATTACTGGCACATGATGGGGGGCTCTTATTACTGGCACATGATGGGGGGGGGCTCTTATTTCTGGCACATGATGGGGGGGCTCTTATTACTGACACATTATGGGGGGGCTCTTATTACTGACACATTATGGGGGGGCTCTTGTTACTGGCACATGATTGGGGGGCTCTAGGTATTGGCACATGGGCTGCTCTTGTTACTGGCTCATGATTAGAGGGCTCTTATTACTGGCACATGATGGGGGGCTATTATTACTGGCACATGATGGGGGGCTATTATTACTGGAACATGATGGGGGGTGCTCTTATTACTGCCACATGATGGGGGGTGCTCTTATTACTGGGACATGATGGGGGGTGCTCTTATTACTGGCACATGATGGGGGGTGCTCTTATTACTGGCACATGATGGGGGATGCTCTTATTACTGGCATATGATGGGGGCTCTTATTACTGACACATTATGGGGGGGCTCTTGTTACTGGCACATGATTGGGGGGCTCTTGTTACTGGCACATGATGGGGGGCTCTTGTTACTGGCACATGATTGGGGGGCATCTATGGGGGCACATTTTACTGGCACATGATTGGGGGCTCTTATTACTGACACACTATGGGGGGGCTCTTGTTACTGGCACATGATTGAGGGGCATCTATGGGGGCACATTTTACTGGCACTTTATTGGGGGCACTTATTACTGGCACATTATTGGGGGCACCTATTACTGGCACATTATTGGGGGCTCTATAGGGGCATCTACTGAGCCCACAAAGAAGGGGTATTTTATATGGGGGGCTCTGTACAGTAGCATTTTATACTGGGACACATTATGGTGGGTACTATGGGGAAGGGGGGAGAGGAGTACTATGGGGTCATCTACGGGGGGCACTAAGAAGAGGTATTTTATACTTGCAAATTATGGGGGACACTGAGGGCATCTACTGAGGCACTATATATGGGGCATTTTATACTGGTACATTAAGGGGGCACTAGGAGGAAGGGGGTGAGGAGCACTATGGGGGTATTTACTGAGGGCACTATATAGGGGTATTTTATACTGGCACATTATTGGGGCACTATGGGGACATTAGCTCAACTGGGGGCATTACAAGTGGGTATTTTTGCACTGTCACATTGTAAGGAGAATTATTTCTACTGGGGAAGGGGGGCATTATGGTGGGCTTTATTACTCCCCCATGGTATGAGCCGCCTAGTAGCAGCCCCAGCCTCTTCCTGCTCTGCAACCCCACTGCCCCTTCTCCAAATCCTTATTATGAAATCTTTCTCATTAGGATAAAACACAACATCAGCCCCACCGAGCCCCCGGCCAAAGTGTTGAAGTGGTGTCCAAGATCCCCAAGGGCCAAGCCAAGTAATTGTAAATTTTCATGTGAAATATGTTTGTTATACACATATAGCATACACTGTGCCACACAATACACAGTATACCTCTACACTGTGTAGTCTGTTCTATAAGCACCACATTGTTTTGTGGCGGTGGACAGAAAATAATCTGGAAGTGCCCCTCCCGAGACCAGCCTCTGGATCCGCCACTGCAGCAGACAGACGGAACAGTGGGGTTTATACAATGTAGGAGAGCAGGAGTATGATACCAGTGCATTAGCAACTGTCATGGTCTTACCTTCTTGCTGTTCTCCTTCGTTTGACATGTGCTGGCGGCCATCTTGGTTTCTGGGTTTCTTGTAGCCTTCCACCCTGCGGCTCCTCCATCCCACTGGGAGGAGCTGGATGCCTAGCTCATATATATAGGAGGCCTGTGGCTTCAGTTCCTTGCTTGGTCCTCCTGTGTTCACATGCTTCTAAGACTGCTGCTGCTTCTGGTTCCTGATCCTGGTTTCGTCTGACTACCCTGCTGGTTCCTGATCCTGGCTTCGTCTGACTACCCTGCTGGTTCCTGATCCTGGCTTCGTCTGACTACCCTTCTGGTTCCTGATCTCTGGCCTCTCAAAGACTCTGCTTCGGTTTCACCATTCGTTTGGACTTTTGCTTTACAGCTTTATTTTCAATAAAGCCTTCTTATTTTCACTTATCTCTTGTTGTACGTCTGGTTCATGGTTCCGTGACATTAGGACCAAGCCATGAGTTCTGACGGTACAGGGCCATCCTCGCTACCCATGCTGGTTGCCAGACTTGATCAACAGGATCACCTGTTGGGTCGGTTCGCTGTGGCGTTGCAAACCCTGCTTGAACGCACGGCTCATTTCGCTCCCGTTGCCGATGGGTCGGTTGTCGCTCCTACTGCCGCTCCGGTTGTTGCGCCAGAGTCTACCCCGACACCTGTTGTTGCGCCTGCGGTGTTTCGGGGTATGACCGGTTCTGCCCCTCTTCCACAGCGCTTTGGGGGAGAGCCAACTCAGTGCCGAGGTTTCCTTAACCAGGTGGGCATTTATTTCGAGTTGCTGCCACATGCCTTTCCTACTGAGAGATCAAAGGTGGGCTTCTTGATCTCGCTGCTCTCGGACAAGGCCTTGGCCTGGGCCAGCCCTTTATGGGAGAACAACAATCCGGTGGTTGCTGAGTTTTCCGGTTTTGTTGCTTCTCTTCGGAAGGTATTCGATGTGTCGGCTCGTGCTGCCTCTGCTGCGAAGCTCCTTATGTCCATCAGACAGGGTTCACGATCCGTAGCTGAATACGCCATTGAGTTTCGTACCCTGGCAGCAGAGGTGGGCTGGAATAATGAGGCTCTGGTCGCTGCTTTCTCTCATGGTCTCTCGGATGCCTTGAAGGATGAGGTTGCAGCTAAGGACCTACCAGTGGAGCTCGAGTCTCTTATTTCTTTCCTGATTTTGATTGACACCAGACTCAGGGAGAGACCTTCCTTTAAGGAGAGTCTGCGGAGGTCTTCTAACAGATTGGCGCCTACGTTTGCTGTCCCACCCGTGCCTCCCTCTCCTCCCACGGCTCCTGGGGATGACTTGTCTGGGGGTGAACCCATGCAGCTGGGGTTTGCTCGCCTGTCCGAGGGGGAGAGGGTACTCCGGAGACGCGAGGGTCGATGCATGTACTGTGGTCTCGGTGGGCATTTTCGGTTGGCATGTCCGAACCGTCCGGGAAACGCTCGTACCTGAGATCCTGTCGGGGGCAGATCTTGGGTGGAGTCTCCTCGTCCCCGGTTTCCCGTGTTGACAAACCACTGATCACTGTTGTCCTCTCCTGGGTCGGGGGCTCGGTGACGACCCAGGCGTTGGTGGACTCTGGTGCTGGTGGTTTGTTCATTGATAGTGTGTTCGCTGCCGCCAATTCCATTCCTCTGCAGGCTCGAGGTTCCCCACTGGCTCTTGAGGCGATAGACGGCAGACCCCTTCTGTCGTCACACGTGACTCATGAGACCCTTCCAGTGGGGATAGCCATTGGTGCCGTTCACAGAGAGTCGGTCTGTCTCCAGGTTATTTCGTCTCCACACTACTCGGTGGTCTTGGGGTACCCCTGGCTCCAGAAGCATAATCCGACTTTCGATTGGAGATCGGCTGAGATCCTCTCGTGGTCACCGCAGTGTGGGGCTAGTTGCATCCATGGGTCTGTCAAGTTGCTGTGTACTTCCTCGGACTCTCTGTTGCCTCCTGAATACGAGGAGTACCGGGATGTATTCGATAAGGTGCGCGCGGTTGCCCTACCTCCGCACCGCCCATACGATTGTGCCATAGAGTTACAACCTGGTGCCGTTCCTCCCCGTGGCAAAGTCTATCCACTGTCGGTAGCGGAGAATGAGGCCATGGAGGAGTACGTGAGGGAGGCGCTTTCACGCGGACACATTCGCAAATCCTCGTCCCCGGCAGGGGCTGGATTTTTCTTTGTGAAAAAGAAGGGCGGTGAGTTGAGGCCTTGCATCGATTACAGGGGTCTCAATCGCATCACGATCAAGAACGCTTACCCGATACCCTTGATTTCCGAGCTGTTCGATCGCCTTAAAGGGGCCACGGTCTTTACCAAACTCGACCTGAGGGCGGCATATAACCTGGTAAGGATCAAGGCGGGCGATGAGTGGAAGACCGCGTTTAACACCAGGACCGGTCATTATGAATCCTTGGTTATGCCCTTTGGGTTGTGCAATGCGCCCGCAGTCTTTCAGGAATTCATCAACAATGTTTTCCGTGACCTGTTGCAGCAGTGTGTGGTGGTCTATTTGGATGACATCTTGGTATATTCTGAATCCATGGAGGCCCACATTCTGGATGTCAGACGAGTGTTGCAACGGTTACGAGAGAACAAGCTGTTCGGTAAGCTTGAGAAATGCGAATTTCACCGATCCCAGGTAACCTTCTTAGGTTACATCATTTCCGCTGAGGGGTTCTCCATGGATCCTGAGAAGGTTTCGGCTGTCTTACAGTGGCCCCAGCCCAGTGGTCTTCGTTCCCTGCAGCGCTTTTTGGGCTTCGCCAATTATTATCGGAAGTTCATCAGGGACTTTTCCATGCTGGCCAAGCCTCTCACGGATCTGACCAGGAAGGGCAGTAATTCCCAGGTCTGGCCGCTCGAGGCCATCCGAGCTTTTGAGGCCCTAAAGTCCGCTTTTGTGTCGGCTCCGATTCTGCCGCATCCCAACCCTGGGTTGCCCTTTGTCCTCGAGGTGGATGCGTCTGAGACGGGAGTAGGCGCCCTTCTGTCTCAGCGTAGAACACCAGAGGGTCCTCTGCTTCCTTGTGGGTTTTACTCCCGGAAACTGTCTTCCGCGGAGTGCAACTATCAGATTGGTGACAGGGAGTTATTGGCCATCGTGCAGGCCCTTAAAGAATGGAGGCACTTGCTCGAGGGTTCGGTGGTTCCGGTTCTCATCCTGACGGACCATAAGAATCTGACCTACCTTTCTGAGGCCAAGAGATTGACACCACGTCAGTCCAGATGGGCTCTGTTCTTGTCACGTTTTAATTACGTGGTCTCCTACCTACCCGGTTCCAAGAACATCAGGGCGGATGCCCTATCACGGCAGTACTCCGAGCTGTCCAGGGAGGAGTCGATTCCGACTTCGGTCATACCTCCGAATCAGATCCTGGCCGCCATTCGCACCAGCCTGACGTCTCCCCTGGGTGAGCAGATTTTGGCGGCTCAATCTGGTGCTCCCTCTGGGAGACCCAACGGCAGATGTTTTGTGCCTGAGGAGTTGCGCACTCGGTTGTTGCGAACCTACCATAACTCCAAGACCGCGGGGCATCCTGGAAAGAATCAGCTGTCCTGGGCTGTTTCACGTCTGTTCTGGTGGCCTTCCCTACGTTCCGACATCGCCGCATATGTAGCGGCATGCTCCGTTTGTGCCCAGAGTAAGTCCCCTCGGCACCTTCCGTTGGGCCTTCTGCAACCCATAGCCACCGGGGAGCGCCCATGGTCACACCTGGGGATGGATTTCATTGTGGACCTCCCTGCATCCCGAGGCCATACGGTCATTCTCATGATTGTGGATCGGTTTTCCAAAATGTGCCACTGTGTTCCTCTCAAGAAGTCACCCTCTGCACAAGAGTTGGCCACGATTTTTGCCAGGGAGGTCTTCCGGTTGCACGGTTTGCCCAAGGAGATTGTGTCGGATCGGGGGAGTCAGTTTGTGTCCAGGTTCTGGCACGCCTTTTGCTCCCAGTTGGGGATTCATCTCTCCTTCTCCTCGGCCTACCACCCTCAGTCCAATGGGGCCGCAGAACGATCCAATCAGGCCTTGGAGCAATTCCTTCGTTGCTATGTCTCCGATCACCAAGACAATTGGGTTGACCTTCTGCCTTGGGCTGAGTTTGCCAGGAACACGGCGGTGAACTCTTCCTCTGGGACGTCTCCCTTCATGGCCAATTATGGGTTCCAACCTGCCGTGTTACCGGAGGTATTCTCTCCCCAGGATATTCCGGCTGTGGAGGATCACCTTTCCGTCCTACGTGCTTCTTGGGTACAGATCCAGAGGTCCCTTGAGGCCTCTGCGCAGCGCCAGAGACTCCAGGCTGATCGCAGACGAGCGCCTGCTCCTTCCTACCAGGTCGGAGACCGTGTATGGTTGTCCACCCGCAACCTCAACCTTCGAGTGCCCACTCCCAAGCTGGCGCCTCGCTTTGTTGGTCCCTTCCGAGTGCTTCGCAGGGTAAACCCGGTAGCCTATGCCCTTGCGCTTCCTCCTGGCATGCGGATCTCTAACGTGTTTCATGTCTCCCTGTTGAAGCCACTGGTGTGTAATCGTTTCACTTCCTCGGTTCCTCGGCCTCGTCCGGTCCGAGTGGGCAATCATGAGGAGTATGAGGTGAGCAATATCCTGGACTCACGCCTGGTCCGCGGTCGGGTGCAGTTTTTGGTCCATTGGCGTGGTTACGGTCCAGAGGAGCGTTCCTGGGTTCCCTCCGCAGATGTCCATGCTCCTGCCTTGCTCCGAGCCTTCCACGCACGCTTCCCTCAGAAACCGTTTTTTGCTCCGCGGAGGAGGGGCCCTTGAGGGGGAGGTACTGTCATGGTCTTACCTTCTTGCTGTTCTCCTTCGTTTGACATGTGCTGGCGGCCATCTTGGTTTCTGGGTTTCTTGTAGCCTTCCACCCTGCGGCTCCTCCTTCCCACTGGGAGGAGCTGGATGCCTAGCTCATATATATAGGAGGCCTGTGGCTTCAGTTCCTTGCTTGGTCCTCCTGTGTTCACATGCTTCTAAGACTGCTGCTGCTTCTGGTTCCTGATCCTGGTTTCGTCTGACTACCCTGCTGGTTCCTGATCCTGGCTTCGTCTGACTACCCTGCTGGTTCCTGATCCTGGCTTCGTCTGACTACCCTTCTGGTTCCTGATCTCTGGCCTCTCAAAGACTCTGCTTCGGTTTCACCATTCGTTTGGACTTTTGCTTTACAGCTTTATTTTCAATAAAGCCTTCTTATTTTCACTTATCTCTTGTTGTACGTCTGGTTCATGGTTCCGTGACAGCAACTTATACTGGATCTCCTTGTATGTGGTGCAAATTGAGGATTTGGCTGCCGTGTTCTATATAGTCTGCCAGGCACTGCGAGAAAGAGGTGATCCGAGGACAGCGGCCCATTTATCCATGTAGGCATAGTGGGGGATCTCGCCCTCAGCTCACATGGCCAAGAGGCGGTAGATAAGGGAAATCAGTCCCCTTGTTCCGGTGCCTAATTGGCATAGACGTTCAAATGGAGTAGGGAGTGACACCTTAAAGGGGTTGTCCAGGATTGGGAAGATTGATGTATGTGGACAACAGTGCCCTAAATTTTACACTCATGCCTCTCCTACCTTTACCAGACAATTCTTATGCCACTTTTGCCATTGAGAAAATCCCAGCCGGAAGTGCCGTTTTTCTTACAGTCAGTGACGTACCGGGTCCCTTTCTGATGAGCGAAGCCTCTTCTTCCGCCCAGCAGTGAGCCCGGTGAAGTCACTGGCACTGATGGGCGGGCTTTAGCGCTGCCCTAGCCTGGAAAATGGCCATGGCAGAGCTAAAGCCCGCCCATCATAGCCGGTGAAGTCACCGAACACACTGCTGGGCAGAAGCCTCCGCCCGCCAGTGTGTTATGCTAAACAAAAGAGCCCTTGCCCTGCACGATCCTGCTCAGGGCAAGGGAGAGCATCGGAGCATGAACTGCTCCCATGCTAACCTCAGGGGAAATGCCTGGATGAAATTATGGGTATGGCCAAGTTCAGCTCTGAACCCGGACAACCCCTTTAATTGAACCAAAAGCAGTACTCACATGATGAGGAACCTGGAGATAGTAGAGTCTCTCAGTCGTCGGTACTTTTGATTGCTCCTGGAGCTGCGCAAAGGATTTAAGTGTCAAAGTAGCAGCATCTACAATGTCCGCTAAGAAAAAGAGACCCAATGACGACTAGACCTGGACCGTATAGGTGGTTAAGCTGGAGGGGATAGCTGGATTATGAAGGGATTATAAAGGAAGGAGATCATGGAGGAGTGCTGGAAAGCTAAGGCAAATCGGCTGTGGCAGGTGTCCCATATGTGCTTGGTAAAAGCCATGGGCCCCAGAAGGGGAGTGTCGGGGGCAACAGGAGTCTGTTGCCATAGTAGTGTGTTCGGATGAATCGGAGCAAGCCAGAGCTTTTCAACTTCCACCCATTTAGTGTATGCCTGTTGGGACACCCAAAATGGGATGATACATAGATGAGAAGCCCAGTAATAGTGCATGATATTGGGGACCGATAGGCCGCCTCTGTCCGTGGCCGCAAACATGACCTTGCGGGGGATGCGGTGGCGTTTACCTTGCCATATTAAATCGAAAATGTCCTGTTGGAGGAGGCGTAGTTCTGACATAGGGATCCGCACTGGGAGGGTCTCAAAGTAGTAGAGCAATTTTGGGAAGAGAGACATCTTGACTGCTGCTATGCGGCCTAACAGAGATATGTACAGATGTTTCCATTTAGCGAGGAGGGACTTAAAGAGGACCTTTCATCGGTCCAAACATTGTGAACTAAGTATCATGACATATACAGTGGCGCCCAGGGATCTCACTGCACTTACTATTATCCCTGGGCGCCGCTCCGTTCTCCAGTTATGTCCTCTGGTATGTTCAGGGACTTGGTTATAGTAGGCGGAGACTAAGGGGACTTGGTTATGGTAAGCAGAGTCTGCCCTTGTTCTGCTGGGCGTCTCCTTCTCCTAGGCTGTAGCGCTGGCCAATCGCAGCGCAGAGCTCACAGCCTGGGAGGTTTTTTCTCCCAGGCTGTGAGCTCTGCAATGCGATTGGCCAGCTCTACAGCCTAGGAGAAGGAGACGCCCAGCAGAACAAGGGCAGTCTCCTCTTACTATAACCAAGTCCCCGAACATACCGGAGGACATAATGGGAGAACGGAGCGGCGCCCAGGGATAATAGTAAGTGCAGTGAGATCCCTGGGCGCCGCTGTATATGTCATGATACTTGGTTCACAATGTTTGGACTGATGAAAGGTCCTCTTTAAGCTCTCGAAAGAGGGGAGGGAAGTTACTGGAATACATGGAGGCTTACGTAGGTGTAATATAAACCCCCAGGTACTTTAGCGCGGCATCCGACCAATGGTAAGGGAAGTTACTTCGAAGCAGTGCTAGGTCACGGGTGGGTATAGAAACTGGCCTTTTTCTTAGAAATATTAACCTTATATCCTGAGAGGGCACCGTATTGTGATAAGGCTTTTTGTAGGTTAGGAAATGTGATATGGGGATTGGTCAGGGTAAGGAGGACATCGTCCGCATAAAGAAAAATCTTAAATTCCTTGTCCCGTACTATAAGTCCCTGGATGTCAGGGTTCAGCCGTATGTGTGCTGCCAGGGGTTCTATACAGAGTGCAAAGATAGGCGGTGACAGTGGGCAACCCTGAAGCGTTCCATTAGAAATATTAAATGGAGTGGAGGAGCAGAAAGGCAGCTTAATAAGCGCCGAGGGGGCAGAGTAGAGGCTGAAAATGGCTTGTAAAAAGGGTCCCGTGATACCGTAGGTTCGAAGGGTTTCGAACAAGAAGGACCAGTCGAGCCGGACGAAGACCTTCTCTGCGTCAACACTTAAAACTACTGTGGGGGTCGCGATGCAAGCTGCCACGTCAATTAAATTAATTACCCAGCGAGTGTTATGTCCACCTTGACGGTAAGGGATAAACCCGACCTGATCTTTATGAACCAGGGTGGGGAGCCACACATTCAAGCGAGCGGCGAGAATGCGAGTAAAGATTTTAAGATCTGTGTTAAGAAGGGCGATCGGTCTATAGTTAGCGCAATTCTGGGGATCTTTACCTGTCTTGTGGATGACTACAATGTGGGGTGACAACATGGACGATGGGATTGGGGAACCTAGTAAAAACTAGTTAAGTAAGATTAGGAGGCGAGGGGAGAGTTTTGATTGAAACGTTCTATAGTACAAGTCTGTAAACCCATCAGGTCCTGAGGATTTGCCTGGGGGGGAGAGTTTTAATCACATCCCCTAGTTCCTCAGCTGATATGGGGCTGTTCAGGGAGGCAGCCACCTCCGGGGGGAGCATGCGCAATTTACAAGAGGATAGGTAATCCCGTATGTGGGGGTAGCGGTGGAGTGTGCGGGTGTTTGCTGGCGAGGTTATATAATTTAGAGTAATATTCACGAAAGCATCGGGCTATCGCTTTGGCGTTTTATTGGGGGCAGCCAGTTGTGTCTATTAATGCCTGGGGAGTACGTTTGGAGGCAGAGTCCCGTAACTGACGGGCCAAAATGGTGTGGGCTTTGTTTCCCTTCTCATAATATCTCTGCTTGGAGTAGAGCAGCATGCATTTCACATTATGTATAGAGGCATCCTTCAGTTTTGCGCGGGCCTCCACTTACTCACTGAGGAGGGAAAGGCTTGGCTTAAGGCTTAATCGGGATTGTAGCGAGTTAATTTGAGCCATGAGCTCCCGAACCCGAAGTGTTCTGTGTTTTTTAAGTCGCGAGGCCAGTGCAATACACTGTACTCTAACTACTGCCCTATAGGCTTCCCAAAGCACGGCCTGGAACGAGACCGAGTCGCTGTTTTCACTGAATAACGTTCGTATGTACCCCTGAATATCCGCAAGGGTGGATGGAGATTTCAGTAGGGAGTCATTTAGGCGCCAGTGACAGGTGCACTGTGTTACAGGCTGGAAGGAAAGGGTGAGGGTGACGAGGGGCGTGATCTGACCAAGAGATAAATCCAATAGAAACATCACACATAATCTGTAAGGTCAGAGCGTTGCCAAAGAAATAATCTATGCGGGTGTGTAATTTATGGGGGGGGGGGGGATATAGAAGGTAAACATTCGACTCGAGGGGTTATCCACTCTCCAGAGGTCGTAAAGGCCAAAACGCCAAATCGTGCTGTGAAAATTCCTAGCCTGGCGACACTGGGTCGAGGGTGGAGAGGTAGAGAGGAGGGACAATCAATTTGCATTCTCTGAGAAAAGCATATTAAAATCTCCACCCAGGATCCATGCCGCTGGAGGCAGATCTTGAAGTTTACATATGTAACATCCCAGAGTTATGTTACTAAACACTTTTACCCCGCTACATCCTGTTAAGGCCTCATGCACACGGCCGTGTTCCGCGGCCGAGAGCGGTCCGTGGTAACCCGGCCGGGATTCCTTCTGACAGCAGGAGCGCACGGATTCATTGGTTGCTATGACGCCGTGCGCTTCACGCCACCGCTGCTGTACAGTGATACACTCGAGTGTATCACTGTACAGCAGCGGGGGCATGAAGCGCACGGCGTCATAGCAACCAATGACGCCGTGCGCTCCTGCTGTCAGAAGGAATCCCGGCCGGGTTATCACTGACCGCTCTCGGCCGCGGAACACGGCCGTGTGCATGAGGCCTAAGTGTATGTATATTGTCATCTAGTATAAGTTTACATCACTTCCTTAATAATGTGCATTTTCAAAGCCTGTTACATGTATTTGCTGTAATTTCCATGTTCACCAGCAGGTGGCAGCAATGTGTTCAGCAAGCCTTAGTAACAGTTTAGTGTTTCTAGACTGGAATAGTACATTCCAGTCTAGCTCCCCCCTCTTTTGAGGAGGTGTGGAATGTTCCCACATCCTGCCTCATGGGGAGGAAAGGAAGTATAGTTAGTGGGAAGGCTGTGTCAGTAGGAGCTCCCAGAAATAGGGATCCCAAACCAGGATCTGTCTCGGCTGAGACCAAAGATCACCCTTCACAGTCTGAGCCTTTCAGCCTCAACTGTTCACAAGCAAGCAGCACCTCCAGTCCTCCAGGAAGAGCCATTCCCTGTGAGCATAACTGTGAGTACTTATCCAGAGACCAGGAGAAGCCAAATTCCTCCTCAGCTAGTCAGGCCCACACCAAGCAGAAGATAGAGCAGAAGACAGATTCCTGCCATATTCTCCAGGCATATAGCAGAAGAGATATTTATCCCTGCCATACATTGCCAAATACCTGCTGGAACCTAAGACTATTGCTGTATCTCATGTGGATTAATGCTGCCTCCAGTAAAGACAAGTTGAATTATATCACAAGTCTGGATCTCATTTACTGCTACCAAAGTTCCTCAGTTACTCCTACTAACAACACTCAATTTATTGCAAGTGAACCAGGATCCAGGAGTCCAGCCGTACCAAGGTAGGAGACACCGTTGACACTACACAGAGACACTATCCCCACTCTGGCATTCCTCACCTGGTACGTGA
Organism: Bufo bufo; assembly: GCF_905171765.1. Classification (NCBI taxonomy): domain Eukaryota; kingdom Metazoa; phylum Chordata; class Amphibia; order Anura; family Bufonidae; genus Bufo; species Bufo bufo. The sequence continues at coordinate 417,465,790 of NC_053389.1, read as the reverse complement.
GTTATAACATCTTAAAGGGCCCTGCAACAGTACCCTGCGCAAGCTGCAATTGGCATCACGAACAAACCATAGACTTTTATACATCTATCCTGACCCACTGCATAATTGGCCACCGTACCACGGTCCTGCTCATTGCACATAGTATTCAATGCAGAAACGGAAGCTGGGAGGTGTTGGGGGCATACACATTACAGAGCACGATAGGGCGACCTTGGTAAATTCCTTCTAGAATGACATAGCGGCCTGCAGGGTCTATGTGAGAGAAGGATACTGAGATGGAGCAAGAGGCCAACCGCAATATAACAACACCTGCCTTTCGACGACTGTGATTAGCTAGGAAAGCGTGGGGGTAGTGGTGCTTGGCAAAACTAAAAGATCATGTCTGGTCGAAGTGGGTCTCTTGGAGAAAGGCCACATCTGCCCTTACGCCTTTTGCCATTGGAGCCCAGCCCCTTAACATTCAAGGTGACACAACTAACCATTAGGGTAAAGTAGAGTAACAAGGTGTCTTACCAGCTGCGACGGTAGTATCAGTAGAGCAGGCGGTTGATCACTCCGTGGGGGGGGGGGGAGGCTTCTTCCAGGCTACTCTCTGTGGGGTAAGAGAAGAGGAAACAGGAGGAAACGAGATAAAGACCCTGAGGGGGAGAGGGAGGAGAGGAGAAAAAAGGGTATAAAACGATAAGGGATAGGAAAAGACATAGACACCACAAGACTTCACAAAGACAAACGATTAACTCTATCCGTGAAGTGAACATACTAACAAAGTCTGAAAAGGGACTGATCCCGCTGGGCCAACCGCCATCAGGGTGGACATACTGAATCCTGCTGTCTGGGGACCGAACCAGTCACGTCCTGAGAGAGGGGGGGGGGGGGGGAACCTGAGCAAGGCCAATAAGTCAAGAACAGTAAGAAGAAAATAAAACAATCTCGGTCAATAGGCGGCGACTACGCCACCATTATAACTTCAACTGGGAGATGCTATTAAAAACTTTAAGAAGGAAAGGAACAAGGAGGTCAGCAAATGTTTTAAAAAAGGAAGCCGTAAAGCCATCTGGGCCTGGGCTTTTCCCCCCTTTAGGTTGGAAATGATCACTCTGAGTTCGGATTCTTTGAAATTATTCTCAATGTCGGCCACCGTTTTCACGGGAATAGTGGGGCCGTGTCAGTGATATATTGATGAATGCGACTATCCAGATTATTTGTTGCACTGCTATCTAACTGGTCATTAATGTTATGTAAAGACTCAAAGTATTGTTTGAAGGCGTCCGCAATCCCTATGGGGTTATGAATCATGGTACCAGTTTTTATGCGGGGAATATAACTCAACTGTTGGCGCGAGGATGAATGAAGCGAGCTAGAGCTCTACCCGGTTTACTGGAGTGTTCAAAAAGAAAACTCCTGAATTTTTCATGTCTGCAAGAAGCTTCTTTAAGTAAGCCCAATAATTGTTCTCTAAGAGTAGTGAGCTCATTAAGGGTATGGACGTTTAACATTTGCTTAGATACCTTGGACCACAGACTCTTAATTTTAGCTGCCTTTTCCTTTTTGAGCCATGCTGTATCAAAACACCTCTCAAAACACACTTCAGTGCCTCCCACTAAATGGGAAGAGGCGAGGCATCCGAAGCGTGTATATCTAGAAACTCCTGTATGCTGGACGAGATGGCCGTCCGACAGACGCTATCTTTGATCAAAGTGTCATTCAGACCCATTCTTTAGCCATAAGGCCAGGCAGTTCTAGAGAGAGGAACACTGGGGAGTGGTCAGACCACGTCATAGTGCCTATGTGAGAGGATGGATTAAACGTCAATGCATGGTGGAAGATAAAAAACAAGTCTAGTCTACTATAAGATGTGTGTCGGAAAAAATTATGTATAGTCCCTATCCTTAGGGTGTAGGATGCACCACACATCTACTAATTGCCTTGAGAAGAGAGAATGATGCACCTTGGAAAGGGTCGATTTTGGAACCCGTGATCCTCCCGACGAGGAGTCTAATGATGGCTCAAAGACCATGTTAAAGTCTCCACCCAATAGTATAATCCCTTCTGCAAACCTGTCCAACTTCGATAACATTTTCCTCAAGGATTTTCCTTGGCCCACATTGGGAAGATAGAGGTTTCCAATGGTGTACACTCTCTCATAAATCCTCAGCTTCAGGAACAAGAATCTCCCCAAGGGGTCCGCTTGATGGCCTAAAATGGAATAAGAAAGAGATTTATGTAAGGCGATAGAAACACCCCTTGACTTTGAATCAGGGTTAGTACTATGAGCCCAGTAACCAAAATGTTTGGTAGATAGAAATGGAACACGGCCCGTTCTAAAATGAGTTTCCTGAAGTAAAAGGATCTGCACCCTCTCTCTATGCATGCTATATAAGATCCTGGAGCGTTTTTCAGGAATGTTTAAGCCCCTGACATTGAGCAAGGCTAATTTGATACAAAGTGGAAGCGCCATGAATACCTCTGGATGCCCAAGAAACAGTAACGGACCACGGATCTACGGAACAACATAAAGCACTCGTCTGCAAGAAGGGACAATGGGAAAGGGAGGACACACAAGGAAGGGAGAAGATAAGAAAGAGCTAGAGAAAAAGAAAAGCGAGAACACACACTAAACAGTCACAATAATATCTGAGCAACAGTACAACAAATTAAAGCAAGGCTGAGTGTGTTACAGGAAAAATCAGACCCAACAAGGAGGGGCGCCCGCACATGGGCGAAGCCCAATGCCAATTTGTTATCAATGGAAAAGTACTAAACCACCAAAGGTTCAGCTAACTGGAAAGAACGCCGTGTACTAACATATTATAAATGAAAAACAGGTAACAAAATAATACTGAGGAATAAAACCGTAATCCCCTGGAGTGGAGGGGGGTCTGAGCCCATAATCAGCGCCAACAGCTGAAAGTCACTCATGGGCAAGGACCTCCAACCAGAACAGGTCTGAAGAGAAAAACTCAGGAAACTGCAGCATTTGTTTGCTGTTTTGCTGCGTTCCCTCTGCTACACACAGTGACAAACGGTACTGGAAAAAAATTATTATAACTGGTGTGATATACCAGTCGCCCCCCCCAAAACGACAGATTAAAGCGGGGTGTTATATACCAATATACTTTCTTTATAGTTTATTTGGGTACTGCATAATTTGTTTGCTGTTTTGTTGCGTTCCCTCTGCTACACACAATGACAAACGGTACTGGAAAAAAATTATTATGACTGGTGTGATATACCAGTCGCCCCCCCAAAACGACAGATTGAAGCGGTGTGTCATATACCAATATACTTTCATAATAGTGTATTAGGGTACTGCAGCATTTGTTTGCTGTTTTTCTGCATTCCCTCTGCTACACACAGTGACAAACGGTACTGGAAAAAATTATTATGACTGGTGTGATATACCAGTCGTCCCCCAAAACAGCTGATTGAAGCAGGGTGTTATATACCTTCTTCCACAAATACGGCGCTTCTATAGAGACTTTTGTCACAGGGTCATTTAAAAAATGACAGGCAGAGGAAGAGGCAGGCCCTTCCACAGGGGTGGTAGGGGTCGGGCAGGAGCACCAGGCCATAGCCTAAGTGGGAAGTTGCAGAAGGTCCGTCAAAGGACGCACCAGACTTGGTTGAGTGGCTCACTCAGCCTTCCACTTCTGCACCCTCCTCCTCTCTACCTGCACCCTCTTCACTCTCTGCTGTGTGCACCCCCAAAGACACCACCACCACCACCACCATATCCCCTCCACTCGAGTCACAGGATTTATTTTTCGATCCATTACAAGACATTTCCGATGCGCAGCCATTCTTGGCATCGGATCAGGAAGAGGAGGTAGCAACGGCGGCCACTCAGCAGTCTGACGACAGTACCCAGATCAGCCCAAGGAGGTTGGTCCCCGCTGTTGCTGCCTACTCCGAGATCTCTAATGTTAGTGGTGGGGAAGGTGACGTCGATGATTACGTGTCGATGGACGTCACGTGGGTGCCCACAAGAGAGGAAGAGGAGGGGAGTTCAGAGGGAGAGACGGAGCAGTAGATAGGGAGGAGAAGCAGGCAGAACTTACATTGCACAGGAGTCAAAAAGCAGACTGCAAATGTATCAGGAGCGAGCTATCTACCATGCATGGTCCCATCTGGCTCTCCCAGGACGCCGGCACATGGCTCCGCCGTGTGGGCTTTTTTTAACGTGTCCACTGCTGACAATAGTGTTGCCATCTGCAGCTTTTGCTGTCAACGCATAAGTTGCGGTAAGCCAAACACTGACCTAGGGACGACCGCCTTAAGAAGGCACCTGGCCTCCCATCACTGAGCCCAGTGGGAGCAACACCGTCAGAACCCACAAAGCCACACTCCAGGCGCTCACCGTCCAGCCTCTTCTCCTTCTCCTCCCAATTGTCCTCCACTCCACCTTCCATCGTGCCATCCTCATGTTTATCTGCAAAAGGCACGCTTCCGTGGCCCAAATGTTCGAGCGTAAAAAGATGATGACGCTGGATAACCCTCTTGCCCAATGGCTTGTCGGAACTGCTAGCCCGCCAACTACTGCCATATAAACTGGTGGACTCAGAGGCCTTTAGAAAATTTGTGGCCATTGGAACACCACAATGGAAGGTCCCAGGAAGGAAATATTTCTCCCAGAAGGGCATCCCAGAGCTATATGGCCATGTTCAGCGGCAAATGAATGTATCTCTGGCACACAGTGTCGGTCCAAAGATACATCTGACCACAGACACGTGGTCTAGCAAATACGGGCAGGGAAGGTACATAACTTTTACTGCCCACTGGGTGAACCTTCTGACGGCCGTCAAGCATGCAACCCGTGGCACACGTGTAGATTTGGTGTTACCGCCACGGATTGCATTCAGGCCTGCCTCTTCTTCTCTTCCTCCTACTCCATCCTCCCTCTCCTCCTTTTCCGCTGCTACCGTCTTTTCCGCTGCGTCCCCCAGATCCCCAGAACCTATTCGACATGCCAGGTGAGACGTTGCCATGCTGTGCTGCGTCTGTTGTGCCTGGAAGCCAAGAGCCACACGTGTCCTGCACTCCTTTCAGTTTTGCGTTCACAGGCAGATCAGTGGCTAACCCCGCTCAATTTGACAGTTGGTAAAGTGGTGTGCGACAACGGTGCCAATCTGCTGAGCGCGCTGAAACAGGGCAAAATGACACACGTGCCGTACATGGCACACACCCTGAACTTAGTCGTGCAGCCGGGGTCCAGGACGTCTTGCGGCAGGCCAGGAAAATCTCTGGCCATTTCAGAAGATCTTACACTGCCATGGCTCGCCTTGGCGACATTCAGCGGGGACACAACCTGCCCGTCAGACGTCCCAACATGATGGAACTCCACCTTGTATATGCTTGATAGGCTGCTCCAGAAGAAACGTGCAGTTAATGACTACCTGTACGAACTCTGCGGCAGGAGAGATTCTGGGAGCTTGTTTTTTTTTCACCGCGCCAGTGGCTGCTCATGTGGCTGCTCATGCTCGACGCATGCAGACTTCTGCGGCCGTTTAATGAGATCACCAAACTGGTCAGTCGCAGCCAGGGATCCATCAGTGACATCGTACCTTACGCCTTCTTTCTGGAGCGTGCATTGCGTCGTGTCATTGATCAAGCCGTCGAGGAGCAGGAAGATGAGGAAGTCGCAATGCTGGATGATTTCCCAGGAGTCTGAAGAGGAGTCAGAGGAGGATGGTGCCGAGGTGGATGAGGAGGAGCAAGAAGAGCATGCTTTAAACCTTTCTGGGATTCCTGTTGTTGTCCGTGGATGGAGGGAGGAGAACGAGGACGACATTATCCTGGAAGATGAGCAGGAGCCAGGCCACTACACCGCTTCCAGTTTAGTGCAAATGGGGGCCTTCATGCTCCAGTGTTTTAAGAGGGACCCCCGTATAAAAAGCATAAATGGCAAGGACCAGTACTGGGTGGCAACGTACTTAGACCCCCGGTACAAACAAAAAATGGCGGAAATGTTACCACCATCACAGAGGGCTGTCAGAATGCAGCACTTCTAGGCCTTGCTTCGAGAAATGCTGCATTCTGCTTTTGCGGGCGCTGGCAGAGGAATTTCCACTCACAGAGAAACAGTTGCGGGTACGAATCCAACAGCGCCTGCAAGAAGAGGGCGGTTTGAAGATGTGTTGGTCACTGATATGAGATCATTCTTTCAGCCGACCCATCGACAGCTGTCCTCCGGATCCAGCCTCAGGAAACGCCTAGACCAACAGGTGTCCGACTACATCGGGTTAACGGCCGATGTGGACGCTATGAGAAGCGAGCAACCCCTGGACTACTGGGTGTGCAGGCTTGACCTCTGGCCAGAGCTGGCACAATTTGCTATGGAACTGTTGGCTTGCCCCTCGTCCAGTGTCCTGTCCGTAAGGACGTTCAGCGCAGCAGGTGGGATCGTGACCAATAAGCGCACTCGCCTAGCTCACGACAGTGTGGACTACCTCACATTTCTAAAAATGAATGAGGCATGGATCTCGGAGGAATTCAACACATGTGACCAGTAGACCATGTTTGATTCAAATTCCTCATGACAGCCCACAAATATCCGCCACCAACCAGAACATGTTCCCTGTCTTAGGTAAATACAGCGGCATTAAAGGCCTTTTATGTCCGTTGAATGCCTAATTTTTGGGGCCTGTACTAGTGTCAGACACTTACTTATTTATGCTGTGAATGGCTAATGTACCACCAGCCACAGAATACAAAGTTCTTTGCTGTCAGGTGATCGCCTGTTGGCAAATTTGTGGGGCCTGTACTGGCCGACACTTACTTATTTATCTTGTGAATGCCTACTTTTGCTGACTGGAATTGAAAATCAATGGGTCTGTAACCGTTCCGCTAAATTGCGGAACGGATGCAGACCCATTTTACAGACGTGTGAATGGACCCTATATGTATTTGACATGTATTACCGGCTGCTGTAAGTTCTGGCTGATTTAGGCCGAGCTATTACACTAAAACAGAGCAATATTACAAAAACCAAAATACACGTTATAACTGTATAAACGATTTATATAACTTATTAGAATTATTTTTTTTTTAAGGCAACTTTTCCAATAGCAGGAGCATCTCCTGCACCCCCTTCATGGCCTGGCGGTGCCTCTCCTCCATGGCCTTCATCCACTCCTGAATGGCCTGCATATCCTGGCGGTGCTCCTGCATTTTTGCCACTTTGGCCTTCAATGTCTACTCTTCAGTACTGTTGGAAAAAAATATATATGAACATTATTTGCAATTCTTATTAAACCTTTAAACCTTTATTTTGTGGTGTATATGACTTTTTGATCGCTTGCTATTACACCTTTTTGTGATAAAGTTGTCCAAAAAATGCCTTTTTGGAGAGTTTATATTTTTTGTTTTGAAAGGTGTCCACCTGAGGGGTTACTTTGTATGATATTTTTTTACAGCTGGTTGTTACAGATGCGGCAAGACCTAATATGTTTCCTTATTTTTTTGTTATTTCTGTTTTACACAATAAAAGCATTGTTGAACCAAAAACAATCATGTTTTAGTGTCTCCATAGTATGAGAGCCATATTATTATTTATATTCGGCAATTGTCTAATGGTAGGGTCTCATTATTGGCTGAATGAAATGACAGATTGATACTATTTTGGGGGGCATATGCCTTTTTTGATAGCTTGCTGTTGCACTTTTAGTGATGTTAGGTGACAAAATTATTATTATTTTTTTATTGTTTCTATATTTTTATTTTTACAGTGTTCACCTGAGGGGTTAGGTCATAGGATATTTTTATAGAGACGGTCGATATGTACACGTGGTACAAAATATGTCTGTTTGTCTATTTTTTACCTTTTATTATTATTTTTTTATTGAAAGTCTTTATACACATTGACGATTTAAATCTCAATACGTTAGTAAGTGATATTTATGATGATTATATAGTTTATTAGTTTGTGATATTTGTTAGTTAGTGATAGTTCAATAGAGTTTAATATTATTTATTTGTTAAGTTAATGGTTTTAATGTAGATTAAAGAGTTTTTGTCCAGTTGTTCTTTTTTTGTATTACTATAGTGTATGTTGTCCCCTCATTGTTGGCCCTTTTAATGTTTATGTACATGTAATGGATACATAATAATATTGCTATGTGCACATATTTACCCTCCTGGCAGGGGGCTGGTGATCGCCTCCTCTTCCTCCGAGTCCCGAGATGCAGCGGTGCTGGAGTGTCCAGCACTTTCCACCTCCACCTCTTTCACTTCTCCCACATCTGGTGGGGGTGGCTCAATAGGTTGGGAGGCTCCGGCCTCCTCCTCCTCTTCCTCTTCTTTCTCCTAAACCTCCACCACCTCCACGGCCTCCGCAGATCGCCTTCTCCGAATGGAGGGAATAGGAACTTCTGTAATCACAGAATGTTGAGATTTTAGAGAAACAACTCAGAAATCCTAACATTAGATATAAGGAAATTCCAATATGGAGGGATCTATATATCATTGCAGTGGCTGCCGCATAACTCCATCAAAAATGAACCGCATGCAAACAGACATCCCCTCCACAGTGTCTTGATGAAACAATAGGGAGAGAGGAGACCCATGGAATGGGATTATCTCCTGAATGTATTATAGGAGGATCTACTTCTCTACACCAGAGTCGGCTACTTCTTAATCCCATCACTAACACAATAGAACAAAGGGACAAATAAACTAACACATTCATTGGGAGTCTCAGAGCAGAGTTTACCCTTATTGCGTTTATGGATTCACACCATGCAACTTTAATGGGGAATAGAAAAGAGGTGGCCTATAAACTCAACCAATAAATCTTGGTTTATAGTTCACTCTAACCCAAATAGGTCAGAGTGGGGGTCTCCATAGTCCAGGGTCCATAGCCCGTAGGAAGGAGGCTAGCCCTCAGGCTTCTACTGCAGACCCAGTGATGGTCCGTCACTTGTAGGAAATCAGCTGGTTACATCCGAAATCTCTATCGCGCTGTGTGTTTAAATATATATATATATATATATATATATATAAAAATACAACCACAGCTAGGTTGAGCTGTTGGATGTAATTTGGTTAATTTGGGGCATGTCCCACCAGGTACTAATTACTCACTTGTAAAGGGATGAAATACTTATTTGCATTACTGTATATACAGTACCTTCCAAATGTATTCACCCCCCTTGACTTTTTGCTTATTTTGGTACATTACAGCCTTCTGTTAAAGGTTTTGTTAATCTGAATTTTATGTGATGGATCAGAACACAATAGTCTAAGTCGGTGAAGTGAAATGAGAAAAATATCTAAATAAAATTATTTTTTAGAAATAGAAAACCAAAAATTGCCATGTGCGTATGTATTCAACCCCTTTGTTCGGAAGCACATAAAAATCTCTGGTGCTAGCTATTAATTTCAGAAGTCACATAATTAGTAAAATGATGTCCACGTGTGTGCAATCTAAGTGTCACATAATCTGTCATTAAAACTTGTACTGGATAAAAATAGATGAACCTCTTCTGCGGGCGCTGCCAAGGATACCATATAGATGAAGCGTTTAGTTAAAATCGCTTTAATTCGTCTACGCGTTTCAGGGGTGAATTACCCCCTTTTAACGCTTCATCTATATGGTATCCTTGGCAGCGCCCGCAGAAGAGGTTCATTTATTTTTATCCGGTACAAGTTTTACTTCCACTCCAGCAACCGTACGATTTTGGGCGCAGGTAGGAACCCAGGCTGCAGCCAAGCATCCGTTTGCTGGTCGGGATATACACCAGCAAGAGCCTATACAGCTGTTGTTACTATCTCACAACAACCTCTGGTAAGCGAATTTTATACGCATATACATCAATATTGTCAGCAGTACCACACATGTGCCGCTGTCCTCTCTCTTTTTTCTCTCCTATTTCATGATCTGTCATTATATATACACACCTATTTTGAAAGGCCCCAAAGACTGCAACACGTAAGCAAGAGGCATCACTAACCAAACACTGCCATGAAGACCAAGGAACTCTCCAAACAAGTAAGGGACAATGTTGTTGAGAAGAACAAGTCAGGGTTAGGTTATAAAAAAATATCCAAATCTTTGATGATCCCCAGGAGGATCATCAAATCTATTATAACCAAATGGAAAGAACATGGCACAACAGCAAACCTGCCAAGAGACGGCTGCCCACCAAAATCACCGGGCAAGGAGGGCATTAGTCAGAGAGGCAGCACAGAGACCTAAGGTAACCCTGGAGGAGCTGCAGAGTTCCACAGCAGAGACTGGAGTATCTGTACATAGGATGACAATAAGCCGTACGCTCCATAAAGTTGGGCTTTATGGCAGAGTGGCCAGAAGAAAGCCATTACTTTCAGCTAAAAACAAAAAGGCACGTTGTGAGTTTGCGAAAAGGCATGTGGGAGACTCCCAAAATGTATGGAGGAAGGGGCTCTGGTCTGATGAGACTAAAATTTAACTTTTCGACACTCAAAGTAAACGCTATGTCTGGCGCAAACCCAACACATCACATCACCCAAAGAACACCATCCCCACAGTGAAACATGGTGGTGGCAGCATTATGCTGTGGGGATGTTTTTCAGCAGCCGGGACTGGGAAACTGGTCAGAGTTGAGGCAAAGATGGATGGTGCTAAATACAGGGATATTCTTGAGCAAAACCTGTACCACTCTGTGCGTGATTTGAGGCTAGGATGGACGTTCACCTTCCAGCAGGACAATGACCCCAAACACACTGCTAAAGCAACACTTGAGTGGTTTAAGGAAAAACATGTAAATGTGTTGGAATAGCCTAGTCAAAGTCCAGATCTCAATCCAATAGAATGTCACCACCAGACATCTGAGAAGCTCTGACAGACGTCCTTCAGAACCTCCTCCTTGAGGTTCCTTTTGTTTTGCTTTCATTTTCTCATCTCGTTAGCCTCTCTCAGCTGTCATGTAGTTGCACTGATTGCATCCCTTTAAATCCCTTCCCATACTGCTTCACTTTGCGGTTTATACAACTTCCTGGAGTGTATGCATGCTGGATGCTACTACTGAGTCTTCTACAGATAAGTTTTGTTCATTCATTTGTATTTTCCTGTTTGCTGGATCCAGGTGACCCTGACTCCCTCCGTATCAAGTGTAGGGAGCCGGTGGTCGTGTCCCCTCACTATTATAGGGTGTTCAGGGGTTATACAGTCGAGGTACGAGGATATGCGATCTTCTACCATTGAGAATTTTGCATAGGCTGAGCAGTTAGGGAGAGAGCCAGGTCTGTTGCAGGGCTATCCCTTTGGTTCCTTAGTTTTGGATCCAGTCAGTCAGATCTTCCTTTTGTGTCTTCTAGTTTGCTGTGGTCAGACATAAATATTGCTGTTCACAAGCGCAAACCATCCAACTTGAAGGAGCTGAAGCAGTTTTGCGAGGAGGAATGGGCGAAAATCCCAGTGGTAAGATGTGGAAAGCTCAGAGACTTAGGCCTCATGCACACGACCGTATTTTTTCACGGTCCGCAAAACGGGGTTCCGTTGGTCCGTGATCCGTGACCGTTTTTTTGTCCGTGGGTCTTCCTTGATTTTTGGAGGATCCACGGACATGAAAAAAAAGTCGTTTTGGTGTCCGCCTGGCCGTGCGGAGCCAAACAGATCCGTCCTGAATTACAATGCAAGTCAATGGGGACGGATCCGTTTGACGTTGACACAATATGGTGCAATTTCAAACGGATCCGTCCCCAATTGACTTTCAATGTAAAGTCAGGAGTCCCTATTATACCATCGGATCTGAGTTTTCTCCAATCCAATAGTATATTTTAACTTGAAGCGTCCCCATAACCACTGGCCACCAATGATATTAATACAATAGAGGGGGGGCCGCACACTGGCCACCAATGATAATACAATAGAGGGAGGGAGGGGGGGCCGGGGGAGGCCGCACACTGGCCACCAATGATATTACAATAGAGGGAGGGGGGGCCGGGGGGGGCCGCACTGGCCACCAATGAAATTAAAACTGGGGAGGGAGGGGGGTCTGCCCCCTGCTGCCTGGCAGCCCCTGATATCTTATAGGGGGCTATGATATGCACAATTAACCCCTCAGGTGCAGCACCTGAGGGGTTAATTGTGCGGATCACAGCCCCCTGTAAGAGATCGGGGGCTGCCAGGCAGCAGGGGGCAGTCATGTACACAGTTCGTAGTATATTCTAACTAGAAGCGTCCCCATCACTATGGGAACGCCTCTGTGTTAGAATATACTGTCGGATATGAGTTTTCACGAAGTGAAAACTCATCTCTGAAAAAGCTTTTATGCAGACGGATCTTCGGATCCGTCTGTATGAAAGTAACCTACGGCCACGGATGCGGATGCCAATCTTGTGTGCATCCGTGTTCTTTCACGGACCCATTGACTTGAATGGGTCCGTGAACTGTTGTCCGTCAAAAAAATAGGACAGGTCATATTTTTTTGACGGACAGGAAACACGGATCACGGATGCGGCTGCAAAACGGTGCATTTTCCGATTTTTCCACGGACCCATTGCAAGTCAATGGGTCCGCAAAAAAAAATGAAAAACGGCACAACGGCCACGGATGCATACAACGGTCGTGTGCATGAGGCCTTATCCAAAGCGACTTGGAGCTGTGATTGCCGCAAAAGGTGCCTCTACAAAGTATTGACTTTAGGGGGGGTGAATAGTTATGCACATTGTCTTTTTCTGTTATTTTGTCCTATTAGTTGTATGCTTTACAATAAACAAATTTTAAAAAAGTTCTAAGTTGTGGGCATGTTCTACAAATTAAATAATGCAAATCTTCAAACAATCCATGTTAATTCCAGGTGGTGAGGCAACAAAAAAAAGAACGAAGTCAAGGGGAATGAATACTTTTGCTTAGGCCTCTTTCACACTTGCGTTGTTGGGATCCGGCGTGCACTTCCGTTGCCGGAGGTGCCCGCCGGATCCGGAAAAAACGCAAGTGTACTGAAAGCATTTGAAGACGGAACCGTCTTCCAAATGCTTTCAGTGTTACTATGGCAGCCAGGACGCTATTTAAGTCCTGGTTGCCATAGTAGGAGCGGGGAGCGGGGGAGCGGGGAGCGGTATACTTACAGTCCGTGCGGCTCCCGGGGCGCTCCAGAATGACGTCAGAGCGCCCCATGCGCATGGATGACATGATCCATGCGATCACATGATCCATGCGCTTGGGGCGCCCTGACGTCACTCTGGAGCGCCCGGGGAGCCGCACGGACGGTAAGTATACTGCTCCCCCGCTCCCTGCTACACTTTACCATGGCTGCCAGGACTTTAGCGTCCCGGCAGCCATGGTAACCACTCTGAAAAAGCTAAATGTCGGCTCCGGCAATGCGCCGAAACGACGTTTAGCTTAAGGCCGGATCCGGATCAATGCCTTCCAATGGGCATTAATTCCGGATCTGGCCTTGCGGCAAGTGTTCCGGATTTTTGGCCGGAGCAAAAAGCGCAGCATGCTGCGGTATTTTCTCCGGCCAAAAAACGTTCCGTTCCGGAACTGAAGACATCCTGATGCATCCTGAACGGATTTCTCTCCATTCAGAATGCATTAGGATAATCCTGATCAGGATTCTTCCGGCATAGAGCCCCGACGACGGAACTCTATGCCGGAAGACAAGAACGCAAGTGTGAAAGAGCCCTTAGCACTGTATACATTACAGAGTGTTTGCAAAACATACAAAAGGTATTTACACATCTACCTGGGCATTTTTCAGCCTGTATTCTTTTTATAAACCGGGGGTGTCTTCGCTTCATGTCTGACCATTTTTTAATGATGGCCAGACGGTGGTGTTTTACACCCGTTTTGCGCCAGATCTCAAATGCCAGCTCTTACACAATCCTCTGCTTCTCGGCATGGGACCGGGTGCGGTCGTTTCCCCGCCCCAACATCCGCTGCAAGATAAAAATGCAAGCATATAATCCCAATTTTTAACAATAATAGTATTGAAAATAATTTACTCAAGTAAACTGCAAAAAGTATTTCATGCTTTGAAGTGGAAATATTAGATTTAGGCCGCCTGCACACGTGCGTGTTTTTTCACAACTATGGACCATACAAACCCATACTGCCGTCCTGCAGAGTAAACGAGCGCACAGCGTCATTGGTTGCTATGACGCCGTGCGCTTCCGGTTACCACCGCTGTACTGTGATACACTTGTATGATCTATACAAGTGTATTACTGTACAGAGGTGGCGGCAAGAAGCGCACGGCGTCATAGCGAGTTAGCAACCAATGACGCCGTGCGCTCGTCCACTCTGCAGGACGTCAGGCTGGGTTTGTATGGTCCGTAGTTGTGAAAAAACACGCGCGTGTGCATGCAGCCTTACTGTAACGGTTAGAAGATGGGATTGTATTACGACTGTATGTGGGTGGGGTCGGAGCTATCAGATATTGTCTAGCTAAGCAGAGATGTACCTGTCTAGTGAAGTGACGGTACGGTATGGGGTGTAAAGCTGGTTCGTCTCCCCGTGGTGCACCCTGGGTAACTCTAAATAATCAGCAAATACTGGCGGTCTGACAAAGAAAGCTTCTCCTGAGTCCTGACCAATAGGACACAAACTATAATCTATTGACTATGTGTGTGTGTGCGGTATATAGTGTGTGTCTGTGTGTGTGCGGTATATAGTGTGTGTGTGTGCGGAATATAGTGTGCGGCATGACAATGGATGTGCAATGTGCACATCCATTAGGATACAAACTATAATTTGTGTGTGTGCGGTATATAGTGTGTGTGTGCGGTATATAGTGTGTGTGCGGTATATATAGTGTGTGCGGTATATAGTGTATTTTTGCAGTATATAGTGTGTGTGCGGTATATAGTGTGTGTGTGCGGTATATATAGTGTGTGTGTGTTATATAGTGTATTTTTGCAGTATATAGTGTGTGTGTGGTATATAGTGTGTGTGCGGTATATAGTGTGTGTGTGCGGTATATAGTGTGTGTGTGTTATATAGTGTGTTTGCGGTATATAGTGTGTGTGTGTGCGATATATAGTGTGTGCTTGCGGTATATACGGTGTGTGTGTGGTATATAGTGTGTGTGTGCGGTATATAGTGTGTGTGTGTTATATAGTGTGTTTGCGGTATATAGTGTGTGTGCGGTATATAGTGTGTGTGCGGTATATAGTGTGTGTTTGCGGTACATAGTGTGTGTGTGTGGTATATAGTGTGTGTGCGATATATAGTGTGTGTTTGCGGTATATAGTGTGTGTGTGTGTGGTATATAGTGTGTGTGTGTGGTATATAGTGTGTGTGTGTGTGGTATATAGTGTGTGTGTGCGGTATATAGTGTGTGTGTGTGCGGTATATAGTGTGTGTGCGGTATATAGTGTGTGCGGTATATAGTGTGTGTGCGATATATAGTGTGTGTTGTATATAGTGTGTGTGTGCGGTATATAGTGTGTGTGCGGTATATAGTGTGTGTGCGGTATATAGTGTGTGTGTGCGGTATAACTGTGTGTGCGGTATATAGTGTGTGTGCGGTATATATAGTGTGTGTGTGCGGTATATAGTGTGTGTGTGCGGTATATAGTGTGTGTGTGCGGTATATAGTGTGTGTGTGCGGTATATATAGTGTGTGTGCGGTATATAGTGTATTTTTGCAGTATATAGTGTGTGTGCGGTACATAAGTGTGTGTGCGGTATATAGTGTGTGTGTGCGGTATATATAGTGTGTGTGTGGTATATAGTGTATTTTTGCAGTATATTGTGTGTGTGCGGTATATAGTGTGTGTGTGCGGTATATAGTGTGTGTGTGTTATATAGTGTGTTTGCGGTATATAGTGTGTGTGTGTGCGATATATAGTGTGTGCTTGCGGTATATAAGGTGTGTGTGTGGTATATAGTGTGTGTGTGCGGTATATAGTGTGTGTGTTATATAGTGTGTTTGCGGTATATAGTGTGTGTGCGGTATATAGTGTGTGCTGCGGTATATAGTGTGTGTGCGGTATATAGTGTGTGTTTGCGGTATATAGTGTGTGTGTGTGGTATATAGTGTGTTTGCGGTATATAGTGTGTGTGTGTGGTATATAGTGTGTGTGCGATATATAGTGTGTGTTTGCGGTATATAGTGTGTGTGTGTGGTATATAGTGTGTGTGTGTGGTATATAGTGTGTGTGTGCGGTATATAGTGTGTGTGTGCGGTATATAGTGTGTGTGTGGTATATAGTGTGTGTGCGGTATATAGTGTGTGCGGTATATAGTGTGTGTGCGATATATAGTGTGTTTGCGGTATATAGAGTGTGTGCGATATATAGTGTGTGTTTGCTGTATATAGTGTGTGTGTGCGGTATATAGTGTGTGTGTGTGCGGTATATAGTGTGTGTGTGTGCGGTATATAGTGTGTGTGTGCGGTATATAGTGTGTGTGTGCGGTATAACTGTGTGTGCGGTATATAGTGTGTGTGCGGTATATATAGTGTGTGTGTGCGGTATATAGTGTGTGTGTGCGGTATATATAGTGTGTGTGCGGTATATAGTGTATTTTTGCAGTATATAGTGTGTGTGCGGTATATAGTGTGTGTGCGGTATATAGTGTGTGTGTGCGGTATATATAGTGTGTGTGTGGTATATAGTGTATTTTTGCAGTATATTGTGTGTGTGTGGTATATAGTGTGTGTGCGGTATATAGTGTGTGTGTGCGGTATATAGTGTGTGTGTGTTATATAGTGTGTTTGCGGTATATAGTGTGTGTGTGTGCGATATATAGTGTGTGCTTGCGGTATATAAGGTGTGTGTGTGGTATATAGTGTGTGTGTGCGGTATATAGTGTGTGTGTTATATAGTGTGTTTGCGGTATATAGTGTGTGTGCGGTATATAGTGTGTGCTGCGGTATATAGTGTGTGTGCGGTATATAGTGTGTGTTTGCGGTATATAGTGTGTGTGTGTGGTATATAGTGTGTGTGCGATATATAGTGTGTGTTTGCGGTATATAGTGTGTGTGTGTGCGGTATATAGTGTGTGTGCGGTATATAGTGTGTGTGCGGTATATAGTGTGTGTGTGTGGTATATAGTGTGTGTGCGATATATAGTGTGTGTTTGCGGTATATAGTGTGTGTGTGTGCGGTATATAGTGTGTGTGCGGTATATAGTGTGTGTGCGGTATATAGTGTGTGTGTGTGGTATATAGTGTGTGTGCGATATATAGTGTGTGTTTGCGGTATATAGTGTGTGTGTGTGCGGTATATAGTGTGTGTGTGTGCGGTATATAGTGTGTGTGTGTGTGGTATATAGTGTGCGGCATGACAATGGACGTGCAATGTGCATGTTAAATATATTTCTCTGCTTTCCATACAAATATGCTACTAACATAGTGGGTGTGATGTCACAGGAATACTTAGTGCAACAATCACTAATATCTAGTGAGACCTTATAAAATGTGAAGTTTTGTGCACTTAAGAATAATTAGAATCGCAGAAGTTCGCACTGGCGATTTTTTTATAACACTTTATGCATATAAAGCGATTGTTCAGACATGCAGGTGAAATGTAATCACATACACTACTTTAATGTAAGATTTCTTACAGTCACCAGGAGTTCTTCCTCTTCGTCGCTGAACTTGGTTCCAACCATCACATCCATCTAATTGCTAGTCGGTCCAAACCAGTTGCTGTAGGCCACACCTTCCTAGCGCATGTGCTCTTGCGATTAATACTTTGCCAAAGTTTGGCATATAAAAAAATAATGCTTGTAGATCGCAGATTCGCTTAATACTTCTGGTATGTCAGTGTCCATGTTGTGGGACTATTTGTGCATTTCTAGTAAGTATTTTGTGGCTGCAAATATGACCTGGAGGTTTTTCATGTTCGCCTGCCATTAAAATGAATGGGACCCGCCGCGAACCTGCGGTTCGCGATTATTTGATTGCGTTCGCGCATCGTCCCAGCAGATGTTCGTTCATCACTATCACTGTAAACGTCTGGACCATAGGAACAATGTAACATGTCACTTATACCACTGCATAGTGAATATAGTAAAAGAAATGCTGTTTGGTTTCTTTTCTTCCCCTCAAAATAATAATTTCTTCAATATATGTACCACAAAATGGTGCCTTTAAAAACGGATGAAGAAGATAAGACTGCTTTAATGTAATGTATATATTGTAAACGTGGATTGTAGACGAGATGTGCTGGATTGTATAAACTCCTGTAATCAGGTAAAAAATTTGTAATTACTGATAAACCATTAAATAAATAAAAATGTATTTCATTTTCTCACGTTTTCCGTCTCTAAAAGTCTTTAGTACGATTACTATGGATGCGCCACCTCCTTTCGCACACTAGGTGGCGTTAGAGCACAAGGCTATAAACTAAACACTGCTCTGCCTTCCTTGCGAATGTGCCACATCGCGCTCCGTAGCTGGAGGAACAACAGTAATGGCGTCTTCCCGTGATGTCCACGTCGAGATCTGTCACCAGGAAATTGTCAAGTATGATCTGGAGATCAAAGCGCTGATCCAGGTACAGAGATGTCTTGTGGGGATGGAGCTGGCCCTCCGGTGTTAACAGCAGGGGCTCTGCCAGTCATATGTGTGACAGCTGCCACCCCGAGGTCTGATGAGCCCTGAAAATGAATGGAAGTTAGCAAAAAAAATGCATTTCTGCCTCATGTCAAACTGTTTTTAGTGGATGGAAGTTCCTGAGTCCAGATGTCTGGATTCTCTTTCTTAATTATCTTCTTCTAGGAAAGCTGGGTGACAACCAGTTCAGCTGACAGTATAATTGCCAAAATGCTTGTTGCCCATTTGTTCTGGACACATAAAAAGTGAATCTGCCTAGTTATTCAGTGATCTAAAGGGGGGATTCAGTAATATAGAAAGGGGTGTCTCTCATCAGGCAAATGGATGCCAACCTAGTTTGGGATGAGCAAGAGGAAACTTCTAATAACCGGGAGCGGCACTTAAAGGGAACCTGTCACCGGGATTTTGTGTATAGAGCTGAAGACATGGGCAGCTAGATGGCCGCTAGCACATCCACAATACCCAGTCCCCATAGCTCTGTGTGCTTTTATTGTGTAAAAAAACCATTTGATACATATGCAAATTAACATGAGTCATGTCTTACTTGTGTGACCAGAGAAGAGTCATATTTTCAAGCTCTGACTCATCTCAGCTTAATTTGCAGATGTATCAAATCGTTTTTTTACACAATAAAAGCACACAGAGCTATGGGGACTGGATATTCTGGATGTGCTAGCGGCCATCTAGCAACCCATGTCCTCAGCTCTATACACAAAATCCCGGTGACAGGTTCCCTTTAAGACATCCATGTCATACCACATTTCACCTGTAGTGGTCACTACAAACTTATCAGACGCATTTCGGCCTGCCGTATGCCAAGAGGACTACACTAGGTACATGGGATCCTTGCTATAAGTTTGCCATCTGTGCCGTGAGCTTTCCTGATGCAGATGCCAAGCACAGTTGCAAAACAATATGTCATCCAATAAGAAGGAGAAATGAGTCGCCAGTAGAAGGGAAACCAGTCATGAAAGCTTTATTGGGGATGACGCATTTCGGCACTGGTTCAGTGCCGAAATGGATTGTCGCCTGTAAAGCTTTCATCTTGAACCCTGGTGGCAAGACTGTGTTCCCTTCGTCTGGTGGCTCCAACGGCTCATGTCACCTCATTGGATCAGCTTTGCTTTGGAGGAATACGCAGCAGCCTGCCATACGCGGTGTTCGCCATGTCTCCTTTATTCCAGTTGTGCCTAATTAGCACAACCGCTCAAGGTGAGCCTCCACCTGTTTGAGTCATTCCTATTGGTAATACTAGCCATGGTGCGCAGTGTATGATTTTTATCTTCCCAAAACAGTATGTGAACAGAGCCTAATAAAAGATACTCCAGTTCATGAAAGGTGAACTGGCATCTAAAAAAGTTACTTTAGAAAACTTATATCCACCAAATTCCGGACAGATACCTTGGTTAATAAAAGCATTACATACTTTCAAATCGTTTGCAGAGGGACCCATACTCTGGGATTAGATCTTAACGTAGCTTTAAATCCCCTCTTAGATACATCCACCTATGGTCAAAAGAGAACGGCAGAAAGAGAGAGACTCCATCCTGGCCCATATTGCAGCACTAGAAAAGATCCGTAAAATCACAGGCCTTGTTACGGCCCAACAAGAATTAACGGATCTCAGATCTCGATAAAAACTAATTCTTGAGTCTCATTCTGTCTGTCAACACTTATACTACCAACACAAGCTTTATGCCCATGGCAATGGCAAGGGAAGCAAAGTTATCAAAAAAGCTAGAGCTAAAACGCAGATTCCCTCCATCACTGATGAACATGATTCAAGTAAGGGTCCATTCACACGTCCGTATATGTTTTGGGGATCCGCAAAACACGGACACCGGCAATGTGCGTTCCGCATTTTGCAGATTGCACATCGCCGTCGCTCTCATAGAAAATGCCTTTTCTTGTCCACAATTGCGGACAAGAATAGGTATGTTCTATTTTTTTGCGGGATGGAAGTGCGGATCCGGACAGCACATTCTGGCTCCATTGAAAATGAATAGGTCTGCACCTGTTCCGCAAGATTGCGGAAAGGATGCAGACCCATTTTGCGGACATGTGAATGGACCCTAAGATTGCCGGACCCCTTCAGAAGTTTTACTCCAAACCTTTACCAGATAGATGCTATAACTTCCTCAGACTGAAGGTGCACTTACACGCACTCAGTGGGGATGAACAGCTCAATTTACATGTAGTGATCACCTCCACAGTATGAGGAGAAGGAATTGCGATCACTTGTCCCCATACAGAATCATTATTTCTGGGCAGCAGATCGCTGTTTAAGCATGATCTGCTGGCCAGAAATGATCATTTAGGTGCCTGTATGAACGACAGGATCACCCGATGAACGAGTGTTTGGTGCTCATTCATTGGGTGATCGGCGGCACCTTTACATAGGTAAATTGTTGGGAGCGAGTGTTCGCAGTAGCGTCTGTGCCCGATTATCCACTCCTGTAAATCCACCTTTAAACTTGTATACACTAGCAGATAATCCTGAAGCTCCTCACTAACATGCGTTTTGTAGTGTAATACTGCTGCCGCAAATGCTCATTCATCGGGTAATTGGAATCTTTCATCAGGTTTAAAAATCCTTGTTTGCCTGCAGCCGATCGTGCCGTGTAATCACGCCCTGCTGTCAGCAAACAGTGATTCAATATGGGGACGAGCGTTGACATTAGCGATCACTGCTCCCCATACTGAGGAGAAGAACGCTGCATGTAATAGCAGCGGTCTCCTCCACTAACAAGCAGGCAATTTTCGGGAAGGACCGCTTCCCTTCCGACAGTTGCCTGCAGGATCTAATATAAGCTTTAGACTTTATTCACATAGTCAGTGTTTGGTCAGTGATGGTGAACCTGAAAACCAGGAGTGGAGCCTATGGAGAGATAAGGTAATGGAAAAATGTACACCTGTTCTGTGTTTTTGGACCCAGACCTGGTTTAGGCTCAAAATCACTAACCAAACACTGATGTGTGAATAAGGCCTTAGATAGGAATAGAGAAGCTTTAATACAGGAGTTTCTTTAGGCTTCTTTCACACTGGCGTTAAAGGGGTTATCCCACTTCGCCTTTTCATACCTACCTGCTGCCAACTCGCCGTTCCTGGATTCTGGCTGGGGGCGGGCTTCATCTTGATTGAAGTCTTCTCCCGGCTGGGCCGCGCACTGGACTGAATGCGCATGCGCCATGGTGACTTATTCCTGGCCAGTATTGTACAGAGCCAGCGTGCGCGTTAAGGACAGCGAGCGGCCCGGCCGGGAGAAAAGAAGGAGTCTTCTGCGCAAGCGCGGCCACCGGGATTCCGGAGAAGAGCGGTGGCCGTAACCAGGGGAGACCGAATGACAACAATGAGGTAAGTGGGGATGAATTTTATCCCAAACAGTGGGAATTTGTTAATCAAATATATTTACAAAAATGATCACTGTCAAATCATTAACAGATTTAACAGTGATCATTATGATGGGATAACCCCTTTAAGATTGTTCGGCAGGCTGTTCTAGCAGGGTACGTACTAATGTTTCCACACGTGTGCTGCGGTTTTCATCCAGCCACCTCTTGGCATGTTTGCCATGCTGCGGCTGCATCTCCGGGCCGCCCCCATTATAGTGGGGCCGGGCCGGACTTCCGTCAGCACATGTGTGCCAACGTTAGTACGGATCCGGCAGGCTGTTCCCCTGCTGGAACAGCTTGCCGGACTAGCCTAAAGCTAGTGTGAAAGAAGCCTTATTTGCTTCACCTCCCTACATTAAGTCCATATGATTCTTCTTTACTCACAGCCTCCTTTACTCTATTAGAAGAAATCAAAACAACTTTACACAGTTTTGCTCCAGGCAAAACCCCTTGCCCAGATGGCCTCCAATTGCAGTGCTATCTCAGACTAAAGAATGCTCTACTTCTACTCCTTACGAATTCCTGTAATGCTCTTCTGAGGGAGGAGCATTGTCCAAGCAATCTCAAGAGGCCCTTATTACCTTTAGGGCCTATGCACACGGCCAAAGTTTTGGTGTGCATGAGCCCTTATTAAAGAAGGGAAAGACCCTTGTTTTTCATTTCATCCACCATGACGGCTACAGATGAGATTGACCCCTTGACCTCTGTAGGGGCAGGAATACACAGAGATAGAGCGTTTAAAAGACCCACCCACTCTCTCACTTCAGTGTTTTCCTGTCCCTATTGGGGGCATTACACAGAGAGGCCTCCCAGAAGGGAGGTGAAGAGTTTTTAGTCTCTAAACCAGTGCTTTACCAGAATGGCTGAGCATTCTAGGTCTTATGACATCCTGCATAACAGCTGTAGCTTGGTGTCAGGCTCACACCAAAACTATGCAAACTTGGATCCTAGTGAGTTGGAACAAAAAACAGTCTTCCCATACCTTTCAATACTGAAACGCAATTTAAAGACCAGCAGGAAGAGAAAAATCTGGGAATTCAAGCTGATGCATGTAGGACTTTTGTCTCCACTTCGAAAATCTACCTCTGAGCGGAAACCTAACGGACCCCATTATAGTCTATGGGGTCCGTAGTCTCCGTTCCGCTCAGTTATGTGCCGAATCCGTCCTTTCAGTTCTTCTGCTCTGTAACGGACCAGAAGGACGAAAAAGCTGAACGCTGATGTGAACTCAGCCATAGGTAGACTCTACCCACTTGAATTATATGAGCAACTATATGTATATGTTCTTATAATGTTTAATAGATGAGAAACTTTATTAGATTTCTTATTATAGAAACATGCCTCTGTCGCCACTTATTAGCCACCCCCTAAACTGTTCACTCGCTATGACTTCAATGCTAAATCTATCTCTTTTCAGCTTCACCGAGAAATCAGGATACATGCTGCCCATAGAAGTCAATGGGGAGAGAGGCCCAGGAGGAGGAAGCAGGATGAGGCAGTGAGACACACACAGATGCTGCTGCTGTGTGTTTTAATATCTCACCCCAGTGCTGGATTCACAGCTTAACTCTTCATTACTGCTGTTTAATGCCTTCTGTTGCTGCTGCTTCAGAGACATAGGGGAGCAAGACCTCCCCTTTGTGCGTGATGTGTATGGGAGACCTAGTAGCAGCTAGTCAACACCCCTCTTCCACTCTCCATAGACCCCTTTAACAAGATATTTTACAGTTTTGCTTGTATTATTGATGTATGGAAAGGGAATTCCCAATAAAGGGAATTTTCCAGAAGTACCATCCATGGTGACTGCGGTTCTTCCTAAGATTCTTCAAGCGATCCAGGCGGGGGAGTGGAGACTATGGGTGTCTTGAGCTTATCCCATAGACTACCTCCCCTTTAAAAAATTTCTTTATTTTAATTTGCTTTGATACCCCAAATGTCAGAGGCAAACAGTTGTTTGGCGCCTTCTTCGTGGCTGGTCCTCTTTTCTTTCCTATACATTACTATCTCACCCCAGTGCTGGATTCACAACTTAACTCTTCATTACTGCTGTTTAATGCCTTCTGTTGCTGCTGCTTCAGAGTGGAAGGGGAGCAAGACCTCCCCTTGTGCGTGATGTGTATGAGAGACCTCGTAGCAGCTAGTCTAGACCCCTCTTCCTCTCTCCATAGACCCCTTTAACAAGATATTTTACATTTTTGCTTGTATTATTGATGTATGGAAAGCCAGTTAAAATCAGATGTACACTTTAAAATAGAAAGTCTGATTTAGAAAGTGTAGTACCTTTTTTTTTTTTTTAGGAAAAAATCTGTAGTGTGGATTTTGTATTCGGAGCATGTCGATTTATGCTGTGGATTTTCGCCACGGATTTCACCCTTGGCACTGCATAGGTTTGAAATCTGTATTAAATCTGCAGAGAAATTTCCAGCTAATTCTTAGTGAAATCCGCCCTGTGTGTCTGTGTCTTGAAGGAGAAAGTAAGTTCTAGATCATAATAGAACAAATATAAATTAAACTTCCATTCGCTCCAGAACTCAGGTCCCCAGACAGGTCATATATTGAGGAGTTCCTTAATCCTGCAGAGTTGTGTCCAGGCATCGGTAAATTCCACCGGTGATTTCTCTATAGGAAATCTATAAAGGTGTTCTCCGGGTTCCGAGTTAACTTCCAGCCTAATTCTAGCTGCCCATTTGCTTTACGTTTGTAAAACAAACTACTTACCAGTTTTGCGCTGTTTCCCCGATCCGAAACCTGGTCACATGACCCTGCTGACCTTTTTTCACTACTTCTTCCCTGACTTTGTTTTTAGGCTAGTCCATTATGATGTCTGTTACAGGGGGCTGGCCATTAAATGCAGAGTCTGCTGAATGCAGTCCTGCGCATGTGCAATAGCTGTACTTCTTGAGGCCGGCGTGTTTTCTGTTTTCTTTGCACTCAGTACATTGTCGATGCTGGACGTTTCTAGCTCTGAGTGAGAAAACAGCACTATGAAAAATGGGAAAAATGATGTGAGCGCCCGGAATTGACGAGGCAGGAAGTGAACAATGACCTGAGAATGCGGAGTGGGATACAGGAGAGTTTGCCTGAGCCCTAGTAAGGTCAGAAAATCTATATGGGGGTAGGCTGGAGAACAGGGCTTGAAATCACTGATCTAAACCACCAGTGAGAAAAGATTGTTGGGTATTGCCACATGTGCTGAGAGTAATGGGCACCACAAAGTTTTCAGAAATAGTGGAAATGATTTACTTGTCCCTAGATCTGGTGTCCCCTCTGTTCCCTTCACGCACGCTGCCCCGTAGCCTGCCCTGATTTGCTGGATCTTGTTAAATGAGTTATTACAGAACTACTGTCTGAGATTCCGTTTTACTTATAATGACATTTTGATTATTTCTGCTATTAATAGGATATTCGGGAAAGTACAGGTCCGATAAGTACACTGAACGATCTCAATGCACAAGTGAAAGACAAGTTCCGACTGCTGAGGTTAAGAATTCAGGTAGGATGGGAATCCGTTAATATAGATCTCTTCCTAATTTGCATCAATGTTACACCCTGAACTGCAGATGACTTGACCTCTGCTCTTCTCTGGTGTCAAACGGACACCTTTCCCCTTCATATTAGGGATTTTCAGGGTCTTGAAGGTCCGAACCCAACTGATCAGAGTGTTATGGCATGGGAATTAAATGGAAGTTATTTCTTGAACAGCACTATTATGTATGCACCAATACCTCTGATCTGGAGCAGTGGTTCCAAAACTTCACCAAACCAGTTAAAGAACCCACTGTGGAACCCTAACCTGTTGCCTATGTCTACATTTTATCACTAGACTGTGGAAGCTGTGTCATTTGTAATTACAATACTCCTTCGGAAGAAGTAGTTGGTGAGGATAGCTGGATGGTGTTGTAGAATAGGGGGCGCATTCCATAATACTAGCATAGCCATGACTCCCCAGAACGTGGGTACAGTGAACATATAAATATTAAAGTGCTGCGTCATCCGTGCAGCTGTGGGGGTCAGCCATTACCAGTCCCTACTACCCTGTTATTCTGAGGAGCCCATTTTTGGAATTACTGCTGTAGAGAACACAATTACTCTTATTAAACTGCCCACCAGGGGGTTAGACGGTATCTTGCCCGTGCCACATGTGTCCTACCACTCTTTGAGCTCTCTCTGGGGATGTTGAGCTCCCTCTGGCCCAAACATCTGTAAGGGCTCATGCACACAAACATATTTTTTTCCTGTGTCCGTTCCGTGTTTTTTTTTTTTTTTGCGGCCTGTATGCTGAACCATTCATTTCAGTGGGGCTGAGGAAACGACTGCCGTGTGCATTCTGTGTCTTATTATTGTCCACATTACAGACAAGGATAGGACTGTTCTATCAGGGGCCGGCCCTTCCATTCCGCAAAATGTCCAATGTACGCTGCCGGTATCCATGTTTTGTGGATCTGCAATTTGCGGACTGCAAAACACCCAGCGGTCGCTTGCAGGAGCCCTTAGGGTCCATTCACACGTCCGTTGTTTCTTTCCTGATCTGTTCCGTTTTTTGCTGAACAGATCTGGACCAGTTCTGTACCCATTCATTTTCAATGGGTCCTGAAAAAAAATCAGACATTGAGCTGTCCGTTTTTTTTTTCAGGACCCATTGAAAATGAATGGGTCCAGATCTGGTCCAGATCTGTTCAGCAAAAAACGGAACAGATCAGGAAAGAAACAACGGACGTGTGAATAAGGCCTTAGTCAGAGAAATAGATGTATTCAGAATTTCTGCTAAACACAAACTTCTCATTGTGTTATTTAGTTACCTGTTAGTCCACATGATGGTCCTGTGACACAGGTAAACTGTGATGTGTATTTCTTACAAGGATCTAGAGCAGATGGCCAAAGAACAGGACAAGGAGTCTGACAAGCAAGCATTGTTGAAGGAGATGGAGTGTCACAAGAAGCAAATGCTCAGGTGTGTATTAGATTGAGGCTACATGCCGACTCTGGCCATGTATGGGGTCCCATTGCAACACACGAGATGCCGCATGAACACACAATCTACACAACTTACATCACTTGCAATACAAGCGGCGGTACTCAGCGATTGCCTTGTAGCCATATATCTGTAGACCTTTAATAAGTGTCAGCCAACAGCTATCTCTCCCTACTTCCCCATACACATACAAGCTTTGCTGAGCATTTATGTGTTTTCAATGAGGCGGGGACGGGCCCAGACTGTTCTGGTAATGGCTTATCTCCTGAGAGAACAAATGCATTGGGTGAAAAAAATCAATTCACTGGATCCTTTTTACACCCAACATAATCTGGAGACTGGGAGAATTGAACTTTGTCGGAGCCCCCAGGCACATCCGCTGGGTTCATCAAACAATACACTGATGTGCATTAGGGTCTTTGGGCTTGCTTGATGCGATTAACCTGACAGTACCACAGGTGTTAACAAAATCTGCTTCCGGCTGCATGCACATGACCATATCTGTTTTTGTGGTCCACAATTTCCCATTCCGCCCGTCCTGTGCTCCCAGGGACAGAACAGCTTCCCCGCACAGAAGAAGCTGTTCATTGGTGGCGATAGGCTGGAGCCTGTACCAAGCTACCAGACCTGTGACAGATATATTTCAATGTAGGCCTGCAGGTTGCAGTGCTGCATTGGAATATACAGAATTTCACTACATACCCTACTGTATTGTCACCGTAGTATACAGGTGAAACTCGAAAAATTAGAATATCGTGCAAAAGTCCATTTATTTCAGTAATGCAAATGAAAAGGAATTGCATTAATGCAGCTTAAAATTTTAATATTGTGAAAAGGTTCCATATTCTAGGCTCAAAGTGTCACACTCTAGTCAGCTAATTAATCCATACCCCCTCAGAAGAGGGTACCTCAAAATTATAACTTTGGGGTTTTAATAAGCTGTAAACCATAATCATCCAAATTATACCAAATAAAGGCTTGAAATATCTCGCTTTGCATGTAATGAGTCTATCACATATGTTAGTTTCACCTTTTAGGTTGTATTACTGAAATAAATGAACTTTGCACGATATTCACATTTTTCGAGTTTCACCTGTATAGGAGAAGCAATCTAAAGATTGCATGGTCAAGTTCCCTACGGGGGCTTAAAAAAGTAAAAAAAAAGTTTAAAATTAAATAAAAAATTTAAAAATAATTCAAATCACACCCTTTTCCCAATAATAATGAGCAATAAAAAAAATAATTAAGATCATGTGCATTATCACATCCTAAATTGCCCAAACCATTAACCCCTTAATGACCAACCATACGCCTTTTTACGATGGTCACTAAGGGGACTTAGGCTGGGCCGCCCTGCAGCAGAAGAAGAGAGTGGGGGCTTAGCTGTCACATGAGAGCCATGCTCCTGCTCTAACAGCCCGAAGGCAGTGCTGATCCAGTCTGTTTAACCCCCTACATGCCATGGGCAATGGCTCCCGCCGCATGTAAGTGGTGACAGAGGGAGCGGATTCCTTCTGTCTCTCATCGGCACCCCGTAAATGCGATTGCGGGATGTGTGTATAGGCTGGCTGGGACAATTTCAGTATAGCACTAACATTAAAATACAATGCACTATAGTGGTACTATTAAATGGTCAAAAAAAGAGTAAAATAGTCCCTTGTGGGACTATTAAGTAAAAAAAAATAATTATTAAATAAAAAAAATTCTAATTAGGCTGCGTTTACACGGGCGAGATTTCAGCGCGGGTGCAATGCGGTAGGTGAACGTATTGCACCCGCACTGAATCCCGACCCATTCATTTCAATGGGGCTGTTCAGATGAGCGGTGATTTTCACGCATCACTTGTGCGTTGCGTGAAAATCACAGCATGTTCTATATTCAGCGTTTTTCACGAGGCCCCATAGAAGTGAATGGGGTTGCGTGAAAATCGCAGCATGCTCTATGCTCCGCGATCAAGAGGAGAAGATGAGTGTTTTTTTTTTTTGTTTTTTTTTTAACCCTCAATTGATCACCTACTAAGCATTCTGTTTTCAGAATGCTATTATTTTCCCTTATAACCATGTTATAAGGGAAAATAATAACATCTACACAACACCTAACCCGAACTTCTGTGAAGAAGTTCGGGTCTGGGTACCACAGTCTGTTTTTTTTTTTTTATCACGCGCGTGCAAAACACATTGCACCCGCCCGATAAAAGCTGAATATCGGAACGCAATCGCAGTCAAAACTGACTTCAATTGCGTTCCTACTCGCGCAGGTTTGCCGCAATACACCGGGACGCATCCGGACCTAATCCGGACCCGCTCGTGTGAAACCAGCCTTAAAAAATATGCTTTTTTTCCATTGAAAATACGCTTTTCAATAAAAAAAAAAATAACAAAAATAAAATATCCCCCACATGTTTGGTATTGCGCGTCCATAACAACCTGCACTACACAAATATCATTAAAATGATCCCTTACGTTGAATGCCGTAAAAAATAAAATGCCAGAATTGCTAATTTATTCTTAATCGCCACAGAAAAATCTTAAAGGGATTCTGTCACCTCGTTTTCGATTATAGAGCTGCGGACATGCACGGCTAGATCGCCGCTAGCATGTCAGCAATATATGTGTCCTGTAGGGCTGTGTCCTTTTTATTTTGTTAAAAAAATGATTTTAGGGATATGTAAATGAGCTTTATAAGGAGCCAAAGGGGCTGTACTAACTTTCTTCGTGCCCAGCCACGCCCCCCTGTGAAGGAGCCCAGCACCTCCTATGTCCTCCGAATCTCCTCCTTTCATCACCGATAGATTGCCGTAATCTCGCGATGCGCAATTCCTTCCCTGAGGCTGATGCCAGCACAGGGAAGGAACATCGCGAGATTACGGCAATCTAACTGTGACGAAAGGAGGAGATTCGGAAGACATAGGCGGTGCTGGGATCCTTCACAGGGGGGTGTGGCTGGGCACCAGGAAGGTTAGTGCAGCCCCTTTTGGCTCCTTAAGAGGCTCATTTACATATCTCTAAAATAATTTTTTAAACAAAATAAAAGCACACAGCCCTATAGGATTGGTATATTGCGGACATGCTAGTGGCGATCTAGCCGTGCATGTCCACAGCTCTATAACCGAAAATGAGGTTACAGAATCCCTTTAACCCCTTAGGGACCGGGCTCATTTTCACCTTAAGGACCAGGCCATTTTTTGGAAATCTGACCAGTGTCACTTTAAGTGCTAATAACTTTAAAACGCTTTGACTTATCCAGGCCATTCTGAGATTGTTTTTTTTCGTCACATATTGTACTTCATGACACTGGTAAAATGAAGTCAAAAAAAATATTTTTTTTGCACAAAAAAATACCTAATTTACAAAAATTTGGAAAAATTTGCAAATTTCAAAGTTTCAGTTTCTCTACTTCTGTAATATATAGTAATACCCCCAAAAATTGTGATGACTTTACATTCCCCATATTTCTACTTCATGTTTGAATTATTTTGGGAATGATATTTTATTTTTTGGGGATGTTATAAGGCTTAGAAGTTTAGAAGCAAATCTTGAAATTTTTCAGAAATTTACAAAAACTCAATTTTTAGGGACCAGTTCAGGTCTGAAGTCGATTTGCGAGGCTTACATAATAGAAACCACCCAAAAATGACCCCATCTAAGAAACTACACCCCTCAAGGTATTCAAAACTGATTTTGCATACATTGTTAACTCTTTAGGTGTTGCGCAAGAGTTATTGGCAAATGGGGAGGAAATTTGAGAATTTCATTTTTTTGTCTAATTTTTCATTTTAACCCATTTTTTCCACTAACAAAGCAAGGGTTAACAGCCAAACAAGATTGTATCTTTATTGCCCTAACTCTGATGTGTACAGAAACACCCAATATGTGGCCGTAAACTACTGTACGGCCACACGGCGGGGCGTAGAGTGAAAGGTGCGCCGTTTGGTTTTTGGAAGGCTGATTTTTATGGACTGGTTTATTTACACCATGTCCCATTTTGAAGCCCCCTGATGCACCCCTAGAGTAGAAACTCCCTAAAAGTGACCCCATCTAAGAAACTACACCCCTCAAGGTATTCAAAACTGATTTTGCATACATTGTTAACCCTTTAGGTGTTGCACAAGTTATTGGCAAATGGGGATGAAATTTGAGAATTTCATTTTTCTGCCTAATTTTCAATTTTAACCCATTTTTTCCACTAACAAAGCAAGGGTTAACAGCCAAACAAGACTGTATCTTTATTGCCCTGACTCTGCTGTTTACAGAAACACCCCATATGTGGCCGTAAACTACTGTACGGCCACACAGCGGGGCGTAGAGTGAAAGGTGCGCCGTATGGTTTTTGGAGGGCTAATTTTGCTGGACTGTTTTTTTTGACACAATGTCCCATTTGAAGCCCCCCGATGCACCCCTGGAGTAGAAACTCCATAAAAGTGACCCCATCTAAGAAACTACACCCTTCAAGGTATTCAAAACTGATTTTACAAACTTTGTTAACCCTTTAGGTGTTGCACAAGATTTAATGGAAAATAGAGACACAATTTCAAAATTTCAAATTTTTGGCAGATTTTCCATTTTAATATTTTTTTTCCAGTTACAAAGCAAGGGTTAACAGCCAAACAAAACTCATTTATGGCCCTGATTCTGTAGTTTACAGAAACACCCCATATGTGGTCGTAAACTGCTGTACGGACACACAGCAGGGCGCAGAAGGAAAGGAATGCCATACGGTTTTTGGAAGGCAGGTTTTGCTGGACTGTTTTTTTTTGACACCATGTCCCATTTGAAGCCCCCCTGATGCACCCCTAGAGTAGAAACTCCAAAAAAGTGACCCCATTTTAGAAAGTACGGAATAGGGTGGCAGTTTTGTTGGTACTAGTTTAGGGTACATATGATTTTTGGTTGCTCTATATTACACTTTTTGTGCAGCAAGGTAACAAGAAATATAGCTTTTTTGGCACGTTTATTATTTTTTTGTTATTTACAACATTCATCTGACAGGTTAGATCATGTGGTAATTTTATAGAGCAGGTTGTCACGGACGCGGCGATACCTAATATTAGGGGTGCACCGAAATTTCGGCAGCCGAAAATATCGGCCGAAAATGCACCTAATCCACTTCGGCCGATATTGTTACATATCGGCCGAAAATATGGGGTGTGGGATTTGTCACCCACCATCTGCGGGCGGGCGGTTTACTTTGTCACTGCATCTTTATTTTACCTTACAATCGTGAGGCTCCAGTAACTAACAACTCTGCAGGCAGAGCGGAGGCCGGCGTAACGTCACTTACTCACGTGACGCGCCTGCTCCGCCTCCTTCATTCATAAAGTGGGCGGAGCAGGTGCGTCACGTGAGTAAGTGACGTTACGCCGCCCTCCGCTCTGCCTGCAGAGTTGTTAGTTACTGGAGCCTCACGATTGTAAGGTAAAATAAAGATGCTGTGAGCAGCAGGGCCGGGGCTGTTATGGGTAGGGGGGATCGGTCTATGGAACTGCTATGGGGAGGGGGGATCTGTGCACTGCTATGGGGAGGGGGGGATCTGTGCACTGCTATGGGGAGGGGGGATCTGTGCACTGCTATGGGGAGGGGGGATCTGTGCACTGTTATGGGGAAAGGGATCTGTGCACTGTTATGGGGAAAGGGATCTGTGCACTGTTATGCCCATAACAGTGCACAGATCCCCCTCTCCATAACAGCGCCACCCACAGATCCCCCTCTCCATAACAGCGCCACCCACAGATCCCCCTCTCCATAACAGCGCCACCCACAGATCCCCCTCTCCATAACAGCGCCACCCACAGATCCCCCTCTCCATAACAGCGCCACCCACAGATCCCCCTCTCCATAACAGCGCCACCCACAGATCCCCCTCTCCATAACAGCGCCACCCACAGATCCCCCTCTCCATAACAGCGCCACCCACAGATCCCCCTCTCCATAACGGCGCCACCCACAGATCCCCCTCTCCATAACGGCGCCACCCACAGATCCCCCTCTCCATAACGGCGCCACCCACAGATCCCCCTCTCCATAACGGCGCCACCCACAGATCCCCCTCTCCATAACGGCGCCACCCACAGATCCCCCTCTCCATAACGGCGCCACCCACAGATCCCCCTCTCCATAACAGCGCCACCCACAGATCCCCCTCTCCATAACAGAGCCACCCACAGATCCCCCTCTCCATAACAGCGCCACCCACAGATCCCCCTCTCCATAACAGCGCCACCCACAGATGAATTTCATTCATGAAAAAGAATTATTAATAAAATCATTAAAAAAAAAGTATTTTAAAAGTATTTGGGCAAAAAGGCAGTTTCGGTTTCGGTTTCGGTTTTCGGTCAAGGGCATCCTGAATTTTCGGTTTCGGTTTCGGACCAGAATTTTCATTTCGGTGCACCCCTACCTAATATGTATACAATTTTTTTTATTTATGTAAGTTTTATACAATAACTTCATTTTTAAAACCAAAAAAATGTTTTAGTGTCTCCATAGTCTAAGAGCCATAGTTTTTTCAGTTTTTGGGCGATTATCTTGAGTAGGGTCTCATTTTTTGCGGGATGAGATGACGGTTTGATTGGCACTATTTTGGGGTGCATATGACTTTTTGATCGCTTGCTATTACACTTTTTGTGACTTAAAGGGTTTCTGTCACCCTGCAAAACTCTTTTTTTTTTTTTTTTGGATAGTTAGATTGCTCATAGTGCGATATAGCAGAATATAATGCTCTTACTTACTTTGATGCGGCCGATTCTTTATAAAACGAACTTTTATAATATGTAAATGAGGGCTCTACCAGCAAGTAGGGCGTCTACTTGCTGGTAGCTGCTGCAGAAATCCGCCCCCTCGCCGTGTTGATTGACAGGGCCAGCCGTGATCTCCTCCTCCGGCCGGCCCTGTCAGTAATTCAAAAATCTCGCGTCATTCGGCGCAGGCGCTCTGAGATGAGGAGGCTCGTATCCTCAGCACTCCCTCAGTGCGCCTGCGCCGATGACATCACCGAAAGAGAAGACATCATCGGCGCAGGCGCACTGAGGGAGTGCTGAGGATACGAGCCTCCTCATCTCAGAGCGCCTGCGCCGAATGACGCGAGGCGCGCGATTTTTGAATTACTGACAGGGCCGGCCGGAGGAGGAGATCACGGCTGGCCCTGTCAATCAACACGGCGAGGGGGCGGATTTCTGCAGCAGCTACCAGCAAGTAGACGCCCTACTTGCTGGTAGAGCCCTCATTTACATATTATAAAAGTTTGTTTTATAAAGAATCGGCCGCATCAAAGTAAGTAAGAGCATGAGCAATCTAACTATCCAAAAAAAAAAAAAAGAGTTTTGCAGGGTGACAGAAACCCTTTAATCACTTCAGCCCCCAGTGCTTAAACACCCTGAAAGACCAGGCCACTTTTTACACTTCTGACCTACACTACTTTCACCGTTTATTGCTCGGTCATGCAACTTACCACCCAAATGAATTTTACCTCCTTTTCTTCTCACTAATAGAGCTTTCATTTGGTGGTATTTCATTGCTGCTGACATTTTTACTTTTTTTGTTATTAATCGAAATTTAACGATTTTTTTGCAAAAAAATGACATTTTTCACTTTCAGTTGTAAAATTTTGCAAAAAAAACGAGATCCATATAGAAATTTTGCTCTAAATTTATAAATATCTTGGTCAAATGCCAACTTTGTATAAAAAAATGGGAAAAGTTGTCTTTTGCCAAGATATTTCTCTCACCCAGCATGGGTATATGTAAAATGACACCCCAAAACACATTCCCCACCTTCTCCTGAGTACGGAGATACCAGATGTGTGACACTTTTTTGCAGCCTAGGTGGGCAAAGGGGCCCATATTCCAAAGAGCACCTTTCGGATTTCACAGGTCATTTTTTACAGAATTTGATTTCAAACTCCTTACCACACATTTGGGCCCCTAGAATGCCAGGGCAGTATAACTACCCCACAAGTGACCCCATTTTGGAAAGAAGAGACCCCAAGGTATTCGCTGATGGGCATAGTGAGTTCATGGAAGTTTTTATTTTTTGTCACAAGTTAGTGGAATATGAGACTTTGTATGAAAAAAAAAAAAAAAAATCATCATTTTCCACTAACTTGTGACAAAAAATAAAAAATTCTAGGAACTTGCCATGCCCCTCACGGAATACCTTGGGGTGTCTTCTTTCCAAAATGGGGTCACTTGTGGGGTAGTTATACTGCCCTGGCATTTTCCAGGGGCCCTAATGTGTGGTAAGTAGGTAAATGACCTGTGAAATCCTAAAGGTGCTCTTTGGAATATGGGCCCCTTTGCCCACCTAGGCTGCAAAAAAGTGTCACACATGTGGTATCGCCGTATTCAGGAGAAGTTGGGGAATGTGTTTTGGGGTGTCATTTTACATATACCCTTGCTGGGTGAGAGAAATATCTTGGCAAAAGACATAGAAGACATAGAAGACTTATCAATAAACTGCAGTCATTGAGCATGGACTCCCATATTGTTGAGTGGATTAGGCAGTGGCTGAGTGACAGACAAGAGAGGGTTGTAGTCAATGGAGAACATTCAAAACAAGGTAATGTTACCAGTGGGGTTCCACAGGGATCTGTACTGGGACCGATTTTGTTTAATATCTTCATAAGTGATATTGCAAAAGGCCTCGCTGGTAAGGTTTGTCTTTTTGCTGATGACACAAAGATATGTAACAGGGTTGATGTTCCTGGAGGGAAACGCCAAATGGAAAAGGATTTAGGAAAACTAGAAGAATGGTCAGAACTCCGGAAACTGAAATTTAATGTGGATAAGTGCAAGATAATGCACCTGGGGAGTAAAAACCCAAGGGCAGAATATAGAATATTTGACACAGTCCTGACCTCAGTATCTGAGGAAAGGGATTTAGGAGTAATTATTTCAGAAGACTTAAAGGTGGGAAGACAATGTAATAGAGCAGCACGAAATGCCAGCAGAATGCTTGGATGTATAGGGAGAGGTATAAGCAGTAGAAAGAGTGAAGTGCTTATGCCGCTGTACAGAACACTGGTGAGACCTCACTTGGAGTATTGTGCGCAGTACTGGAGGCCATATCTCCAGAAGGATATAGATACTCTAGAGAGAGTTCAGAGAAGAGCTACTAAACTAGTACATGGATTGCAGGATAAAACTTACCAGGAAAGGTTAAAGGACCTTAATATGTATAGCTTGGAAGAAAGAAGAGACAGAGGGGATATGATAGAAACTTTTAAATACATAAAGGGAATCAACTCGGTAAAGGAAGAGAGCATATTTAAAAGAAGAAAAACTACCACAAGAGGACACAGTTTTAAATTAGAGGGGCAAAGGTTTAAAAGTAATATAAGGAAGTATTACTTTACTGAGAGAGTAGTGGATGCATGGAATAGCCTTCCTGCAGAAGTGGTAGCTGCAAATACAGTGAAGGGGTTTAAGCATGCATGGGATAGGCATAAGGCCATCCTTCATATAAGATAGGGCCGGGGGCTATCCATAGTATTCAGTATATTGGGCAGACTAGATGGGCCAAATGGTTCTTATCTGCCGACACATTCTATGTTTCTATGTTTCTATGTAACTTTTCCCATTTTTTTTATACAAAGTTGGCATTTGACCAAGATATTTCTCTCACCCAGCATGGGTATATGTAAAATGACACCCCAAAACACATTCCCCAACTTCTCCTGAGTACGGCGATACCAGATGTGTGACACTTTTTTGCAGCCTAGATGCGCAAAGGTGCCCAAATTCCTTTTAGGAGGGCATTTTTAGACATTTGGATACCAGACTTCTTCTCACGCTTGGGGGCCCCTAGAATGCCAGGGCAGTATAAATACCCCACATGTGACCCCATTTTGGAAATAAGACACCCCAAGGTATTCAATGAGGGGCATGGCGAGTTCATAGAAATTTTTTTTTTTTGGCACAAGTTAGCGGAAATTGATATTTTTAATATTTTTCTCACAAAGTCTCCCGTTCCGCTAACTTGGGACAAAAATTTCAATCTTTCATGGACTCAATATGCCCCTCACGGAATACCTGGGGGGTGTCTTCTTTCCGAAATGGGGTCACATGTGGGGTATTTATACTGCCCTGGCATTCTAGGGGCCCTAAAGCGTGAGAAGAAGTCTGGAATATAAATGTCTAAAAAATTTTACGCATTTGGATTCCGTGAGGGGTATGGTGAGTTCATGTGAGATTTTATTTTTTGACACAAGTTAGTGGAATATGAGACTTTGTAAGAAAAAAAAAAAAAAATTCCGCTAACTTGGGCCAAAAAAATGTCTGAATGGAGCCTGACAGGGGTGGTGATCAATGACAGGGGTGGTGATCAATGACAGGGGGGGTGATCAATGACAGGGGGGTGATCAGGGAGTCTATATGGGGTGATCACCACAGTCATTGATCACGCCCCTGTAAGGCTTCATTCAGACGTCCGGATGCGTTTTGCGGATCGGATCCATCTATCAGTGCATCCGTAAAAATCATGCGGACATCTGAATGGAGCTTTACAGGGGGGTGATCAGGGAGTCTATATGGGGTGATCACCACAGTCATTGATCATGCCCCTGTAAGGCTTCATTCAGACGTCCGGATGCGTTTTGCGGATCCGATCCATCTATCAGTGGATCCGTAAAAATCATGCGGACATCTGAATGGAGCTTGACAGGGGGGTAATCAATGACAGGGGGGTGATCACCACAGTCATTGATCATGCCCCTGTAAGGCTTCATTCAGACGTCCGGATGCGTTTTGCGGATCCGATCCATCTATCAGTGGATCCGTAAAAATCATGCGGACATCTGAATGGAGCTTGACAGGGGGGTAATCAATGACAGGGGGGTGATCAGGGAGTCTATATGGGGTGATCACCACAGTCATTGATCACGCCCCTGTAAGGCTTCATTCAGACGTCCGGATGCGTTTTGCGGATCGGATCCATCTATCAGTGGATCCGTAAAAATCATGCGGACGTCTGAATGGAGCTTTACAGGGGGGTAATCAATGACAGGGGGGTGATCACCACAGTCATTGATCATGCCCCTGTAAGGCTTCATTCAGACGTCCGGATGCGTTTTGCGGATCGGATCCATCTATCAGTGGATCCGTAAAAATCATGCGGACGTCTGAATGGAGCTTTACAGGGGGTTGATCAATGACAGGGGGGTAATCAATGACAGGGGGGTGATCAGGGAGTCTATATGGGGTGATCAGGGGTGATCCGGGGCTAATAAGGGGTTAATAAGTGACGGGGGGGTGGTGTAGTGTAGTGTAGTGGTGCTTGGTGCTACTTTACTGAGCTACCTGTGTCCTCTGGTGGTCGATCCAAACAAAGGGGACCACCAGAGGACCAGGTAGCAGGTATATTAGACGCTGTTATCAAAACAGCGTCTAATATACCTGTTAGGGGTTAAAAAAAACACATCTCCAGCCTGCCAGCGAACGATCGCCGCTGGCAGGCTGGAGATCAACTCTCTTACCTTCCGTTCCTGTGAGCGCGCGCGCCTGTGTGCGCGCGTTCACAGGAAATCTCGGCCATCGCGAGATGACGCATATATGCGTGACTCTGCGCAGGGCTGCCACCTCCGGAACGCGATCCTGCGTTAGGCGGTCCGGAGGTGGTTAAGATGGCAAAAAATGGCTTTTTAAATTTTTTTTTACGGTGGTCACCTGAGGGGTTAGGTCATGTGATATTTTTATAGAGCCGGTCGATACAGACGCGGCGATACCTAATATGTATACTTTTTTTTTTATTTATGTAAGTTTTACACAATGATTTCATTTTTGAAACAAAAAAAAAAAATCATGTTTTAGTGTTTCCATAGTCTAAGAGCCATAGTTTTTTCAGTTTTTGGGCGATTATCTTGAGTAGGGTCTCATTTTTTGCGGGATGAGATGACGGTTTGATTGGTACTATTTTGGCGTACATGCGACTTTTTTGATCACTTTTATTACCTTTTTTGGGAAGTAAGGTGGGCAAAATTTCAATTTTCTTATAGTTTTTATTTTTTTATTTTTATGGCGTTCACCGTGCTGGGAAAGTAACATGACCGTTTTATAGATCAGGTCGTTACGGACGCGGCAATACCTAATATGTGTAGTGTATTTTATCTTTTTAATTTTTATTCAGTGATAAATGTTGTTTTGTTTTTTTTATCTTAACTTTTTTCACTTTTTTTTTTTACATTTTTTTGACCCAGACCCACTTGGTTCTTGAAGATCCAGTGGGTCTGATGTCTGTATAATACAGTACAGTACAATATATATTGCACTGTACTGTATTTTACTTACACTGAACAGATCTATGCTTTTAGCACAGATCTGTTCAGCACCATGGACAGCAGGACGTCTGAGCAGGCGTCCTGTTGCCATGGGAACCTTCCCCATCTGCCACAACTTCGCAGACGGGGAAGGGTAAGCACAGGGCTGAGGGGGGGCTGTCGGGGGGCTCTCTCCCTCTCCATCGGAGGGCTGCAAAGGCACAGCAGCCCCCCAATGGAGAGGGAGGGAGCTCCCTGACCGATGACAGTTAACTTTTTCCATACAGCGGTCCGTACGGACCGCGGTATGGAAAGAGTTAAACGGCTGACATCTGCACAGATGTCAGCCGTTTATACCAGGGTGCCAGCAATGTGCTGGCACCCTGGTATACCCACTAGAAGCCAACGATCATTCATGGGGAGGCGGGCGGGGGATCGCGATCCCGCCTGCCGCACCGCCTGCCTCCCGCAACGCCCCCACCGCCTGCGACACCCCCCCCCCCCCCCGCACCACCCGCCGGCATCAAATCATGCAGGGGTGCAGGGGGGGGTGAAAAATATTGATTTTAGCCACTCTAAAGTTTCTGATCCCCGCGGTCAGGGACCGCGGGGATCAGAAACTGCAAAAAGCGCAGCAAACCGCAGGTCTGAATTGACCTGCGGTTTGCTGCGATCGCCGACACGGGGGGTCACATGACCCCCCCTGGCGTTGTCACAGGATGCCGGCTGAATGATTTCAGCTGAAATCCCGTTCCGTTTAACCCCTGGGGCGCCGGAATGCCTATTTAAAAGTTAGGACGTACCGGTACGTCCTTGGTCCTTAAGGACTCGGGAAATAGGGCGTACCGGTACGTCCTATGTCCTTAAGGGGTTAAGGACAAGCGATCAAAAAGTGTTATTTACCCCAACATGATACCAATGAAAACTACAAGTTGTTCCGCAAAAATCAAGCCCTCACACCACTCCATAGAAAGAAAAATAGAAAAGTTATGGGTCTTTGGATGCGGAGATGAAAAAAGATTGCAGAAAAGTTGTAAAACTTAAAACATAAAGAAAACTACAATGATCCCTCAAGATACAATGCCCTCAGGATACAATATTTTCAACATACAATGGTCATCCTGGAACCCTATAATATTGTAACTTGAGGGACCACTCTATATGTATTTGGTATCACTGTAATTGTACTGACCTAGAGAATAAAGATATGTTATTTATGCCAAAAATTAACGCTGCAAAAGTCTTTTTCCCATCTCCTTCCCAGAAAGAGTTAATAAAAGTTAATCAGAAAGTTGTGTACAAAAGAATGGCACAATTAAAACTACAACTTGTCCTGCAAAAAGCAAGGCGAGAGAAATAGAGCTACATAGACAGAAGAATAATAAAGCTATAGCGCTTGGAAGGTGACGATGAAAAAAGCTTGGTCAGTAAGATCCAAAACAGACCGGTCACATACAGTGAACGCCGTAACGGTAAAAAAAATCAAAATGGCAGATTTCAATTTATTATTTTTTTGGCGCTTCACCTCCCAAAAATTGCCACACAAAAAATGAACCCTCTTACAGCTCCATAGATGGAAATATAGCTTTTATGGGGGTCAGAATATGA
The DNA here is from genome assembly GCF_905171765.1 of Bufo bufo. Classification (NCBI taxonomy): domain Eukaryota; kingdom Metazoa; phylum Chordata; class Amphibia; order Anura; family Bufonidae; genus Bufo; species Bufo bufo. The sequence goes on along the minus strand of NC_053389.1, from coordinate 417,425,087 downwards.
CAATGCAAAGAAAAACATTTCTAAAGTTTCTCTTTTTTTTTTCTCCAATGTTAAAACACAATGAAAACTATATAAATTGGTATCTTTGTAATTGTACTGGCCCAGATGAAGGGAACAGGTCAGTTTTACTTCTTAGGGAACGCTGTAAAAATAATACCCATAAAACTATGGTGCAGTTATTTTTTCCAATTCCATCCTATTTGGAATTTTTTTTCTAGCTTCCCTCTACATCATATGCAATATTGGAAACTGCAACTAGTCCCGGAAAAAGCAAGCCATCATACATCTATATGAATGGAAAAATAAAAAAAAAATGACACTGGGAAGGCGGGGAGTAAAAAATTAAAATGCAAAAACATTAAACTGCCTGGTCCTGTAAGGTTTAATAACAAAAATTCTGGCAATCATTGAGATTGATTGTGATACAATAATGATCCAGTTTACCTTGGTGATGGAAATGCTGTGTGTATGTGCACAGAAAATGAAATGCTCACAATCTGCCATCTGTGTGATCACTTGTCCAACTTCTTCATTGTAGCAATCAGACTGTTTGGAGGAAAGCAAATCTGTCTTGTAAACTGGCGATAGATCACGCCGAAAAGGATGAACTTCTTGAAGGAGGTGATACTACAAGACAGAGGTATGCTCCCTTTATTTCCATGATGAAGGAAGGTTTCAACTAAATTATTTAAGGCCATAGTAAACATTATTATTATAATTATTATATTAAAGGGAGTCTGTCATGTCAATTTCACTAATATAACAGCATTGCCCCACAGAACATTGCAAACACATTCCAAACATATCTGTCCATAAAAAGCACTTTTATTCTGCTGGAAAATGGATTCCAAATGCCCAGCTTGGCGGGGTTTGCAGTTCCAAGTGCCCAGCTGGGCAGGCTTTGTTATAGCAGGTGCCCAGCTGGGCAGGCTTTGTTATAGCAAGTGCCCAGCTGGGCAGGCTTTGTTATAGCAGGTGCCCAGCTGGGCAGGCTTTGTTATAGCAAGTGCCCAGCTGGGCAGGCTTTGTTATAGCAGGTGCCCAGCTGGGCAGGCTTTGCTGTTCAAAGTTCTCAAGCCCGCCACCCTGTTCCACCCCTAACTTCCCAAGTCTTCCTCCCCTCTCCTCTGACATCATGTCAAAGAATCTCAAACTCTCACGTACACTCCCTGCTGTGGCCTACGCTTGTGAAGATCGCCAGAATCCGATTGGCTTATTCCCAAGCAGTACACATTGTGATGTCAGGGGAGAGGGGAGGAAGCCTTGGGAGGTTAGGGTAGGAGCAGAGTGGCGTGCTTGGGCACTTGGAACAGCAAAGCCCGCCCAGCTTGGGCACTAGGAACGGCAAAATCTGCCCAGCTGGGTACTTGGGAGCCGTTTGTCAGCAGAATAAAAGTGCTTGTCATGGACATGGCATAAATACCCTATTTACACACAGGTCTGTTTTTGAATGCTTTCGCAAATTTCTGAGGGGCAATGCTGTTAGTTATATTAGTGAAAAGGATGTGACAGACTCCCTTTTAGGGTACATTCACACCACCGTATAATTTTATCCTCGTCCGGTCCGCATCCGTTCTGCTTTTTGTGGAATAGATGCGGATCCATTCATTCCTATGGGTAAATAAATTGTAAGGAAAACGTTCAGTATGTTGTCCGCATCCGTGTTTCCACATTTCTAGTCCGCAAAAATATGAAGCTTGTACTATTGTCTGCACAGATCGGTCCGCAGCCCCATTCAAGTCAATGGATCCGCAAATTGCAGATGACATACGGAATGGTTTCCGTATGTCATCCATTTTTTGAGAATCCGTTTCCGTATTATTGAAGGCTTTAATAATTTATTTTTTTCTCTCTCTTTTTTCCTTCTGTTTTTTGTGGATCGTAAAAAACGGAAGACATACGGAACACAAACGGAAGTTATTCGTCCGCAAAATGCGGACACACGGTTCTGTTATTTGCGGACTGCAAAATAGAAAGGATTACACAGTCGTGTGACTGTACCCATAATATCATTAATTAAAGGGATTCTATCACCCGGATTTCACTTACTGACCACATCAGTCTTCACGATTTATATTACAATATGCTAGAATTACTGCCTGTGTCTTGTAATTTGTCTGTAAAATCGCTTTTATTAATATGCAAATTACCTAAATAAGGAGCCCAAGGGGCTGTCCCTCTGTCCGGTGGAGCCCAGCACCACCCCACTGCTAATTTATTCACTCCCCATCGCCGACCTCATATGCCTGGTGTGCCGTAATCTTGTGCATGCGCAGTGAAAAGACCAGTCACCCACTGCGCAATGTGTTCTGTGAGGCCGATGCCAGGACACCGCGCGGGCGCTGACAGGTCTATCCACAGCGCATGTGCGAGATTACGGCGCACCAGGCATATGAGGTCAGCGATGAGGAGTGAATAAATTAGCAGTGGGGCGGTGCTGGGCTCAAGGAGAAGAGGTGCGGCTGGGCTCCAACGGACAGCCCCTTGGACTCCTTATTTAGGTAATTTGCATATTAATAAAAGCGATTTTATCGACAAAAATCATGTTTTTGGTTAAAAGCCTGACCCATGCAGAAGAATAGACGCATAACCCCTCCTAAAAATAAAGGTTCAAGATGTGCCACTTATGCCTGTGTCTGTGTGCATGGCATCTCATATTGTACACCACTGAAGAGGCAAAATATCTGCTTCTAAGCTAGAACTGTAAAATCAACTTTCTGGATATAAAACACTTCACACACCTTAATGTATATGTCTTATATATATTTCCTGACAGCAGACTACCTGACAATTGATCTTGATGTGCTGTTGACACCCATGGCCACCTGAATGTTACCTAACAAAGAGTAATAAAAAAAAAATGAAGGCCCAGTTCACACTTCAGTTACTTCCATCAGTCATTGGGAGCCAGAACCAGCAGTGAAGCCTACACAGACATAAGGTGTAATGGAAAGATCTGCACCTGTTCTGTGGTTTTGACTTCACAATAAATTATGGAAATAACTGACCAAATTGAAGTGTGAATCCCGCCTAAGGGCTAATGTACACGACCGTGTGCGGCCTGCACCCGTATTGCCGCCCGCAAGCAACCAGTCTGCAGTATACAGGCACCGGTTGTGTGCGCTCCGTATAACAGTTGTGGACCCATTCACTTGAATGGGTCCGCATCCGCAAATGGCCGACACACGGCTGGTGCCTGTGCATTGCGGACCGCGCACCTTCATGTGCATGAGCACTTGCTCTTACATTTGCGCCTAAAAATCACATCCAAGCAGAGTCTTACATTCAAAAGCAATGTAAACATTAGAGATTTCAAGGTTTTAAAAGTTTTTCTATCCACACATATGTCTACTACCTCAACAAGATCTAAAACATATGCCATGAAATATTTGACCTTCACCTCTGAATGTGATAAAAATACAAAAGGCACACACTAAAGAGCTACTATGCTACCAAAATGTACAAAGCAGGCAGCACAGAACTCAGTTTATACACACAAGCACCTTCATACAACTTTGCGTCAAACAGCCATTATTGGCAAAAAGCGCATCACGGTTTCTCCTCCAGTGTCGGCACTGTCCACGCTGGTCTTCTCTTGGCATCTTCACACAGACAGGATCAGGAACTTCAGATCTAACCTGGGGAGAGTCTTGGATTTAACACAAGACCAAGGTTGGTACTCCAGCTGAGCTCTAACCTGCACTAGAGCCATTTGCGGCACGGAAGTATCAGTGCTTGGCCGCCAGGACATGAGACACATTTTGACACCATGTCATTTTTACGTCTAAATTCAACTGATTAATTTATTGTTCTATCTTTATCAGGGTCAGTGTGTTGTTGTTGTGTTTTTTTTTTTTTTTTTTTTTCTGAAGATACAAAGAAGTGAATTGGGACAGAATTTTGAACCTATTTGTAGTAAATGACTTAGTCACCACTACTATGTCAGGTCGGCACACAAACAATCCATATTTTCATTACCATAATATCTATGGATAACAGCCATAACCCTACACAGAACTTTCTCAATTTCAATATCTTTTTAAGGATTTTTTTTTTCCTTTCATTCAATCATATGGATATGTGTTGTTATTTCTGTGTTAGAAGTGAAACTGAACTGATTATTTCAACCTTTTTTATTTTTTATTTTTTTTATCCTCCAACAGAAAAGTAACAAAAGAAAACCTGGCTCAGTCTGCAGGTAGCATCACAGAGAGTCTGATGAGCATCAGTCGAATGATGTCCCAGCAGGTGCAGCAGAGTGAAGTAACCATGCATACTCTAGGTATGATCATGGAGATGAACGAAGCAAAAAGAGCACAAACGTCCTTGACCACCGTGTTTCCCTCGAAAATAAGCCCTACCCTGATAATAAGCCATAGCGCTATTTTGCAGAGTTTTTGGAGTAGGCTTAAAATATACCGGTAGTACAACACCCTATTTTACAAAAAATAAAAAATAAAAGTACCATAATGACATAAGGTCTGCATTCACCCTAGGCCCATTTCAAGGAGTTCGTACGTGGAGTCTATATGACCTCTTAGGGCATATGGATGTCATAGAGGAAGGATCCTGGCTCTGGGAACCCCTTAGACAGATCAGCTATAAAGCACCTCGTTCCCTGAAAAACTATAATATTGTCTGGTCATTAGCTACTGTCACAATACTAGCTGATCATTGGAGGTTTTAAGCATCGGTCCATGGAGATTAGCTGATTGCAGAGTGAGCGACAAACATTAGTAGTAGTATGGCTTTATAGTGTACATTTTATGGCATGGAGATGTGCCCATTCAGCTTTGATCATCTCTCCTCGGAGCAGTGTAGCGTACAAGCTCATAGGTAGTCTATGGCTCCATGCACCGCTAACCCCATCTCTCCAACAAGGGCCTCGCAAAGCCAAAGTGCTGAGATGAGTGCTTAAGGATTTCGGGTATTGAATTTTCGATACCCAATCTATACTTTTCTCCCGGTATCGATACGATACCGGGATTTGCCTTTTATCAATACTAGGCTGTGCTACTGCACAGCCCAGTATCAGAGAACATGGATCGCGCTGTTCTCAGCGCGGCCATGTTCCCTCAGCAGCACGGGGAGAAGGAAGCAGTATTTCCCTCCCCCTTGTGCTGCTGCCACCAATGGGAACAAAGAGGAGGGGAGGGCGCACTGCGCCACCAATGATAACTAACGTTTAGGCTGGGTTCACACTTGAGCGTTTTACAGCGCGTTCAAACGCGCTGTAAAACGCTCAACACATGAAAACCAATGCTTCCCTATGGCCCTGGTTCTCACTTGAGCGTTTTACAGCGCGTTTGAACGTGCTGAAAAACGCCCTACGCTCAAACAAGTTCTTGAGCTTCTTTGGGGCGTTTTGACGCCCGTTTGTGGCCATAGGACACTGCAGTCAATCACACAAACGCGCGTCAAACGCGCGTTTACTATTGCATAAAAACGCACGACAAAAACGCGCGTTAAACGCGCATATCAAATACGCTCAGGTCTGAACCCAGCCTTAATACATTACAAATACAGGCAGCAGAAACACATTGCCGGCACCCGACCTCTGACAGGGCACTGCGATCCGCGGCAATTAACCCCTCAGGTGCTGCACCTGAAGGGTTAACTGCCGCTGATCGCAGCTCCCTGTCAGAGGTCGGGTGCCAGCAATGTGTTTCTGCCACCAGCTGTATTTGTATTAAACGTTAATTATGATTGGTGGCGCAGTTGACCCCCCCACCAGTATTAGAAACATTGGTGGCGCAGTGCGCCCTCCCCCTTTCCCTTCCCCAGCATTAAAATCATTGGTGGCGCAGTGCCCCCTCCCCCCCCCCATTACCCCAGTATTAAAATCATTGGTCACAGGGTCCCCTCACCTCCTCTCATTGGCGGCAGTGGCAGTTCTGATCAGAGCCCCAGCAGTGTAATCCTGGGGCTCCGATCGGTTACCATGGCAGCCAGGACGCTACTGAAGCCCTGGCTGCCATGGTCAGCTCCCTGCTGCTGTGTGCACAGGGCAGCAGGGAGAGTGTAAGATCCTATTCACCCTAATAGAGATCTATTAGGGCGAATAGGACAAGGGATTAAAAGATCCCAGGTGCTAGCCCCTAAGGGGGGGAAATAGTTATTAAATAAAAACGAAAAAAAAAACACAAGTATAAATCACCCCCTTTCCCAATTTTACATATATAAACAATAAATAAATAAACATATTACATATCGCTACATCCGAAAAGTCCAAACTATAAAAAAAAAAAAATAATAATAATTTCCTATGCGGTGAACACCGTAAAAGAAATTTTTTTTTTTGTCACCTTGTCCCCCCAAAAAATAGCATAGGACTGTTCGATTATGGGCCGGACGTTCTATAAAATGCGGAATGCACGCAGCTTTTTTGGCGTTTTTTTTTTTTTTGCATGGTATCAAGTATTGCAGTACTTTTTTATGGTATCGAAACCGAATCAAAATTTTGGTATCGAAACAACCCTAGAGTGCTTAGGTCTCTTTGTTTCAGCAGACCGTGTTTGAAGTTTTTTGAAATGATAGTTTCAGACATCCCCTTCAGTTTTTACATGAATTGCTGAAAATTCTGTCTGGATTGAGGCACAGAATCTACATATAAATCCTGACAGAAGGCACGACATGTTAACATGGCCTTAGATTGGCAAGCACATCTTGATTAGATGGACCAATCCAACAGTGTGGTTAAAATCTTCTGAAATATAGGAAATAAAGTTTTAACTCGTTGGCACTTGAGCTTGCCTGGAAACCTGAAGCCTTATATTGTACAGTCGTGGCCAAAAGTTTTGAGAATTACATAAATATTGGAAAAGTTGCTGCTTTAGTTTTTATAATAGCAATTTTCTTATACACCAGAATGTTATGAAGAGTGATAAGATGAATTGCATAGTCCTTCTTTGCCATGAAAATTAACTTAATCCCATTGCTGTCATTAAAGGACCTGCTGAGATCATTTCAGTAAGCGTCTTGTTAACTCAGGTGAGTATGTTGACGAGCACAAGGCTGGAGATCATTATGTCAGGCTGATTGGGTTAAAATGGCAGACTTCACATGTTAAAAGGAGGGTGATGCTTGAAATCATTGTTCTTCCATTGTTAACCATGGGGACCTGCAAAGAAATGCGTGCAGCCATCATTGCGTTGCATAAAAATGGCTTCACAGGCAAGGATATTGTGGCTACTAAGATTGCACCTCAATCAACAATTTATAGGATCATCAAGAACTTCAAGGAAAGAGGTTCAATTCTTGTTAAGAAGGCTTCAGGGCGTCCAAGAAAGTCCAGCAAGCGCCAGGATCGTCTCCTAAAGAGGATTCAGCTGCGGGATTGGAGTGCTACCAGTGCAGAGCTTGCTCAGGAATGGCAGCAGGCAGGTGTGAGCGCATCGGCACGCACAGTGAGGCGAAGAGTTTTGGAAGATGGCCTGGTGTCAAGACAGGGCAGCAAAGGAGCCACTTCTCTCCAAAAAAAACCTCAGGGACAGATTGATCTTCTGCAGAAGGTTTGGTGAATGGACTGCTGAGGACTGGGGCAAAGTCATATTCTCCGATGAAGCCTCTTTCCGATTGTTTGGGGCATCTGGAAAAAGGCTTGTCCGGAGAAGAAAAGGTGAGTGCTACCATCAGTCCTGTGTCATGCCAACAGTAAAGCATCCTGAGACCATTCATGTGTGGGGTTGCTTCTCATCCAAGGGAGTGGGCTCAATCACAATTTTGCCCAAAAACACAGCCATGAATAAAGAATGGTACCAAAACACCCTCCAACAGCAACTTCTTCCAACAATCCAACAACAGTTTGGTGAAGAACAATGCATTTTCCAGCACGATGGAGCACCGTCCCATAAGGCAAAAGTGATAACTAAGTGGCTCGGGGACCAAAACATTGACATTTTGGGTCCATTGCCTGGAAACTCCCCAGATCTTAATCCCATTGAGAACTTGTGGTCAATCCTCAAGAGGCAGGTGGACAAACAAAAACCCACTAATTCTGACAAACTCCAAGAAGTGATTATGAAAGAATGGGTTGCTATCAGTCAGGAATTGGCCCAGAAGTTGATTGAGAGCATGCCCAGTCGAATTGCAGAGGTCCTGAAAAAGAAGGGCCAACACTGCAAATACTGACTCTTTGCATAAATGTCATGTAATTGTCGATAAAAGCCTTTGAAACGTATGAAGTGCGTGTAATTATATTTCCCTACATCACAGAAACAACTGAAACAAAGATCTAAGCAAACTTTGTGAAAACTAATATTTGTGTCATTCTCAACTTTTGGCCACGACTGTACAGTCCTGATCAAGAGTTTAAGACCACTTGAAAAATGGCAAAAAATCAAGTAGAGCTTCAACATGCCGCAAGAAGAAATGGGAGTGAGACCAAAAAGTTTTGAGCATTCAATTTAATAAAAACAACGAATAAACTGAAACAGGCTGTTTTTCAGCTGATCAAAAGTTTAGGACCACACCTTCAAAAAAACGAAACCCCCCCCTCCCCCCAAAATAGAAATCCGACTTCCAAACATGAACTCAGTAATGAGTAGCTCCGCCGTTATTGTTTATCACTTCAAAAATTTGTTTCGGCATGCTCGATGCGAACGTTTCCATGAGGTGAGTGGGAACATTTCTCCAAGTGGTGAAGACGGCCACACGAAGGCCATCTACTGTCTGGAACTGTTGTCCATTTTTTGTAAACTCCCCTTGCCATCCATCCCCAAAGGTTCTCAATTGGATTTAGATCAGGGGAACATGCAGGATGGGCCAAAAGAGTGATGTTCTTCTCCTAGAAGAAGTCCCTTGTCCTGCGGGCATTGTGTACTGTAGCGTTATCCTGTTGAAAAACCCAGTCGTTACCACACAGACGAGGGCTCTCAGTCATGAGGAATTCTCTCTGCAACATCTGGACATAGCCAGCGGCTGTTTAACGCCCCTGCATTTCGTGAAGCTCCATTGTTCCACTGAAGGAAAAAGCACCCCAGACCATTATGGCGCCCCCTCCACTGTGGCGCGTAGAAAACATCTCAGGTGGGATCTGCTTGTCATGCCAGTAACGTTGGAAACCATCAGGACCATCAAGGTTAAAAAATTTTCTCATCAGAGAATAAAACGTTCTTCCACCTTTTGAATGTCCCGCTCTCTTGCAAAGTCCAAACTATCGGTTCTGTGGCGTTCAAGGAGACGAGATCTTTGAAGACGTTTTTTGTTTTTGAAGCCCTTCAGTCTCAGATGCCATCTGATGGTTATGGGGCTGCAGTGAGCACCAGTAAGGGCCTTAATTTGGGTCGAGGATCGTCCAGTGTCTTGACGGACAGCCAATTGGATCCTCCGGCTCAGTGCTGAGGACATTTTTTGGGGTCTTCCACTTGACTTTTTTGTTCCATAACCCTCAGGATCATTTAAGAAATTCCAAATGACTGTCTTAGGGTCCATTCACACGTCCGTTGTTTCTTTCCTGATCTGTTCCGTTTTTTGCAGAACAGATCTGGACCCATTCATTTTCAATGGGTCCTGAAAAAAACCGGACAGCTCAATGTCTGATTTTTTTATTTTTATTTTTTTTTTATTTTTTTTCAGGACCCATTGAAAATGAATAGGTCCAGATCTGTTCCGCAAAAAACGGAACCGATCAGGAAAGAAACAACGGACGTGTGAATGGACCCTTACTGCGTCCCACCTCAGCAGCGATGGCGCGCTGTGAGAGACCCTGCTTATGCAGTTCAACAACCCGACCACGTTCAAAAAGGGAGAGTTTTTTTTCTGCCTTTGCCATCACAACGTGTGACTACCTGACCGAAAATGACAATGAATCCACATCTTTGCACAGATTTGGCCTTTTAAAGGCATGTGGTCCTAAAGTTTTGATCAGCTGAAAAACAGCCTGTTTCAGTTTATTCGTTGTTTTCATTCAATTGAATGCTCTAAAAATGTTTTTTCTCACTCCCATTTCTTCTTGTTGCATGTTGAAGCTCTACTTGGAACCTTGTTAAGATCCAGCCATGCTAAATATGATTTTTTTGCCATTTTTCCAAGTGGTCCGAAACTTTTGATCAGGACTGTATATCAAGCACTGGTTACTGGGTCGAAATTGCAGTCTGTCTCTGACATCATGTCCTCTCTTTATCTGAAACTAAATAGTTTTAAAATTGAACTGCTTGTGTTTTCTCCATCTACTAACCTACCTAACCCTGATCTTCATCTCATTGTGCATTACCAAAACTCCTAGGGTCCCTCACCCTGTCTGTTCAATTACATGCCCACTCATGTTGCCTGGACCTCAAAATGTCTCTATATATGATTGCTATGATTCATTCTCATCTTGAGTCACTATTAATCAGTCTCTTCCCTTCTCTAATTTCTCTCCTGTCCAGTATATCCTGAATGCAGCAGCCATTCTCATCTGTCTGTCACTTCACTAGTTGCTCATACAGTATAGAATTTTTAAATTAAACTTCTCATTCTTGTGCACAAAGCTCTACACCAGTAATTTTGAATGCACTACCCCACACAGTCAGGTTAGATCCTAACCACCAAAACATATAACTTCTTCAAAACATATCTTCCTTTAACCTCATTCTCCAGAGCCTGATCCATCATTCATCAGTATCCACCACACTCCATGCACTACAGATATTGGCTGGTGATGGCTCCTGCAGCTTTATATCTGCTCCCCTGTTTAGTTAAGATGGCTGAACCATTGTACAAAACAGTCACTTTCTCATCCGTATCATTGGGGGGAAACAGGCTTTACCATGGGTATAGCTGTTGCTGCTAGGAGGCGGACGCTAAGCACAAAAAGTGGAAGCCCCTCCCCTTCAGCTATACCCTTCCTACAGGGACTAAGCTAAATCAGTTTTAGCTTAGTGTCTGTGGGAGGCAGACCTCTTTGCTTTGCAGGTCTGCTGTTTTTTGTTTAAATTTAAATTTTTATTTTTTTTATTTTTTTCTGGCGGGAGTTTCGGGCAGTCCTTAGAGCTGCCTGCACTCCCACATGGGAGATCAGGGGGTCCCCCCAAGCCCGCTGCTCCTTCCTGTTCTCCAGAAGCAAAGGAGGACCAGAGGTTCCTAAAAAGCCTCTGTATCCCGCCAGCATTCGGATCTACCACTGCAAGTCCCCTCTGTTCTGGTCTAGTGTCCCTCCTCAAGGGGCAGCACACCGAGGGTGGTGATCCGGCTGGAGCCAGGGGGGCAGAAGACGCCGGCCAGGTGAGTATAAAAAAGGAAAAGAGAAATTGGCCCCAAAGTTCTCCCCTCCTTCCAGTACCCTCCCCTCCTCAAGTTACCTGGGCCCCTCTAGGAGGCTTCTCCTGTCGGGAGAGAGGGGGGAAAGGGCGGCAGGACTTGGTGCGGGGCGTCTGTTTTACAGTTTCTTTAATGATCGGCGCGTCTGCTCTGGTCCTGGGCGCCGCCGGGGTCACTGCAAATTGCCCCGGCTTCTTTTGCGGCCTACTCCTGCACAGTCCCAGTGCGGCTTCTTTTTCCCCGGCCGGCGTATTGGTTCGGCCAGGGATGCGGCGGTATGTTGTTGCGGGAGGGGGGGGGGGGGCGCTGAGGGCCGGAATAGTTTTTGGGGCGGGGCATGAGTACTCCCCGCTCCCACGCTGGCAGCTGAGCTGAGGCTGAATGAGGAGTGCTGGCTCCGCCCACATCGGGTTTTTAAAGGCACCTGTGGTGGGACGCTGACAAGGTTCATCTGGTCATGCTGCCTGGAGGGATACAGGCTGGGTAAGTGCTGTTTTTCCCTTCTTACAGGGTCTAACCTTCCCCCTCATCCTCCTTCCTGTCACGGCAGGGTTGTCATTATGTCCGAGCCCAGGCCCCGAAGCAGGCAGTCACTGCTGTGCGCCATTACGCTTGTGCGTCGTGTTGCACAAAATTTCCATCTGCTCAGTCATATCCCCTCTGCTCTGACTGTGCGGCTTCGCCGTCCAGTGGCTCGGCCCGAACTCAATCGCCCCTGCTGCCAAGCCTATGGCAGAACCGGAGTGAGCACATTCCATGTCAAGGATGGTACAGGATGTCTCCAATACCAACAAATCTATTGTGGAAATATTGAGGGGTTTGTCGGCAAGGCAGTTTTCTGACCGGTTTGACTCTGGGGATCAAGGGGCTCATGCCCGTCGTGGCCGTCTCGCAAAACGGGCCATAACAAAAGGGTGTCTGTGTCTCCAGTTTCCTCGGCCTCTCACTCCAACGTGTCCTCAATGGAAGAGGCATGTCCTGAGGAGAGAGGGTAAGTTGTCCAAACTGCTCTATGGTGGACAATCTTACAGCGGTTATGGAGACGTTGCAGGTCGAGGACCCCGCACCTTCATCTGCCAGCTCGGGTCTTTGCTTTGGAAGTGTTTCCCCAACCATCAGGATTTTGATTCCTCTCTTTCCAAGGAGTGGAAGTTTCCTGATAGATGTTTTGCTTTGCCAAAACGCTTAAACCTCCTTTATCCATTTCCGGAGGATTTGACTAAGAAATGGTCGCCCTCACCTATCGTGGAGCCGCCTGTTTCTAGCTTTGCTAAGCATACTACCTTGCCAATGGTGGATGGAGTTTCTTTCTCTGATATCAGGGATAAGAAACTGGAAGCGTTTGCAAAGTCTTCCTTTGAAGCAGTAGGCACAGCACTGCAGTCGGTTTTTGCCTCTACTTGGGTGAGCAAGGCTATGGGGGAGTTGGTAGATAATTTGGTTCAGGGTCTCACCTTGGGTGTCCACTTTGGGGAGCTGGCCGATATGGCTCTTCAGCTCTCTCATGGCTCGCTCGTCAGCCCTTTTGGTGAAATTTTTTTTCGGTCGTCGCCTCCGACCTCTCCCTCTGCCGCAGATTCCTTTTTTTTTCAGGCGATTCGCACACTCTTGCGGCAGAGAGTGATTGTTCCGGTTCCTGTGCAAGACCGTTTTCAAGGGTTTTATTCCAATCTCTTTCTGATTCCCAAAAAAGAGGGGACGATCCGTCCCGTTCTGTACCTCAAGGCACTCAACTGTTTCCTTTGCATCCGCAGTTTCTGGATGGAGTCCCTGAGATCGGTCATTGCGTCCATGAAACCGGGGGAGTACCTATCCTCTATAGACATCAAGGATACTTATCTTCACGTGCACATCTACGTCAGTCATCAGAGATTTCTCCGGTTCGCAGTGGGTCCATTTCACTTCCAGTTTGTAGCCCTCCCGTTCGTCCTGGCCACGGCTCCCAGGGTCTTTTATGAAGATTTTGGCAGCAGTCATGGCCCTGCTCCATTCTAGGGGGATCATGAAGATCCCTTACTTAGACGACATCCTGGTAAAGGGTCCGTCTTTCCGGGTGACAGCGGACCGCCTGAGCATAGTCTTGGACAACCTGGATCGCTTCGGATGGATCCTGAACAGACAGAAGTCCTGTCTTTATCCATCGCAGCGGCTGACTTATCGGGTCATGGCCATGGGAGTGTTGGAAAATCTCTCCGTTTCAAGGAGTATAGTCACGTGAGGAACGCTCCCTTCCAATCAACGTTCTGGAGTTGAGGACTATTCGTCTCTCTCTGCGGCATTAGACCGACCATCTCAAGGGACGTTCAGACCGACAACTCCACGGCGGTGGCGTACCTCAATCACCAGGGCGGCACCCGGAGCCCGGCAGCTGTGGCGGAGACGGCTCTGATCCTCAGTTGGGTGGAGAACCATGTTCCGGCGCTGTCGGCAGTTCACATCCCTGGCGTCGACAATTGGATCACCGACTTCCTCAGCCGGGAGCGTCTCGATCCCGCAGAGTGGGCTCTTCACCCGTTGGTCTTTCGAGCCATCTGCGAGCAGTGGGGTCAGTCGGACGTGGATCTCATGGCCTCCTGCTTCAACAACAAGGTCGAGGACTTTGTAGCGCAGTCTAGGGGCCCCATGTCCCTGGCGTGCGATGCGCTGGTGATTCCATGGAGTCGGTTCACCTTTCCTTACGTGTTCCTGCCTTTTCCTCTCATTCCGCATCTCCTCTGGAAGATCAGGCCCAAAGGATTGCCCATCATTCTCGTGGCTCCCGATTTGGCCACGCCGGGTGTGGCATGCGTCTCTGGTCACCCTCCTTGCCAACGAACCCTGGCGTCTTCCTCTTCGGGAGGACCTCCTGTCGCAGGGGACGATCTTACACCCAAATTTAGGGTCGCTGCTGTTGAAGCCGCCGTACTAAAGGCTCGGGCGTTCTCGGAGGCTGTGGTCCAGACCATGATTTGTGTCTTCTCGGATCTACCACCGGACCTGGAAGCCCTACTTTAGTTGGTGCGAGCGGCGTCAGCTGTCTCCCATTCGGTTCTTATTGCCGCGACTCTTGGCTTTCCTGCAGTCGAGCATGGACTTGGGGCTGGCTCTCAGCTCCCTCAAAGGGCAAGTGTCTGCTCTCTCCATTCTTTTTCAGCAAAATTTGTCTTCGCTTTCGGCTCAGACTTTTCTACAGGGGGTGGCGCATGCTGCGCCTCCTTTCCGTCCTCCATTGAATCCTTGGGATCTTAATCTAGTGCTCAACGCTATCCACTCTTCACTGTTTGAGCCTTTGCAGCAGGTGTCGCTGCGCTTCCTGTCTTACAAGGTGGCTTTTTTGGTGGCGATGACTTCTATCCTCGGCCCTTCAGGTATGCAAGGCGGCGACCTGGTCGTCTGTGCACACCTTTTTTCAAGTTTTACAGGGTGCACACCTTCGTGTCACTGGGGCGGAGAGTTTTGCAGATGGCGGTTCTCTGATTGGCATGAGGGTTTTTTGTTATGCCTACCCTTGGGGACTGCTCTGTAACGTCCCATGGTCAAGCCTGTGTCCCCCAATGATACAGATGAGAACTAAATTTTTGTACTTACAGTAAAATCTGTTTCTCTTCTGTTCATTGGGGCACACAGCTCCCACCCATTCTTTTGTTTAGTGACCTTTTTGGGCCTGTGTGGTTTTTGGGTTTGTACATAGTTTGGTTTTCCTGTTTTTGTCTTGCTTTTCCTACTGCTTTTGTACTAACTGATTTAGCTTAGTCCCTGTAGGAAGGGTATAGCTGAAGGGGAGGAGCTTGCACTTTTTGTGCTTAGTGTTCGCCTCCTAGCGGCAACAGCTATACCCATGGTCAAGCCTGTGTCCTCCAATGAACGGAAGAGAAACAGATTTTACAGTAAGTACAAAAATTAGTTTTTACCTCTTTTGTTACCCCTATTTCTTCATAGAGTTTAGACTCTTATGAGCACGACCTTCACTCCTATTTGAATTGCTGATAAGTTTGTTACTATGTAATGTCTGCTGTAGTTTGTACAGGAACCTGCTGATTGTAAAGCACTGTGGAATATGTAGAAGAATAAAAAACTATTATTATTTATTATTCTTATTAATACCTAAAATTCTATGGTCGTGATTTTTCAGTGATGCAAGTTTTACTGCAGCCTTAATTACATAGACTATATGGAAAAAGTTCACAGAATGGGGTGGCTCTACCAATCCGTAGGATAGAAAAGGTGCTCACTATCTAAGTGTTAACTCCAAAAACACCAAGAGATTAATAAATTGTAAAAATAAATAAAGATATGGCACTCAATATCTGGAGGACTGCTCAAAGCAAATTACTTTATTACTACTACTATAACATAGAAGAAAATAGAAAGAATGCTCCAGCACCACGATGGATAGTATGAAAATCCCGGTCTTTATTATCACCAAGAATCCAGGTGAATACAGCAATCAAACAACACTGGTGGCCCCCTGTTCCCAAGATCTATGCGTTTCGAACTGTCGTGTTCTTAGTCATGATCCTAAGTGTCTCACATGTTCCCAGCTGAAATACTATCCACCTCCGTCATCTCCGCCTATCCAGGGAGGAGTATAGTGGAACAGGGCGGGCAGCAAAATCAGCCAGGTCCATGTGAGACACCTGTGCAAGCCCAATCACATGTTACATAGTTTTAATCCCAATAGTGCTCCGTACAAACATTATAAAATACATAGAAAAAATATACATAAACGAAAATCTTTAAATGTACATATAAAATCCTCTATAATCTACTTCCCCACAAATAGCCAAAGCAACGTTCCTATTTAATACAGATTATATTGTACATATAACAGTAAACATGATGAGAAAAATAATGGTAGACGAAAAAAACAATAAAATTCAAGAAAACGGAGCAGATTTCATAATACTATATTCCTTGATTTCTTGTTTGTATCATATTTTCTTGTGACTCCGTGTATCCATATGTTGATTTCATCACCTATCTGATGTATCAGTGTGGAATAGTTGCATATCTCCATCACACTTGAAAATCGCATGGTGTGAACTGGGACTAGAATCTATGCTGAAAGAACCCATCGGATAAGATGCATTCAATAGTTAATTATATAACATAGCCACAATATACCATACACACAAAAACAATTTACCATCACACCATGCGATTTTCAAGTGTGATGGAGATATGCAACTATTCCACACTGATACATCAGATGGGTGATGAAATCAACATATGGATACACGGAGTCACAAGAAAATATGATACAAACAAGAAATCAAGGAATATAGTATTATGAAATCTGCTCCGTTTTCTTGAATTTTATTGGTTTTTTCGTCTACCATTATTTTTCTCATCATGTTTACTGTTATATGTACAATATAATCTGTATGAAATAGGAACGTTGCTTTGGCTATTTGTGGGGAAGTAGATTATAGAGGATTTTATATGTACAATTAAAGATTTTCGTTTATGTATATTTTTTCTATGTATTTTATAATGTTTGTACGGAGCACTATTGGGATTAAAACTATGTAACATGTGATTGGGCTTGCACAGGTGTCTCACATGGACCTGGCTGATTTTGCTGCCCGCCCTGTTCCACTATACTCCTCCCTGGATAGGCGGAGATGACGGAGGTGGATAGTATTTCAGCTGGGAACATGTGAGACACTTAGGATCATGACTAAGAACACGACAGTTCGAAACGCGTAGATCTTGGGAACCGGGGGCCACCAGTGTTGTTTGATTGCTGTATTCACCTGGATTCTTGGTGATAATAAAGACCGGGATTTTCATACTATCCATCGTGGTGCTGGAGCATTCTTTCTATTTTCTTCTATCTTCAATCGGGACTGGCTTGAGTCCGCTCCGTGCACCGCTGTGCAGGACGTCGAGGTGAGCTGGCTGTAAACCTTTCTATACTACTATAACAGTTCTCAATTGTTAAAAGATTTAAAATGTCATACAAGATACGTAAATTGTGCAAAAATTTAATAACAAAAGGATAAAACATCCCAAATGACGATGAGATAAAAATCACTTGAGGTGTAAATGTGTATGTCAGACAGCTTATAGGTGCTTTCTGAATTTCTGATTAGTCCACCACAGAAAAATTGGTTATCAGCACTATATAGGCTGTTGTTAGTATTTCTCTGAGATTTTTGATAGTCACCAATTCTTCAGTTAGTAAAATAATAAGCGATTCTTGATGTTATAACGCAATGTTAGACTTTATGAAAGAGTCATATTCTTATAACACAGTTCTTAAATTTGTCAAATTGTAGAAATTCGGGAATTGTTAGCTCTGGGTGGCGTCCCACCTATTATCGAGCTGCCTTATTCCCTTACCTCCAACCTCTGAGTGCGGCTTTTTCCTTTTGGTCGCCGTTCCTTCAGCGTGTTCAGCTTTTCCTTAGCTTCAATTTAGGTGAAGAGTGGAACTGTGTCATTCCAAGAAGCTATCAAGCATAAGTCTTTATGTAGGACGGATCAGTCACTTGAGAGGTTAAAACGGAGGTAGAGTTGTAAGTGTCCTTGCGTACGCCAAAATGGTGGTAATGTGGGGTCCAGATTCCTCCCAGACGCGTTTCGAAGTCCCAAAAGGTACTGACTTCTTCCTCAGTGTTGACCTGGCTCCCACTAAACCACCTTTTTATATCCTCTTTCCTAATTGGTTCCAGATGTCCCAAAAAACAGTCCTGGACTGGGATTCAAATTTCACAGTGTCCAAGATCTGGTCTGGAGTATAACAATGTGGTATAATCAATAAAATCGATAAAAAAATTGAATTTAAAATGAAATTAATCAGAAAATGGCACTTCCGTTTCTTCCATAGGTATACTACATCAAAAATCTTACTATTTCTAAAAAAAAAAAAAAAAAAAGGTGCGTTTTTCATGCGTTTTTTGTTTACCTATGCGTTTTTTTCAGAAAAGCTGCTGAAAATTCACCCTTAGGCTCCATTCACACGTCCGCAATGTGTTTTGCGGATACACGGAGACACGGATCCGCAAAACACGGAAAGCGGCAATGTGCATTCCTCATTTTGCGGACCGCACATTGCCGACATAATAGAATATGCCTGTTCTTGTCCGCAATTGCGGACAAGAATAGGACATGTTCTATTTTTTTGCGGAAACGGAAGCACGGATGCGGAAGTGCGGATCCGCAAATGTGGATGCGGACAGCACATTCCGTCCCCATAGAGAATGAATGGGTCGGCACCCTTTCCGCAAAATTGCGGAAAGGATGCGGACACATTTTGCGGACGTGTGAATGGAGCCTTAATCTTTTGGGTGAAGGATTTGATATTATTTGCTTTCCTTATACCATTAAAATTCACTTAAGTTAAAATATATAAATGAATATAAAAATTACTTCTTAAAAAGTGATAATCACTACATTTTAATTTATTTATAGACATATAGCAGTAGATGAGACAAAGTAGATAAGTCTAAAAGGAGAAACTTGTAAGGTTGGATGGATGTGAGGTTGTGGTTGAATAAAAGTGGGTGCCTTCCACCGAGGCGCGGTCGGACGTACGTAGCTAATATACCACCCAACCATGCATCGGTGGGAGGCATCCACCCCAGAGCATTCATATTTTACAGAAAGCCAAAAATTTCTAATTCTGCATTTAAGCCGTGTGGTATAAGAGTGTCCAGTTCAAAAATCCATCTCGATTCTATTCTGGACATTTTTTCCACATGATTCCCTCCTCTCCAGTCTATCCCAACTTTCTCTATCGCTGCAAAGCTTAAGTTTGTTTGTTGACCATGTTGTTCCTTAAAGTGTTTTGAGAGTGGGTGATCCATGTGGCCTTTCCTAATATTGTTAAGGTGCTCCGCAATCCTTTTCTTTAATGTTCGTTTTGTCCTTCCCACATATATTTTGTTGCATGGGCAGCTTATTATGTAGATAACACTCGTAGTACTACAAGTGAGGTATTCTTTTATAAGTTGATTAGTCGGGGATATTATTTCGTGTGTTTTCCGCGGGAAATTTGTTAATCGGCAATTGATGCAGGTGCCGCATCTATAAAAGCCTTTTATATCCAGCATTGTCTGTATCGTGGGTTTATTCGTTTTTTTCTTTTTTATTGTTGGGGCTACTTTCAAGCCTAAATTGGGGGCCTTAGTATATACAATCTGTGGTATTGTCGGGATCAGTGAGACTATCACTTTATCTTCCTTCAGAAAATGCCAGTGTTTTTTAACTATCTGTTGAATTTTACGATATTGGGCATTGAAGGGTAAGACCATTCTTATAGTCCCCTCATCTTTATTTTTCTTCTTCCTCACTTGAATTGGATTAAAAAATAATTTTCTATCCAATTCTCTTACTTTACCTAAAGATGAGTCTACTAGGGATTCAGGGTATTCTCTAGTTACAAATTGTTCTTTCATTTTATAGGCCTCCTCTTCAAATTGTTCGTCTTCAGTGCAATTTCGTTTTGGGCGTCGGAATTGTCCATACGGGATATTTAACAGCCATCTAGGTAGATGTCCGCTGGTATAGGGGATCAGGCTATTTTTAGCAACATCCTTCAGAAAGGTATTGCAGATTACTTTTTCACCCTCAATTCGGATATTTAAATCTAAAAATTCAATATTCCCATCATATATCTTGGATGAGAGGTGTATGTTTCTGTCATTACCATTCAATACGTCTATGAAGGAAGTTAACGAGCCTATATCTCCATTCCACACCAAAATAATATAGTCAATGTACCTATACCATAGCACCAGGTCCGTCCCCAGCCGCGGCAAAACGGACCCCTCTTCCCAATCAGCCATAAAGAGGTTCGCATAGCTGGGGGCGAACCTGGTGCCCATGGCGGTACCGCACTTTTGCACAAAAAAATTTGAGCCAAAACAGAAATAATTGTGAGACAAAATGAAGTTAACACTTTCCTCTAGGAAGCCTATCTGTTCTTTTTTTAATCTACCCTCCTTTATTAATTGATCACTCATGGCTGTCGTCCCTTGTTGATGGTCAATGATTGTATATAATGACCGTACATCCAGTGTACACATTGTCCACTCAGGGTTGAATTTTAATTTTTCTAGAATATCTATAATTTGTGTCGTGTCCCGGATGTAAGTTTTCGTATTTTTTACTGTCGGCTGGAGAGGAGTGTCAATATATTTTGACAGATTGCTTGTAATCGAACCTATCCCGGATATTATAGGTCGACCGGGTGGTTGCGTCGGGTTCTTATGTAACTTCGGCAGACAGTAAAACACTGGCATTCTTGCCTGTGTGTCACATATAAATTTGCATTCTTGTCTATTTATTATATTTTGGGAGATTCCTTTTTCACATAGTTGTTTTAACTCCTCTTGATAGACCTTAGTTGGATCTATTTTTACTTTCATATATGTGGTCTCATCCTCTAATTGTTTTAAACACTCCATATTATATTCTTCCTCATCCCAGATAACAATGGCTCCTCCTTTATCAGCTGGTCTAATTATTATTTTTTCTTTCATTTGTAGTTCTTTTTATGGCTTTTATTTCCTGATTCGTGATATTGCATCCCCTGTTATTTTTAATCTTTCTTAGATCGTACTCAAGTCTATGGAAAAAGTCTATGGAAATCCTTCCTAAATATTTAATTCAGATTTTAGAGCAAGGATTTTTGCCCTTATCCCCACTGGGATTGCAGCAGCCATGTCCAGTTCATCGTTCACATGACTGCTGCAGAGAATCAATGGTCCCAGCAGTCCTGACTGTTTGAAGCACTTGTGTGACCACTGAGGCCAGTTATTGGTTGCAGTGGTCATGTGCATGATGAACAGCAGGTGATGGAATTTAATTGTAGTGACTCCCCTTTAGTCCTGTGAATGATCATTCATATATATTTATACTATTATTTATTTTCAGCCACCTCATCCAGAACCATCCAAGAAGCCAATGAAGAGTTCAAATCCATGTCTGGAACCATTCAGCTTGGGCGAAAACTTATTACCAAGTATAATCGTCGAGAACTGACGGACAAGCTGCTCATTTTCCTAGCACTTGCCTTGTTCTTAGCAACCGTACTTTATATCCTAAAGAAAAGACTGTTTCCATTCTAGCAGCAACTGTGTGCTCACTTATTTCCAGGACCTTATTTAAGGATGGCTGCTAGCATAAACCAGTGAGGTTGTTCATGTGATGATCAGAAGAGGCCTTGAGGCAGTACATTCAGAGTGGGTCATCTCCACTACAGTTTATTCATGTCTTAATCAGAGATTAAGTGGCAGCAAAGAAATCTGGAGCCACAATCTCAATATAATTTTCCATGTAGACATTAACTAAAATACTGTCTGCCGTACAGAAAGCAAATGTATGCTTAGGTGATAACACTTTTGTCTGATGTCCATCCATGTTTACAAATCTCTTTGGTTACTTTTATGGATGTCTTAAAGGGATGCTAAACCTAGAAAGAGAAGCGTTTCCTGGCGTGTATGGTTTTCTGCAATCTGATGGAGAAATCAGGGATCCTCTTGGTCACCTCCTTTATTGGTTGATGAGGCTTTTGTTGATAGAATGAGTGGATGATTTCTACTGTGGCATGCTACTTCCAAAACCTAGCTGATCCCACCAATTTCAAAAAGCCTGGCCAACCGTCTAATGTGTATGGGCGCCTCTTGACTCTCCTCTGACAGCAGATGTCTGGGGATGTTAGATTTCAACTGCCCAAACCATTTGTTCTACCGAAAACACATGCATGCTCGCCTGAGATGAGCAGGTATACAGTGCTGCCCATAATTATTCATACCCCTGGCAAATTTTTACTTAGTTATTTTTATTTAACCAGCAAGTAATTTTTTGACGAGAAATTACATAGGTGTCTCCCAAAAGAAAATAAGACTATGTACAAGAGGCATTTATTGTGGGAAAAAAAAAAAAAACATTTCTCAGCTTTTATTTGCATTTGAGAAAAAAAATACCAGATGTTCCACACTGTGGAAAATCTCAGAGGACATGGTAGGAAGCCAAAAGTGACACCTGTGCTGGCCAGGAGGATAGTTAGAGAGGTGAAAAAGAATCCAAGGATTACCACCAAGGCCATCCTGGTGAATCTGGGCTCTGCTGGTGGCAATGTCCCAAGGCAGACAATCCAACAGACACTGCACACTGCTGGGTTTCACGGATGCAGACCAAGGAGGACGCCACTTCTCGAGATAAAGCACACAAAAGCTCGCTTGGCCTTTGCAAAAGCTCATCTGGACAAAAAAAGACTTCTGGTCTTCTGTGTTATGGTCAGATGAAACAAAAATTTTATTGTTTGGTCACAATGATGTTTCCTTCATTTGGCGTAAAAAAAGGAGAAGTCTTCAACCCAAAGAACACCATCCCTACTGTCAAACATGGTGGTGGGAACCTAATGCTTTGGGTGAGACATCTATGTAATTTCCCTTAAAACAAATTACTTGCTGGTTGGATAAAAGTAACTTTAAGTCAAAATTTGCCAGGGGTATGAATAATTATGGGCAGCACTGTATGCTTGAGGGGATGGGGAGTGATAGCTGTCAAATGATCAAGTGTTTGGCCAACAACTATTCTATGTGTATGACTAGCCTTAGGGAATCCTTCTTTTCCATCTAAGAATTTTTATAAGTAACCAAAATGACGCCTCTCATGTACCATAGACCTATATTTCAGGATCAGCCATTTTTACTTGCACGCATTGACACAGGGTGATGTATAGCAGGCTAAATTGTATGATAGATCTTTCTTTTTTAACAACCATCTGACATGTATTACAGATCAGTTGGGACAATGCTGGGGAGCATATGGGTGCAAAACACTGACACAAGATAGCTGAAAGAACACAATACTGACATAATAGCTAATACACAAGAAATATTGTCATTTTTCTAGTAGTATGCATTCGATTAAATCTTATTTCTATTATCATATTTTCTGGGGAAACAGGTGTATTACATAGAATTATTCTAACAATGGTACAGACTTTATTTAACCATTATGGGGGAGATTTATCAAAACTGGTTAAAGGAATACTGGCTTAGTTGCCCATAGCAACCAATCAGATTCCACCTTTCATTTTTCAGAGCCCTTTTGGAAAATGTTAGGTGGAATCTGGTTGCTATGGGCAACTAAGCCAGTTTTCCTTTACACTAATTTTGATAAATCTCCCCCTATGTGTTAGAATGAAATGTATTTTTATCTACCCAAAGGACCCCAAACGCTGCATATCTTCCCCCTATATACCAGTTTTTTTTTATAGCAGCACTTCCACTGCATCCTGGTAAGATGTTTACAAGGCTTCCTGTTTTTCTAAGCTTCCTGCTAAGTTTTCTAACCAAACCCAGCATGCATTGCTCTGTAATGTTTCACAGGGCCTTCCCAGCTTGCCACGCTGTTCTCTGTGCAGTAATCATGCCCCTTCATGTCCCCTCTCATGTGAGTTAGGGTTCATGCACACAAACGTATTTTTTTTTTTTTCCACATCCAATCTGCATTTTTGCAGATTGGATGTAGACACATTCACTTCACTTCATTCACTTCAATATGGGATGCTGTCCACATCTGTATGTCTGTTCCATAGCACCCTCAAAAAAATAGAACATGTCCTTTTCTTGTCCGTTTTACGTACAAGGATAGGACTATTCTACAGAGGGCAGGAGGTTCCGTTCCACAAAATGCTGAACACACATGGGCGGTATCCGTGTTTTGTGGATCCACAATTTGCGGACCGCATAACAGGCTACAGTTGTGTGCATGAGTCCTTAGGCAGAGCAAACCCTGTGAAATATTATAGAGCAGAAAATGCTGGGTTTGGTTAAAATAAATGAGCAGGAAGCTGAGGAAAAATAAGTTCTGCATGTAAACATCCTGCCAGGATGCAGTGATGCTAAGAAAAGAGGAAGGAAAGTTCTGCCATGAAAAACAGGTATACGGGCCAAAAATATGCAGTCCTTGGGGTACTTTGAACAGATGAAAATAAAATTCATTATGAATCTGGAGAACCCCTTTAATAAAACGGGTCAAAATTGTATGTGTGGTATACTCCCTTTAGGGGTGGAGCCCTATTCTTGCTGAATGGCTTCTCATCTATTAGCAAAGTGAAAAGGAAAGGGGAAAGGAAAAAAAAAGTAGTCGCATGACCAATTTATCACCCGTTAAATGTAACCAGCCACTTCAATCATAACAACCACATTCTGCTTCTAATTTGATATCCACCTTTAACGTCTTGTGAGAAAATTCGGACAACCCTTTTTTACAGAGCAGCTTTACTTGAGATAATGAGTAGGTTTCGTACATTAAAGGGGTTCTCCAGGATAAAAAAAAAAAGAAAATGCTTAAATATTATTTTAGAATAAATATATTCACAAATAACTTTCATTACTTAGAATGGCTTGTTTAGTCTAGGGAGCACTCAGAAGAAATGAAATGGCCACCGTCCTATCAGTACACACTAAACCTGTTCTAACCACACAGGAGGACAAGTTACTTGCCCACAATGAGTCATAGTGCTGCCTCATCCTCCTCTCTGCTCTGCTTGTCAGGACTCATGATCCTGAATACAGGTGAATCTCTGTGGGAATGGAGATGATGAGGAGACATGAGAGGAAGGTGAGGTGTGGCTAATGAGCAGCAGCACTTGTATGTAGTCTCCGTTACCACAGCCTGTCCTGTCCGTCCTCTCTGTACTTCATGTCTCCTCATGAACTAAATTTCCCAGAGATTCATCTATAGATCTTATCATCTGTATTCAGGATTATAATCCCTGACAAGTAGAGTAGAGAGGAGAATGAGGCAGCTGTTTACCTCGGTGTTGTAAAGTAACTTGTCCTCATGTGTGATCTGGACAGGTTTTGTGTGAACTAATGGTACAGCGGCCATTTTGTTTCTCCTGATGATTGCTCCCCAGACAAAATGAGCCATTATAACTAATGAAAGGTATTTGGGAATACATTTATAATAAAGTAATATTTTAAGTATTTTCATTTTCTTAATTCCCGGAGAACCCCTTTAACTACTTGTTTCAGTATCTGCCACAACATCCATATTGGGGATGGTCATAGTATTGATGTGCTGCCTGAGGACACCACCACTGAGGCCAGATATTGGCTGTGTCGGTGCATGGGACCCTGTTCTTGCAAGGAGTTTACATGCAGGGGCTGAAGGTACAGGGATGAAGCCTGGGACCCATGGAGCCAGAACCAAGCAGTGGGAAGTGGGTAAATATACTTACTTCCCTTTACAGTTCTGGTGTGGTGGGATTTAACAAAAAAAAAGTAGAACGTGGACAACCCCCTTAAGTCTACTTTACATGACCGTGTTCCATTCTTTTAAAAATATTTTTGCCAAAAACAGGAACAAATTTCATCTTATGGATGAAGTGAAAATGGAATGTGACTATATAAAATACTGTTATATAAAAGAGCCAATATTCTGGAGTTTGTGCATTTACAGGGTTATAAAGGTTAATGTTTAAAATTTCCAAGCAGCAGTTTTAAGATTAGAGATGGAGTCCAAAGAAGTGACTGTTGGATTTTAAGGAAAAGTCTTCCTTATGAGGGAGCCCTATGTTAGCCGGACTTCTGATTAAAAATAGCAGGCATGTTGCAAGAGAAGAGACGTGGTATAAATCATGTATTCATGTGGCAGAGAGAATTTGTCTTCTTTTCAACTCCCTTTTTACTTGCTATGTATTCCGGATTTAGAAAAGCTGTTCTTGTTGACTTATCATTTAATATTTAACTGTCAATCCAATGGAAGGACATGAGGTCAGACTTCCTGTGACCTAAAGGACCAATTACTTCCTCTTGGAACTACTGATCTGATTCTCAAGAAAAGGTTTAGTGCCTATTGCCTAACTTTTGTCATACCGGTTATAGTATCTAATAAATCATATTGATTATGGATGTCTTCTGTTTTGTTACCTTGTATGAATGCCTGTATTATGGTCTACTAAAAGGAACTAAGATCACCATAGAACCTGATAATGATTGGAGTTCAGTTCAGTAGACCTGTTCTGGTCATAATATAGATGTTAAAATGTATCTGTATTTACATCCATGTAAAAATTGGATGCTCTTATGATATAGATAAAAACACTGCAGTTTTTGTGAATTTTTTTTATTTATTTTTTCCAAACCATGAAGTGGATACAAAGTGAATGAGAAATACAAAGGATGGTCTTAAACTTCCCGCAGGATCCACCTCTGGCTTTGGCTCAAAAAACTGCATTAAAACATGCAGTTTCCAAGAAATGCTGTGTGTGAAACCACCCTAAAAAGATGAATGATTTAAAATCAAACACAACAGAGTTTGCAATAAGTGGTGGTCCTGCGCAGTGGTGTACATAGAGAAGTAAAAGCCCCATAGCAATGATCAAACCAGGCCCCCACACAGGACAGAAGGGTTTCCGCCTAAACCTCTTTCAGTGACCCTTGGGCCATTTTTTCCACTGCCTCATTTGCTAAAAGTTGTTCCTTTTAGAGAGTAGAGTCCTGCCCAAGTTTTCACCTCCAGTAGAAGAGGGGATCATCACAACTACGACTGGGCCCCCTCTTGCCCTGTGCCCCATAGCTGTCGCATGGTCTGCTGCTATGGAAGTTACGCCCCTGGTCCTGTGGCTAGGTCTAGTGCTCCAGAATTGTATTAAGTTGCCTTCCCTTTAAAGTCTGATAACTAGTATCTGGTGTGACTGCTGCTGATCGCCTGATCACAGATGGTAAGAAATCGCTATCATACTTCAGCTCAGCTCATCTTTTTCTTTTTGGAGGATGCGGGATCATCCATCCAATATAACAGGCTGAGCATGTGGCCTGTGAAAGCAGCCAGTGGAGTTAGGTTGCTGCCTTCCTAGCAGCAGAGTGAAAACCATACACTCTGCATTTACTGTTCGACTATAGTTTCACCAGTGTTAGCAGCTAGTTAGGCAGCAATCTTGTTACGGAAGCCTTACAAATGTCCTTCTTTGGTGAGATTATTGATTCATACACTTGCATATTGTGAATCAATTTAAAGTTATATCTTTATTGCCTAATATCCTATCAAATCCCCATTTCACATTCAGTCCATGTTGACATGGCATTTTCTAGGTGTTTTTCCTAAACATACATTTCTAGGGACAATCCCCTAATCAAAGAAAATTCAACTACATAGTCAACATGTAAAAAGAAAAGCCCAAAAATAACAAAATAGACCATGCTTTTAATACTAGGTAGCACAGTTCTATCAGAAGAATAATTTTATTCTCGTTGCTAATATATTTTTAGGACTATTTTGGACTTCTTACTGACAACCTTTGATGTTACGGCTTCTTATCAGATAAGGAGTATGAAAGAGTGACTGAAGGAGATATACAAGGAGCACACAATGTGCCTGGCATTGTTCCAGCAACCTGCACAAACAAGGACATGAAAGACTGGCCGTCGCCATACTGCTTGCTGATACGGATAGTTACAGTTAGGAATATTAATATACTAAAAGCTTCCACAATATCAAAGACTTTATAGATTACACGTGTCTTCTTTGATTCTGTCATCACTTGATATTTCATCCCCCCATGGCCAAAACGACCCACCTTGACTTACTTGACTTTACTGTGTGTTAAAGTAGCTGTCCCATTCCAGCAACTCATCCTCTATGCACAGCATAAGGGATAAGTGTCTAATTGGTGGAGATAGGGCCTCTGCAGATCACAAAAACGGGTGTCCATGTTGCCCTGTTTAAGTGGACATGCATGCGCTCTACCGCTCCATTCAGCTCTGTGAGGCTGCCACAGATAGCCAGGTGCTTGTACTTGGCTATCTCTTGCAGTCCCGTAGAGTTGACTGCAGCAGAGGACACGCATGCGTGTTTGCCACTCCATTCAAACAAGGGAATGCGGCCAACGTTTTACTGATCAGACACTTAACCCCTGTGAAAAAGGGATACGTTGTTGTAAAGGGAGCCCCAATCTTTACTGTAGAGAAGTTTCTCAAAAGAAAAATGGTAATCCCAAAGACCAGTGTACCCCATTGTTTTTTCTATAGAGGAAAGATGTGGTGACTGGTTCTTTTTACATGCTCCCATTGTGACCCTTTAAAATCTTTCTCTGCTTTCATCCACTCGATGATTGGCTCATTATAAATATAGGGGGACATTTACTATGCTGAAATCTTCTTAAATTAGGCGTATTTCAAGCTGAAATCTGAAACTTCTCCCCGCTCATGCTGGGACTGAAAAAGTGGGCAGGGAAGGGGATGGGCTGACAGGCCTGTCTCATTCACCATTTTTTATGCCTGTTTTAGGCACAGAAAAAGGTCTAAATGTCGATCCCTCAGAAGCTGTCTTGCGTTCAGAACTGGTGCTGTATGCGCTGAAGTTATGAAGAGGCCTCCACCTCTTCATAACTTCGGCAGATCCACCGCCAGTTTAGGG
Source organism: Bufo bufo (assembly GCF_905171765.1). Classification (NCBI taxonomy): domain Eukaryota; kingdom Metazoa; phylum Chordata; class Amphibia; order Anura; family Bufonidae; genus Bufo; species Bufo bufo. Next base: position 417,396,482 of record NC_053389.1, on the reverse strand, counting down.
CTTCATTACAGCCGACATAAGAAGTAAGAAGTGCCTAGCCTTATTGCTTAGTTGTGGGAAGCTGGATTGGTAGGCAATTGGAAACTTCCTCCTTCTCTACTATGGCTCCTGGTCTTCACCGTGGTCCAAAAGTTACATCAGGCTTGGAGGCCTATTTAAAGTGGAATCAATCTCAATAACTTGCCTGTTTGAGATTCTTTCCTGTCCTGGCTCTAGTTCTCTTTGCTACTACTACTGATTTGACTTCTAATTGGCCCTGATCTTGGCCTTGTCCTGGATATTTCCTCAGGATAGTGTGGGGATTCGCTCTGGTATGCAGATTAGCGGACGCAGTACAGAGGCAAAAACAAAGTCTTTGACTCAGGGGCGTAGCTAAAGGCTCACGGGCCCTGGTGCAAGAGTTCAGCTTGGGCCCCCATTCCTTTAGTGCTTGTTGGCAAGGGGCAGGTGAGCACATAGCCTTCCTGCTGCCAGAGGCAAACATTGAAAGGGCACCCCCTCATGACAAATTCTTGACCTAACCCTTTCCCTCCAGCCAGAGGTGTAAATTGAAAAGCATGCACTTTCTATAATGTCAGTGTCTTATGTGGCACAAGGGTTTTTGGGCCCCCTCAGGCTCCTGGGCTCGGTAGCGACTGCTACCTCTGCACCCCCTATAGCTACGCCCCTGCTTTGACTTAAACAGTGTAGTGTTTATTCACACATAAACAAAAATAACAGTTCGTCGTCTTGGTGTTCATTCACACCATGGCAAGTCCACAGAACAAAAAGCATTAACCTTGTCAGCGGTTTTGGCAGTAGCAGTCCCAAACAGACTTTAGGGCCTGCTTCCCAGCAATATGGCTCTCAGCCCTTTAGTACGGCACACAAAATGCAGATCCCAAACCACAGAGACTCCACAGATATTCACTGTGAAATGGAGGATAATCCACACTAGGGCTGCACGAAAAATCGAAAAAATAATCTAATCGCGATAATCGGCAAATGCGATATGGCGATTTGGTCGACCTGAAAATGCCGCGATTATATATGAAGGGGCGCCGCGCACATAACTGGCTTTGCGTGTAAAGTATTTTACTAGTGTGTGAAACAATCTCTCTCCTTTTGATAACATGGCCAACCTCTGTACTCACTTTCACGATGAATGCAATGCACTGCAGCGAGCGGGCCAGCCGGCGCGTGACTGACGTCACTTAGTAACGCTCCTGCTTCCTGAGGTGGGAGGAGCGTTACTAAGTGACGTCAGTCACGCGCCGGTCGGCCAGCTCGCTGCCGCTCATATATAGTGACAGTGAGTAACAGAGGCTGGCCATGTTATCAATAGGAGAGAGATTGTTTCACACACTAGTAAAATACTTTACACACAAAGCCAGTTATGTGCGCAGTTTAGGACACATGAGGGGACACATAGGGCCATGAGGGGGACCAGCATAAGATGCTATATGTCTTATGCTGGCCCCCCTCATGGCCCTATGTGTCATAGCACACATCCCCTATAACAGCGTCCTCCACAGATCCACCCCATAACAGTGCCATCCACAGATCCCCCATAACACTGTCCTCCACAGATCCCCCACAACACAGCGTCATCCACAGATCCCCCACAACACAGCGTCATCCACAGATCCCCCACAACACAGCGTCATCCACAGATCCCCCACAACACAGCGTCATCCACAGATCCCCCACAACACAGCTTCATCCACAGATCCCCCACAACACAGCGTCATCCACAGGTCCCCCACAACACAGCGTCATCCACAGATCCCCCACAACACAGCGCCATCCACAGATCCCCCACAACACAGCGCCATCCACAGATCCCCCACAACACAGCGCCATCCACAGATCCCCCACAACACAGCGCCATCCACAGATTCCCCACAACACAGCGCCATCCACAGATCCCCCACAACACAGCGCCATCCACAGATCCCCCACAACACAGCGTCATCCACAGATCCCCCACAACACAGCTTCATCCACAGATCCCCCACAACACAGCGTCATCCACAGATCCCCCACAACACAGCGTCATCCACAGATCCCCCACAACACAGCGCCATCCACAGATCCCCCACAACACAGCATCATCCACAGATCCCCCATAACAATGTCACACCCAGCCGCGTCAGCGGCTCATATGGGAAAATCCAAGCAAATAGACCTCTAGCACAATTCCCTTAAAATATCGCATCGCATATCGTTATCGCAATTTTTAGGGCCCTAATCGCAATCGCACAAAATTCCCATATCGTGCAGCCCTAATCCACACCCAGCTGAGACTGCTGGCTGAGTTTTATATCCATAGCCAAAACCCGGCCTGGAACGTGGGGAACAGCCACCCACCCTGCACTTTGGCTGCTCCCAGTAAGAGCCGGCCTGGATCGGCTTTACAGACACACACTAAATAGCACTAGCTGCCGCTGACACTTAAAATTACCGACTCTTACCTCACCGAGGCCAGGAACCGAAAATAAGACAGTGTCTTATATTAATTTTTGCTTCCAAAGATGCGCTAGGTCTTATTTTCAGGGATATCTTATTTTTCCATGACACAGGGGGATCAGAGGGGGGAATAAAAATGACACAGGGGGATCAGAAGGGGGAATCAAAATGGCACAGGAGAATCGGGGGGGGGGGATTATTACCATTTTAGTACCCCCTTCTGATCCTCCTGTGTCATTTTGATTCCCCCCTCTGATCCCCCTGTGTCATTTTAAGTGATCCCCCTCCCCTGTGCCAGCGGACAGTGGATTATTTAGTCTCTTCCCCCCCCCCCACCTTCACCAGACATCCCCCACCACTTTATCAGACATTCCCAACCCCCTTCCCCGCCCACCTCAGTCACCCCTGTGTTTCCGTGCTGGCCAGATTCCACACAATGTGCCCGACCCTGCCCTGCGCGACTCACTCACTGTCTAATTGTGAGTCAGCCAGACTCCGTCAGGGCAGAGCGAGCAGCAGACGGCAGCTTGTCCTGGTGGCGGCGCGGGCTTTCTGATTTAAAGAGACCTCGCACTGCCTGAACAGCTCTGGCTGCGCTCCGGCCAATCAGTGAGCTGTGCGGCAGCGCCCACCGCTACGGTCCAGAGGAGTCACACGCCTTACAGTAGCTTCGGGGGCCTTATATTCCGGGGGGGGGCCTTATTATCGGGGAGGTCTTAGATTACAGCGAGAGGCAAAACTGGAAGTAGGTCCTATTTTGGGGGGATGTCTTATTTTCGGGAAAACACAGTATCTTCCGGCAATGACTGCCCCTTGCACTTTCCTACAATAGTTAATCTGGTACCTGTTCTTCTACCCCCAGCTCTGATCCTTGGCTACGTTTCTGACTACACTCCTACAGATTTAGCGTATCTATTTTTAGTGAGAAGGTCTAGCCATTGGGCAACATGGTGTTACTCAAAAACCACCTAGATCCCACTGGAAAAATAGCCAATGAGGAATAAATATAAATTAAATGTCAAACGTGTTTCCTAATTTTGCCTAAAATCATCAAATATATTTGTTTCACACAGTTTTACATTGTTTTAAATTATTTCACCCTGGAAGTCATGAGAAATTTCTGTGGGATATTTTGTGGAACTCATCTCCAGTAAAATACAGTGGAGTCAGATATTTGTATTAGGAAAATGGGAAATAAAATGCAACTTGAATTCCATTTACATCCTGCTATTCCAACCTTAGTAGAGTTTCATATAATTGACTTTACTAATGTAACCTGATGACATTATTTGCAGTCTAGCCAGTCATTGGTCACACTGGTTCATTTATCCTAGTGAAGACCAGTCCAGACCCGACAGTCCAGAGCCATGATTTTGCATATCTAGACATTTAATATTGTACATACAGGCCTGGAATATAAAGTAAGAAATACTGTGAAAAATGTTTGAATAACTTGTTAAAAGATAGAGGGGTTGTCCCCACCACTTCCTTGACGCAGTACAACTACCTCGGCTCTAGAAGTAGGAATTGGTGATATGAACCTTACTGCCTGGTATCAAGCAGGGGTTAGGGATGCAACACAATTGGTGGAGGGCAATTCGATGAAACCCTTTGAATCTATCCAAAAGGTATTTCCGATCCCACATAGGGAATTTTATAATTACCTGAAAATAAGACATTTCTTAAACCCACTTCTTCTCCCCCCCCCCCCAGACTTAATGTAGACATACTTAGATTTTTAAACGCCCCTTCGCTTTATATCAAGACTACTATATATAATAATCCTAGGTGATAAAGGTACCTTTGTAAAGTTACCTCCCTTGACAGCATGGGAAACCGATTTTGGCTACTTTCACACTTGCGGCATAGTTATCTGGCAAGCAGTTCCGTCACCGGCAAAACGTATGCCAACTGATGGCATTTGTAAGACTGATCAGGATACTGATCAGTCTAAAAAATGTATTGAAATGCCGGATCAGTTTTTCTGGTGTCATCCGGCAAAACGGATCCGGCATTTATTTATTTTTACCTTTTGTTTGCGCAGACCGGAAGGACGGATCCGGCATTCCGGTATTTTGAATGCCGGATCCGGCACTAATACATTCCTATGGAAAGAAATGGCATCCGGCATTCAGGCAAATCTTCCGTTTTTTTGGCCAGAGATAAAACCGTAGCATGCTGCGGTTTTATCTTTTGCCTGATCAGTCTAAAAGACTGAACTGAAGACATCCTGATGCATCCTGAACGGATTACTCTCCATTCAGAATGCATGGGGATAAAACTGATCAGTTATTTTCCGGTATAGAGCCCCTAAGACGGAACTTAACAAATCTTTATGATGAGGACTGGGTTAAAGCCATGGCCTATTTAGCTACCACATTTTGATGTACAACGCATTATTAAGCAGGCGTAAAGACCCTCCTTCGTTGGTACTTGACTCCACATAGATTAAGTAGAATGTACGCAGGGGTATCCGCGTGTTGTTGGAGAGAAAGTGGACAAACACAAACTTTACTGCATATCCTGTGGAGTTGTCCAAAATTAGGGGCATATTGGCAGTAGATCTTTGCGTTAATATCAGAAATATGTGCCACTAAAACAGCGCCAGCCCCATCTTTGGCATTATTGTTCTTAGGGCCCTTTCACACTTGCGTTCTTTTCTTCCGGCATAGAGTTCCGTCGTCGGGGCTCTATGCTGGAAGAATCCTGATCAGTTTTATCCTAATGCATTCTGAATGGAGAGAAATCCGTTCAGGATGCATCAGGATGTCTTCAGTTCCGGACCGGAACGTTTTTTGGCCGGAGAAAATACCGCAGCATGCTGCGCTTTTTGCTCCGGCCAAAAATCCTGAACACTTGCCGCAAGGCCGGATCCGGAATTAATGCCCATTGAAAGGCATTAATCCGGATCCGGCCTTAAGCTAAACGTCGTTTCGGCGCATTGCCGGATCCGACGTTTAGCTTTTTCTGAATGGTTACCATGGCTTCCAGGACGCTAAAGTCCTGTTTGCCATGGTAAAATGTAGTGGGGAGCGGGGGAGCAGTATACTTACCGTCCGTGCGGCTCCCCGGGCGCTCCAGAGTGACGTCAGGGCGCCCCACACGCATGGATGACGTGATCGCATGGATCATGTGATCCATGCGCATGGGGCGCTCTGACGTCATTCTGGAGCGCCCCGGGAGCCGCACGGACTGTAAGTATACCACTCCCCCGCTCCCCACTACTACTATGGCAGCCAGGACTTTAATAGCGTCCTGGCTGCCATAGTAACACTGAACGCATTTTGAAGACGGATCCGTCTTCAAATGCTTTCAGTTCACTTGCGTTTTTCCGGATCCGGCGTGTACTCCATTTGCCGGAATTACACGCCGGATCCGGAAAAACGCAAGTGAACTGAAAGCATTTGAAGACGGATCCGGACAACGCAAGTGTGAAAGAGCCCTTAGTTATACAGCAATTTGCGTTGCCAGTAAGATCACTCCTAGGCCATATACTTCTCAGCGCTAAGTTGGTAATAACGCGTCATTGGAAAACGCCATACTCCCCACCAATAGAGGAAGTATACCGAACCTTAAACATGACATGCCGCTATGATAAAATGTTACCAAATACCATAATTAACCCCTTCCCGACTGTCATACGGCTATATACGTGCTAGCTGCACATACCTCGTGCAGCTAGCACGTGTACAGACGTCAGGCAGCTCTTTAATCCAAGCGCTGCAAAACGCTTGGATTAAAGCTTCTGCTGCTGTCACGGACAGCATACAGTTCAGTAATGCCGGCAAGGGACCAATCAGAGTGGTCCCTTACTGGCAATCAATCCGATTGGTTAATTTATGCAGTCTAACCAATCGGTTCACGGCAGTGTAAAAATGCCTGTTCCAGACTCTGATCTGCACTCTGCTCGTGCCCCCCCGATCTGTGCCTCCCCTGTGTGCCTCCTATCCCCCCCCCCCCCCTGTGAGCCCTGCCTCTTTGCTGGGCAGGCGCTCTCCCGTCCGGCCATCTGTCACCGCCTGCCCCTGATGCGGCCCCCCCCCCATGTATCCGGCCCCCAGCGAGTGTCAGCCTGATGCGGTCCCCCCCCATATGTGCCCCCTGCCCCATCTGGGCCCCCTGCCCCCAATGCGGTCCCCCTGCTGTGTGTGATGGCGGCGGTTCTGTGCTGACACTCTGCTGTAACCCCTTAGATGCCGCGGCATCCATGGGGTTAATAGAGGGAGGGGGCTCCCTCTCTCAACCATTGGGGCTGCCATGGCAACCGGACGCTTTGCAAAGGCGTCCAGTGTTGCCATCTACAGGACATCTGTTAGTATTGTACTTTGCAATGCAAGAGCATTGCAAAGTACAGTACAGCCATCAGCCGCACTAGATCTTCGAGATCCAAGTGGGACTTGATAAAGTGTGAAAACAAAAAAGTATAAATAAATAAATAAAAATGTAAATAAAATAAATTGCCTTTTCCTATAAAAAATGAAAAAATAAATAAATAAATAGACATATTAGGAATCACCGCGTAAGTAACAACCGGCTCTCTAAATATATCACATGATCCACCCTGTCTGATAAACACCATAAAAATAAAAACTGTATCAAAAAAAGCCTGTCACCTTACATCACAAAAAGTGCAACACCGAGCGATCAAAAAGGCGTATTTCAAACAAAATGGTACAAATAATACCGTCACCTCATCCCGCAAAAAATGAGTCCCTACATAAGAAAATCGCTCAAAAAATAAAAAAAACTATAGCTCTCATAACATGGAGACACTAAAACATCATTTTTTAATTTAAAATATGCTATTATTATTATGTTAAAGTGAAATAAATAAAAAAAAGTGTACATATTAGGTATCGCCGTGTCCGTAACAACATGCTCAATAAAAATATCACATAACCTAGCCCCTCAGGTCAACACCGTAAAAAAAAAAAATAATTAAACAGTGCCAAAAAAGCCATTTTTGTCACCTTACATCACAAAAAGTGCAACACCAAGCGATCAAAAAGGAGTATGCCCCCCCAAAATAGTACCTCATCCCGCAAAAAATTTGACTCTACCTAAGACAATCAGTCAAATATATAAAAATAAAAAATCTATGGCTCTCAGACTATGGAGAGTATTGCTATTATTGTGTAAAACTTAAATAAATAAGAAAAAGTATACATATTAGGTATTGCCACGTCTGTAACGATCTGCTCTGTAAAACTGTCACATGACCTAACCCCTCAGATAAACGCTGTAAAAATAAATAAATAAAAACTGTTCCAAAACAACCAATTTTTTGGTCACCTTGCCCCATAAAGTGTAATAATGAATGATCAAAAAATCCTATGTACCAAAAAATGGTACCAATAAAAATCTCAACTCTTTCTGCAAAAAACGAGCCCCTGCACAAGACGATCGGCAGAAAAATAAAAAAAAATATGGCGTTCAGAAAATGGAGATACAAAAATATAATTTCTTTTTCAAAAATGCTTTATTATGCAAAACTGAAACAAAAAACTAAGAAAGTAGACATATTTGATATCATTGCATCCGTGACAACCTGCTCTATAAAAATAGCACATGATCTAACCTGTCAAATCTTGTAAAAAAAAAAAAAAAAAACGGTGCCAAAACAGCCATTTTTTGGTTACCTTGCCTCACAAAAAACGTAATATAGAGCAATTAAAAATCATACTTGCCCCAAAATAGTACCAATAAAACTGGCACCTTATCCCCTAGTTTCCAAAATACTTTTTGGGAGTTTCTACTGTAAGGGTGCATCAGGGGGGCTTTAAATGGGACATGGCATCTAAAAACCAGTTCAGCAAAATCTGCCTTCCAAAAACCATGTGGCGCTCCATTTCTTCTGCGCCATGCGCCCTTACATCAGTTTACGACCACATTTGGGGTGTTTCTGTAAACCGCAGAATCAGGGTAATAATTATTGAGTTTTGTTTGGCTGTTAACCCTCAATGTGTTAAAGAAAAAAATGTATTAAAATAGAAAATCTGCCAAAAAAGTGAAATTTAGAAATGTAATCTCCATTTTCCTTTAATTCTTGTGGAACACCTAAAGGGTTAACAAGGTTTGTAAAATCAGTTTTGAGTAACTTGAGGGGTTTAGTTTCTACAAACCCTAAAGTGACTTCCGACCTGAACTGGTACTTAAAAAGTGGGTTTTGGAAATTTTCTTTTAAAATTTTAAGAATTGCTTCTAAACTTTTTGGTAAATTTGGGATTTTTTCATAAATAAAGGTGAAATATATTGACTCAAATTTATGACTATCATGAAGTACAATGTGTCATGAGAAAACAATCTCAGAATGGCTTGGATAAGTAAAAGCGTTCCAAAGCTATTGCCACATAAAGTGACGCATGTCAGATTAGTAAATTTTGACCTGGACACTGGGGCATCAATGACCCTTGGTCATGAAAGGGTTAATACAGAAGGGGTGGAGAAAACCTGAACGCCCTAACATGCTAGATACACACCTTGACAATTTTTGATAGGTACTCATAAACACTCCAAAATAACAAACTAAATGGGATCTCAGGGAACCAGAGTTATAGTTAGTTTACACCTGTTTATTTGATGATCTATTTTATGTGTTGATATACGTAGAGGTTCTAGGTATGGCAGCATCTATGCGGATGCCCTGGTGCCTATGCATAGAGATAACGATATAATATATTTGAATGGATGGAAACATGGGGTGATGTTGAGCAGAATACAATGTGCATTTTTACATATGTGGCTGTGTCCACGAAAAGTATGTTTATTCTTATTGTACTGTTGAAGCCGGGAGCCGCACGGACGGTAAGTATACTGCTCCCCCGCTCCCCACTACATTTTACCATGGCAAACAGGACTTTAGCGTCCTGGAAGCCATGGTAACCATTCAGAAAAAGCTAAACGTCGGATCCGGCAATGCGCCGAAACGACGTTTAGCTTAAAGGGGTTATCCCATCATAATGATCACTGTTAAATCTGTTAATGATTTGACAGTGATCATTTTTGTAAATATACTTTATTAACAAATTCCCACCGATTAGGATAAAATTCATCCCCGCTTACCTTATTGTTGTGACTCGGTCTCCCCTGGTTACGACCACCGCTCTTCTGCAAAATCCTGATGGTCGCGCTTGCCCAGAAGACTCCTTCTTTTCTCCCGGCCGGGCCACTCGCTGTCCTGAACGCGCACGCTGCTGCGCATGCGCGACGGTGACTTCTTCCCGGCCAGAATAGTACAGAGCTGCGAACGCGCACGCCGGCTCTGTACTATACTGGCCAGAAATAAGTCACATTGCGCATGCGCGGCAGCGTGCACGTTCAGTCCAGCGCGCGGCCCGGCCGGGAGAAGACTTCAATCAAGATGAAGCCCGCCCCCAGCCAGAATCCAGGAAGTGAACGCGCGGTGGCAGCAGGTAAGTATAAAAACGCAAAGTGGGATAACCCCTTTAAGGCCGGATCCGGATTAATGTCTTTCAATGGGCATTAATTCCGGATCCGGCCTTGCGGCAAGTGTTCAGGATTTTTGGCTGGAGCAAAAAGCGCAGCATGCTGCGGTATTTTCTCCGGCCAAAAAACGTTCCGTTCCAGAACTGAAGGCATCCTGATGCATCCTGAACGGATTTCTCTCCATTCAGAATGCATGGGGATATACCTGATCAGGATTCTTCCGGCATAGAGCCCCGACGACGGAACTCTATGCCGGAAGACAAGAACGCAGGTGTGAAAGAGCCCTAAAGCGTGCTGTACACTGAACAGTACATAGCATATCCAGTAGATAAGTATACATATTACATGCTCAATCCTTGTTTCTCTAATAGCAGACATTGAGAGACAGATGGACTGTCACACATTACACTGTTGACAGGATCCTATTGATTACACTATCTATATGTGTATGATTGGTGTGACCTAAAAACTATTGGGCTCATTTATCAAACTGGTGTAAATGGTTGCCTATAGCAACCAATCAGACTTCATTTTTCATGGCTCCTTTGGAAAATGAAAGGTGGAATCTGATTGGTTGCTACAGGTAGCTAAGCCAGTTCTACTTTACATCAGTTTGATAAATGACACTATATGTGTATACAGTCCGGTCCATAAATATTGGGCCATCGACACAATTCTAACATTTTTGGCTCTATACACCACCACAATGGATTTGAAATGAAATGAACAAGATGTGCTTTAACTGCAGTCTGCCAGCTTTAATTTGGGGGTATTTACATCCAAATCAGGTGAACGGTATAGGAATTACAACAGTTTGCATATGTGCCTCCCGCTTGTTAAGGAACCAAAAGTAATGGGACAGAATAATGATCATAAATCAAACTTTCACTTTTTAATACTTGGTTGCAAATCCTTTGCAGTCAATTACAGCCTGAAGTCTGGAACGCATAGACATCACCAGACGCTGGGTTTCATCCCTGGTGATGCTCTGCCAGGCCTCTACTGCAACTGTCTACAGTTCCTGCTTGTTCTTGGGGTATTTTCCCTTCAGTTTCTTCTTCAGCAAGTGAAATGCATGCTCAATCGGATTCAGGTCAGGTGATTGACTTGGCCATTGCATAACATTCCACTTCTTTTGCTGCATCTGCCTTCAGGAAGAAAGGCATCATCAGAAACACACTGCGGGCTACACTCAGGTACTGCTGGCGGCTTGGGATGGTTTTGGGAGGTGACAGGTTCCCTTTAACATTTATTAAGTCTTAGCGGGTTAATTACTATCCAGAAATACACCTATATTAGGCGTATTTCTGGCGTAGGCCTAAACTCTTCCCCACTCATGGCAGGTCTAAAAAAAGTGGGCATGTCGAGGGCTGGGAAGGGGACAGGCTGGCAGGGCCGTCTCATTCATAGTTTTCTACACCTGTTAGGCATAGAAAATGATTTAAATGTAAGCCAACAAGGAAGCTTTCTTACATTTAGACTGACGCTGGATAAACCAAAGTTATGTAGAGGCCGGCACCTCTTCATAACTTCGGTGGATCCACCACCGGCTATAAAACGCCAGTCTTAAAATTTTAACTTGTCTCTGCCAGGTATTGAACTAACAACCTTCTACATTGAAGGCAAAAATTCTAACCACTATGCCATAGAGCTCAATGTTACCAAGTTAGGCCTCTTTCACACGGATTTTGCACGCGCGTGAGAAAAATCTGCATGTTTGGTACCCAAACCCGAACCCGGACTTCTTCACAGAATTTCGGGTTTGGGTTAGGTGTTGTGTAGATTGTATTATTTTCCCTTAATCTGTATGGTTATAAGGGAAAATAATAACAAACAGATTTTTATTTTAGGCTAGTTTCACATTTGCGCACAGCCCTCCGGCAGGCTATTATAGCGGAGAGCATCCTGCTGGAGTTCTCTAGATCCGGCATTGCCGGATGTTATTGGAATGCCGCCGGCCCCATTGACTATAATGGGGTCTGCTGGAGATCCAGCTGCTACCTGAAAAATATAACAGGATTCAGGCTGCTTGTAACGGTTTTGTCTGGACTATTCCTGGCATTATATGCCGGCACAGCCTGCTGGAGCAGGCGCAAATATCAAAGTAGCCGAAATTGGTTAAATCGGTCCCAGTTTGTCGATACATGTATTAAAGGAGATTCACCCTTTTTCTAATCCTGCTTTAGGACAACATATATAAAAAAAATTGTGACCACTGAGCTTGGTTCTTTTACTTTATCTATGGAGTAAACTTGGTTCTGTTATACCGTGTATGCTCTATGCGTGATCTAGTTACCATTAATATAAACTTAACTTGGTTCTGATACTGTATCTGTACATTGGGCTTTGATTTGTTACTTCCTCTGTGTGTTGGGCTTCGTTCTCTTAACTTTTATACAGGGAGTGCAGAATTATTAGGCAAGTTGTATTTTTGAGGATTAATTTTATTATTGAACAACAACCATGTTCTCAATGAACCCAAAAAACTCATTAATATCAAAGCTGAATATTTTTGGAAGTAGTTTTTAGTTTGTTTTTAGTTTTAGCTATTTTAGGGGGATATCTGTGTGTGCAGGTGACTATTACTGTGCATAATTATTAGGCAACGTAACAAAAAACAAATATATACCCATTTCAATTATTTATTTTTACCAGTGAAACCAATATAACATCTCAACATTCACAAATATACATTTCTGACATTCAAAAACAAAACAAAAACAAATCAGTGACCAATATAGCCACCTTTCTTTGCAAGGACACTCAAAAGCCTGCCATCCATGGATTGTGTCAGTGTTTTGATCTGTTCACCATCAACATTGCGTGCAGCAGCAACCACAGCCTCCCAGACACTGTTCAGAGAGGTGTACTGTTTTCCCTCCTTGTAAATCTCACATTTGATGATGGACCACAGGTTCTCAATGGGGTTCAGATCAGGTGAACAAGGAGGCCATGTCATTAGATTTTCTTCTTTTATACCCTTTCTTGCCAGCCACGCTGTGGAGTACTTGGACGCGTGTGATGGAGCATTGTCCTGCATGAAAATCATGTTTTTCTTGAAGGATGCAGACTTCTTCCTGTACCACTGCTTGAAGAAGGTGTCTTCCAGAAACTGGCAGTAGGACTGGGAGTTGAGCTTGACTCCATCCTCAACCCGAAAAGGCCCCACAAGCTCATCTTTGATGATACCAGCCCAAACCAGTACTCCACCTCCACCTTGCTGGCGTCTGAGTCGGACTGGAGCTCTCTGCCCTTTACCAATCCAGCCACGGGCCCATCCATCTGGCCCATCAAGACTCACTCTCATTTCATCAGTCCATAAAACCTTAGAAAAATCAGTCTTGAGATATTTCTTGGCCCAGTCTTGACGTTTCAGCTTGTGTGTCTTGTTCAGTGGTGGTCGTCTTTCAGCCTTTCTTACCTTGGCCATGTCTCTGAGTATTGCACACCTTGTGCTTTTGGGCACTCCAGTGATGTTGCAGCTCTGAAATATGGCCAAACTGGTGGCAAGTGGCATCTTGGCAGCTGCACGCTTGACTTTTCTCAGTTCATGGGCAGTTATTTTGCGCCTTGGTTTTTCCACACGCTTCTTGCGACCCTGTTGACTATTTTGAATGAAACGCTTGATTGCTCGATGATCACGCTTCAGAAGCTTTGCAATTTTAAGAGTGCTGCATCCCTCTGCAAGATATCTCACTATTTTTGACTTTTCTGAGCCTGTCAAGTCCTTCTTTTGACCCATTTTGCCAAAGGAAAGGAAGTTGCCTAATGATTATGCACACCTAATATAGGGTGTTGATGTCATTAGACCACACCCCTTCTCATTACAGAGATGCACATCACCTAATATGCTTAATTGGTAGTAGGCTTTCGAGCCTATACAGCTTGGAGTAAGACAACATGCATAAAGAGGATGATGTGGTCAAAATACTCATTTGCCTAATAATTCTGCACGCAGTGTATGTGTTGGGCTTGGTTCTGGCGCCATACTTATACTCTGGCGGGGGGCTCACAATTTCTATACAGCCTGGGGACCATGGTACCCTTAATCCACCTCTGATCGCAAGATACACTGCATGTCATGATTGCGTGGATAACTGATCCAGGGGGTTATCCTATCATATTTGGAGCCAGGCTGGACAATTTGTTACAGTTCTTACAGACAATTGGATTTGTTTTGCCTTCTTCTGGATCAACACTGCAGGTTAGGGCTCATGCACACAAACGTATTTTTTGTCTGTGTCTGTCCTGTTTTTTTTGCGACCCGTATGCGGAACCATTTATTTCAATGGGACAACAAAAACATTGAAATGACTCCGTGTGCATTCAATATCCATATGTCCGCAAATCTGTTCCGCAAAAAATGGAACATGTCCTATTCTTGTTTTGTCCGTTTGGCGGACAAGGATAGGCATTGTTACAATGGATCCACAAAAATACGGACGTAACACAGACATCACATGGATGTCGTCCGTTTATTTTTTGCATCCGTGCTTTGCGGACTGCATAATACATATGGTTATATGCATGAGCCCTTAACAGGATTTGTACTGGACCCCAGTGCTGCAAAGTAGTGATTCTTACCAAGGGGTTGTCCAGAATGTGGACTGTGGCCTATCCCCACGATTGGCCATAAATATCAGATTTGTGGGGGTCTGACACCCCGCACACCTCAACCCATTGTATAGTGGATGGAGCTGTAACCAATGAAGGGAACAGAATCAGTTTTGCAGTAACTAGCATCATCTGCTACACAATGGATGGAGCTGTGTAGTTCTGGCGCATACTTCCAGCACCATAGCTACTTTGGAACAGCTAAGGGTACTTTCACATTAGTGGCAGGGGAGTCCGGCGGGTGAACAGCCTGTCGGATCCGTCCTACCGCCAGTTCACGTGTGCCCCCGGATGGGGGCGGAGTTCCGGCGGCAGCACGGCTGCCTCTCACCATGCGCCGCCGGAACTCCGTCCCATTATAGTCAATGGGGACAGAGCGGCAGTCCGGGTGCACACTTAAACTAGCGGCAGGACAGATCCGATAGGCTGTTCATCCACCGGTACAGCCTGCCGGACTCCCCTGCCGCTAGTGTGAAACTAGCCTAAGGCTACATTCACATGATCGTATGTGTTTTGCAGTCCGCAAATTGCGGATCAGCAAAACACTGATACTGGCTGTGTGTATGTAGCCGGCCCTATGATAGAAATGCCTATTCTTGTCCGCAATTGCGGACAAGAATAGGACATGCTCTATCTTTTTTGCGGGGCTGCAGAACGGATCTTTTGCGGCCCCATTGAAATGAATGGGTCCGCACCCATTCCGCAAAATTGCGGAACGCACGCGGAGCCAAACATACGGTCGTGTGAATGCACCCTAATCGTCAGGATACAGTGTTTCGGATCCCTTCCATTCTGATATTGATGGCCTATCCTGAGGATAGTCTATCAATATCCAAATCCTGGAATACCTGTTAAAGGGAGATAGAGCAGAGAAGCATTTAAAACCTCAGTATATTAGTTCATTATTTAAAATATTAAAACAAAGTAACCATCCGTTTAAATAACCTTGTACTTTTTAGTGACAGTTTAGCCCAGTTTTAGTGTCTTATGGAAATAAAAGGTGAAATAACAGATCCACAGTCGTGTCCTGATGGCCACATTTGCCATATTTGTATGGACCTCCCTTCCAGCTGCTAATATTATGTATGCATTCCCGGTCTATGGATTTTGGAAAGTTCTGTCAACAGGTCACTCACATTTCATTGAACTGTTTCCTGTTGTAGACATCTATGAGAATGCTGTAATACACTGTGACTTTGATGGTAAAAGAACAGCTGCAATGTCCAGATTTTAGACATTTGTGACAAAGGATTAATTGCAATTAGCTCTTCAATTAGAGGACTCATGACCACATGAAAATGTTTCACAGTAGATCATTCTAAATCACAGGAGCCATGGGATGGATAAGGCAAAACACTGACAAAATAGTCTGGCAGTCTGAAGACAAAGCGTCCTCTAGGGACTGATCCATCACACATATGACATGTTATATCGTCTGCTAGAGACGGACAAGACATCTTCACAGGAATCCCGGAAAGATCTCTCATTCCCAGTCTGCTGCTCCTAAATAGAGAACATTGGAGGTAATAATAGGACAGAACTACTGGGTGACAGACTACAAACCATTGCTGATCTGAAGTCCCAATCATCTTCCTGTCTGGAATAGGAGTCTTCCATTGCATAACCTATCACCTTCTGGGTCACTTCTCAATGACCTTTGACATACAGATATATTAGTTGCAATAAAAGAAATTCATATCAACTGTTGCCTCAGTTAAAATATGTATCAGACATGCTTCAAACTTTCCTTTTCATATATTCGAGGGGGCGCTATAAAGCAATGTGAGAATTGTCAACCATGAATTTCTCATGCAAGGCATGTGTAATCTCATTTATTACTAGCACCAGAGTATTTTTCCTCTTAAAAAGATCATAGCAATAATTTTAAACATTATTTTTTTTGGTAGTTATTAACCTCTTTAAGGGGTTGTCCAAGTAATTTTTTGTGCTTTGTATGTTTCTAACTAACCAAATGTAAGGGATTTTCAATTCACTTACTTCTTCTACAGTGGCCCTGTTCTCCTAGTTAGCTGAGGGTCACATGACCTGTGATGTCGGCTTCTTCCCCTGTTCTGATGATGTTCCGTGCACAAGCCTGAGGGAGCAGGAGGAGCAGGTCTGGCTCTGTGCACGGAACTTCACTGTTATGGCTGTGCTGGTGCTGCCCCTGCACTGCCCGATCTGCTGTCGTCTGCCCTATCTCCCCTCCCACTGGATTATTCAGCAGCACAGTCTACAGGGCCGGCCTTTGGGGTGTGCGAGCTGTGCGGCCGCACAGGGCGCCATGGTAACAGGGGCACCCGGCGGCCGACACAGCTCGCAGTCGGTCTCTTACAGCAGGCCGGCCCGAGATTGTGTGAGGCAAGCCTGGCGAGCTGAGCCGCTGCAGCTGCCAGGTCAGGTTCCGGAGCGTGGAGGAGGAGCTTAGGGGCGCAGGCGCAGCTTCCAAGTGCTGCACCTTCACAGAGAGCCGCAGAAGGATCCGTTTAATGTGTGAGGGCGGCGGCCGGTGCTCTGCAGACAGGGAGGGAGCAGAAGACTTCAAATAGTGAGTACCTGTTCTTATTGTTTTTTTTTTTTTTTTTTTAACCAAATATCTTTCATTAAATGGGGGCAGGGTCTAATTAAGGGGGCAGGGGACTGGATAAGGGTGACACTAGGTATGATTAAGGGGGCAGGGGACTGTATAAGGGTGACACTGGGTATGATTAAGGGGCAGGGGACTGGGTAAAGGTGACAGGGTATGATTAAGGGGGGCAGGGGACTGGATAAGGGTGACACTGGGTATGATTAAGGGGGGCAGGGTCTAATTGAGGGGGCAGGGGACTGGGTAAGGCCCCTTTCACACGGGCGAGTATTCCGCGCGGATGCGATGCGTGAGTTGAACGCATTCACCCGCACTGAATCATGACCCATTCATTTCTATGGGGCTGTGCACACGAGCGGTGATTTTCACGCATCACTTGTGCGTTGCGTGAAAATCGCAGCATGCTCCTCTTTGTGCGTTTTTCACGTAACGTAGGCTCCATAGAAATGAATGGGGTTGCGTGAAAATCGCAAGCATCCGCAAGCAAGTGCGGATGCGGTGCGATTTTCACGCACGGTTGCTAGGAGACGATCGGGATGGAGACTCGATCATTATTATTTTTCCTTATAACGTGGTTATAAGGGAAAATAATAGCATTCTGAATACAGAATGCATAGTAAAATAGGGCTGGAGGGGTTAAAAAAATAAATAAAAATTTAACTCACCTTAATCCACTTGCTCGCGCAGCCCGGCTTCTCTTCTGTCTTTAACTGTGAGCAATAGGACCTTTGATGACGTCACTACGCTCATCACATGATCCATCACCATGGTGATGGATCATGTGATGGACAATGTGATGAACGCAGTGACGTCATCAAAGGTCCTATTGCTCACAGTTAAAGACAGAAGAGATGCCGGCTGCGCGAACAAGTGGATTAAGGTGAGTTTAAAAATTATTATTTTTTTTTTAACCCCTCCAGCCCTATTGTACTAAGCATTCTGTATTCAGAATGCTATTATTTTCCCTTATAACCATGTTATAAGGGGAAATAATACAATCTACACTACAACTAACCCAAACCTGAACTTCTGTAAAGAAGTTCGGGTCTGGGTACCACAGTCGGTTTTTTATCACACGCGTGCAAAACACATTGCACCCGCGCGATAAAAACTGAACATCGGAACGCAATCGCAGTCAAAACTGACTGCAATTGCATTCCTACTCGCACGGGTTTGCCGCAATGCACCGGGACGCATCCGGACCTAATCCGGACATGCCCGTGTGAAAGAGGCCTAAGGGTGATACTGGGTATGATTAAGAAGGGCAGGGGACTGGGTAAGGGTGACAGGGTATGATTAAGGGGGCAGGGTACTGGCTCTGGGTGACACTGGGTACGATTAAGGGGGGCATGGGACTGGGTATGGGTGGCAGGGTATGATTAAGGGGTGCAAAGGGTTGATGAAGGGGTTGATCTATACCTGCAGTACAGGGTTTTATGTATTATTCAGTTGATCGCTAGGTGGTATCTAGTGCAGCCCTATGTTATTTGGTATTTTGTTTATCTATGCTTTATTTGGCGCAAATGTTGGCGTACTACATTTAGGAAATTCATATTATCTGTACACTGATGCTGCGAATCTTGCATTTCTTTTGTATCTATACTTAAAAGGGCCTCTCTTTTAAATATATATATATTTTTATTGTATCATGTAGCAGCATTATGGGTCCCAATGGGAGGGGGGGAGCCACAAGATTTGCTCGCACAGGGCGCCTGAACACCTAAGGCTAGCCCTCCTCACCCTAGAAACACAGAGCTGACAAAGACCAGAGTAGTTCTAAACACTGTACTCTTCTGCTGGCTGTGAGTGTCTGCAGAGCATTGCACATGAACAGGTAGGGGGAAGATCCTGTGTGTATCAGCATTGTCATTGTACTGTACAGCTGAGATTTGTAGTCCCACACACACAACATGAGTATCCCAGTAGTCAGACTGCAGACAGAGCAGCACTTTTATTCACTCCCTTTGCAGAGCAGGGGAATGGCAGTCTTGTTGAAACCCACAAATATTTAGGAAGAAAACCTCAGAGATTGCTGTTACACGCCCCCACAGCTCTGCAACTGCATGTCAACAAAGGGCCAGAACAGAACTAGGGAAATGAGAAAATAGAATTTTTTTTGCCTAACACTTGCTTAGCTTCTGTATATATTGCTGACCATCAGATTTACAGTAATATATATATATATATATATATATATATATATATACACTGCTCAAAAAAATAAAGGGAACACTTAAACAACACAATGTAACTCCAAGTCAATCACACTTCTGTGAAATCAAACTGTCCACTTAGGAAGCAACACTGAGTGACAATCAATTTCACATGCTGTTGTGCAAATGGGATAGACAACAGGTGGAAATTATAGGCAATTAGCAAGACACCCCCAATAAAGGAGTGGTTCTGCAGGTGGTGACCACAGACCACTTCTCAGTTCCTATGCTTCCTGGCTGATGTTTTGGTCACTTTTGAATGCTGGCGGTGCTTTCACTCTAGTGGTAGCATGAGACGGAGTCTACAACCCACACAAGTGGCTCAGGTAGTGCAGCTTATCCAGGATGGCACATCAATGCGAGCTGTGGCAAGAAGGTTTGCTGTGTCTGTCAGCGTAGTGTTCAGAGCATGGAGGCGCTACCAGGAGACAGGCCAGTACATCAGGAGACGTGGAGGAGGCCGTAGGAGGGCAACAACCCAGCAGCAGGACCGCTACCTCCGCCTTTGTGCAAGGAAGAACAGGAGGAGCACTGCCAGAGCCCTGCAAAATGACCTCCAGCAGGCCACAAATGTGCATGTGTCTGCTCAAACGGTCAGAAACAGACTCCATGAGGGTGATATGAGGGCCCGACGTCCACAGGTGGGGGTTGTGCTTACAGCCCAACACCATGCAGGACGTTTGGCATTTGCCAGAGAACACCAAGATTGGCAAATTCACCACTGGCGCCCGGTGCTCTTCACAGATGAAAGCAGGTTCACACTGAGCACATGTGACAGACGTGACAGAGTCTGGAGACGCCGTGGAGAACGTTCTGCTGCTGCCTGCAACATCCTCCAGCATGACCGGTTTGGCATTGGGTCAGTAATGGTGTGGGGTGGCATTTCTTTGGAGGGCCGCACAGCCCTCCATGTGCTCGCCAGAGGTAGCCTGACTGCCATTAGGTACCAAGATGAGATCCTCAGACCCCTTGTGAGACCATATGCTGGTGCGGTTGGCCCTGGGTTCCTCCTAATGCAAGACAATGCTAGACCTCATGTGGCTGGAGTGTGTCAGCAGTTCCTGCAAGACGAAGGCATTGATGCTATGGACTGGCCCGCCCGTTCCCCAGACCTGAATCCAATTGAGCACATCTGGGACATCATGTCTCGCTCTATCCACCAACGTCACGTTGCACCACAGACTGTCCAGGAGTTGGCAGATGCTTTAGTCCAGGTCTGGGAGGAGATCCCTCAGGAGACCGTCCGCCACCTCATCAGGAGCATGCACAGGCGTTGTAGGGAGGTCATACAGGCACGTGGAGGCCACACACACTACTGAGCCTCATTTTGACTTGTTTTAAGGACATTACATCAAAGTTGGATCAGCCTGTAGTGTGTTTTTCCACTTTAATTTTGAGTGTGACTCCAAATCCAGACCTCCATGGGTTTTTTATTTTTGTGTGATTTTGTTGTCAGCACATTCAACTATGTAAAGAACAAAGTATTTCAGAAGAATATTTAATTAACTCAGATCTAGGATGTGTTATTTTTGTGTTCCCTTTATTTTTTTGAGCAGTGTATATATATATATAATTATCTCGGACAACTACATTTTTTTGTGCTAAAATAATTTACAAAACACTCTGTCTGCAATCAATACCCCATAGTGAGAAAGTAAAAGCAGAATTTTAGAAATTTTAGCAAATTTATTAAAAAGGAAAAACTGAAATCTTGAATGCATGTACAGTCAGGTCCATAAATATTGGGACATCGACACAATTCTAAAATTTTTTGCTCTATACACCACCACAATGGATTTGAAATGAAACTAACAAGATGTGCTTTAACTGCAGACTGTCAGCTTTAATTTGAGGGTATTTACATCCAAATCATGTGAATGGTGTAGGAATTACAACAGTTTGCATATGTGCCTCCCACTTGTTAAGGGACCAAAAGTAATGGGACAATTGGCTTCTCAGCTGTTCCATGGCCAGGTGTGTGTTATTCCCTCATTATCCCAATTACAATGAGCAGATAAAAGGTCCAGAGTTCATTTCAAGTGTGCTATTTGTATTTGGAATCTGTTGCTGTCAACTCTCAAGATGAGATTCAAAGAGCTGTCACTATCAGTGAAGCTAGCCATCATTAGGCTGAAAAAAACTAAACAAACCCATCAGAGAGATAGCAAAAACATTAGGCGTGGACAAAACAACTGTGTGGAACATTCTTGAAAAGAAGGAACGCATCGGTGAGCTCAGCAACACCAAAAGACCCGGAAGTCCACGGAAAACAACTGTGGTGTATGACCGAAGAATTATTTCCCTGGTGAAGAAAACACCCTTCACAACAGTTGGCTAGATCAAGAACACTCTCCAGGAGGTAGGTGTATGTGTGTCAAAGTCAAAAATCAAGAGAAGACTTCACCAGAGTGAATACAGAGGGTTCACCACAAGAGGTAAACCATTGGTGAGCCTCAAAAACAGGAAGGCCAGATTAGAGTTTGCCAAATGACATCTAAAAAAGCCTTCACTCATGGACAGATGAGACCAAGATCAACTTGTACCAGAGTGATGGGAAGAGAAGAGGATGGAGAAGGAAAGGAACTGCTCATGATCCTAAGCATACCACCCCATCAGTGAAGCATGGTGGTGGTAGTGTCATGGCGTGGGCATGTATGGCTGCCAATGGAATTGGTTCTCTTGTATTTATTGATGATGTGACTGCTGACAAAAGCAGCAGGATGAATTCTGAAGTGTTTCGGGCAATATTATCTGCTCATATTCAGCCAAATGCTTCAGAACTCATTGGACGGCGCTTCACAGTGCAGATGGACAATGACCCAAAGCATAATGCAAAAGCAACCAAAGAGTTTTTAAGGGAAAGAAGTGGAATGTTATGAAATGGCCAAGTCAATCACCGGACCTGAATCCCATTGAGCATGCATTTCACTTGCTGAAGACAAAACTGAAGGGAAAATCCCCCAAGAACAAGCAGGAACTGAAGACAGTTGCAGTAGAGGCCTGGCAGAGCATCACCAGGGATGAAACCCAGCGTCTGGTGATGTCTATGCGTTCCAGACTTCAGGCTGTAATTGACTGCAAAGGATTTGCAACCAAGTATTAAAAAGTGAAAGTTTGACTTTACTTTTGGTCCCTTAACAAGTGGGAGGCACATATGCAAACTGTTGTAATTCCTACACCGTTCTCCTGATTTGGATGTAAATACCCTCAAATTAAATCTGACAGTCTGCAGTTAAAGCACATCTTGTTAGTTTCATTTCAAATCCATTGTGGTGGTGTATAGAGCCGAAAATGTTAGACTTGTGTCGATGTCCCAATATTTATGGACCTGACATATATACATATTTTTCAGACTTCATTTACATAGACATACCACTATATAAGGTCTCACAGCTGACAATGCATATCAGAAAAAAAATAAAGCCATAAGGAGGAAAGAACTGCCCATAGAGCTCAGAGACAAGATTGTGTGGAGGCACAGATCTGGAGAATGATAAAAAAAACATTTCTGCTGCATTAAAAGTTCCCAAGAGCAAAGTTACCTACATAAATATTAAATGGAAGAAGTTTGGACTCTTCGTAGAGCTGACCGCCACATCAAACTAAGTAATCAGGGGAGTGGACCTTGGTAATAGAGTTGACTAAAAACCCAATCGTCAAGCTGGCTGAACTCCATACACCCTGTGTGCAGATAGGAGAGACTTCCAGAAGGTCAATCATCACTGTGCATGCAACCTATCTGGGCTTTATGGCAGAGTGGCCAGAAAGAAGTTTCTCCTCAGTAGAAGTCACACGAAAGACCACCTGGAGTTTGCTAAAAAGCACCTGTAGGACCTGTGGGAAACAAGATTTTCTGGTCTAATGTAATTTAAGATTAAACTTTTTGGCCTCAATTCGAAGCGTCATGTCTTGAAGAAACCAGGCACTGCACATCTCCTGCCTAATACCATTCCTACAGTGAAGTATGGTGGTGGCAGCATCATGCTATGGGGGTGTTTTCAGTGGCTGGAACAGGGAGACTAGTTAGCATTGAGGGAAAGCTGAATGGAACAAAGCAATGGCTCCAATGGCACAGCCAAGACAACACAGGGCTGGCTTAGAGAAAACTCTGTGAATGTCTTTGATTGGCATTGGGAGCCTTGATTTGAAACCAATTGAACAGCTCTGAACAGACCTGAAAATGACTGTCCACTGATGATCCCCATCCAACCTGTGTAAACCTCGTGGCATCATACCCAAGAAGACTGGAGGCTGTAATAGCTGCCAAAGGTGCTTCAACTAAGTACTGAGTAAAAGGTCTGAATACTTATGTCAATGCAAGATTTTAGTTTTTCCTTTTCAATAAATTAGCAAAGATTTCTAACATAACAAAATTTAAAAAAGTGAAAAGTGAAAGGTGAGTACTTTTCAAATGCATTGTATATCAAAAGTCTATGCAAAGTTAGTCAGCGTATAAAATTATGCAGAAAGTCCTCTACGGTATAGTCACATCTTCCTCCATAATCGCTCTCTCCCTTCGATCGGATCCATGATGTTACTAAAAACATATGTGGAAAATATCTTCTTAGATATAATTACAGACAGTTCAACCTTACAATATAGTCACACGCTAACGGAAAGATGGATAATAATGTACTTCAAAATGTGTAAACAATTATAAAAAAAAGTAACACTCACAGTATTCAATTTCAGCATTCAGGGTTCACTCCCAGGTACGTGATCACATCTAACTACTAACAGTCATATCCACCATTGGTCAGGGGACAAAAAAGAACCAGGCACTGCTCATCTCCTGCCTAATACCATTCCTACAGTGAAGTATGGTGGTGGCCGCATCATGCTATGGGGGTGTTTTCAGTGGCTGGAACAGGGAGACTAGTTAGCATTGAGGGAAAGCTGAATGGAACAAAGCAATGGCTCCAATGGCACAGCCAAGACAACACAGGGCTGGCTTAGAGAAAACTCTGTGAATGTCTTTGATTGGCATTGGGAGCCTTGATTTGAAACCAATTGAACAGCTCTGGACAGACCTGAAAATGGCTGTCCACTGATGATCCCCATCCAACCTGTGTAAACCTTGTGGCATCATACCCAAGAAGACTGGAGGCTGTAATAGCTGCCAAAGGTGCTTCAACTAAGTACTGAGTAAAAGGTCTAAATACTTATGTCAATGCAAGATTTTAGTTTTTCCTTTTCAATAAATTAGCAAAGATTTCTAACATAACAAAATTAGAAAAAATGAAAGGTGACTACTTTTCAAATGCATTGTATATCAAAAGTCTATGCAAAGTTAGGCTACATTCACATGTCCGTATTTTTCTACATCCCGATTTTCGGTCCGTTTTTTACGGATCCGTTGTTCCTGAAAATGTTTCCGTATGTCATCCGTTTTTTGCGGATCTGCAAAAAACGGAAACATGTGAAAACTCAAATCCGACAGTATATTCTAACACAGAGGCGTTCCCATGGTGATGGGGACGCTTCTAGTTAGAATATACTGAGAACGGTGTACATGACTGCCCCCTGCTGCCTGGCAGCACCCGATCTCTTACAGGGGGCTGTGATCCGCACAATTATTGTGCGAATCATAGCCCCCTGTGAGAGATCAGGTGCTGCCAGGCAGGAGGGGGCAGACCCCCTCCCTCCCCCGTATTAAATGTGACTAGTGCGGCCCCCCCCTCTATATTCATTGGTGGCCAGTGCGGATGTGACCAGTGCGGCCTCACCTCTTCCCCCCCCCCCCCATCATTGGTGGCAGTGCGGATTCCCAGTATTAATAAATGTGCCCAGTGCGGTCTCACCTCTCCCCCCCCCCCCATCATTGGTGGCCAGTGCGGATTCCCAGTATTAATAAATGTGCCCAGTGCGGTCTCACCTCTTCCCCCCCCCCCCATCATCGGTGGCCAGTGCGGATTCCCAGTATTTTAATAAATTTGCCCAGTGCGGTCTCACCTCTCCCCCCCCCCTCCCCCCCCCATAATTGGTGGCAGCGGAGAGTACCGATCGGAGTCCCAGTTTAAATCGCTGGGGCTCCGATCGGTTACCATGGCAGCCAAGATGCTATTGCAGTCTTGGCTGCCATGGTTACTTAGCAATAAATACAAGCATTGTACTTACCTGCGACTGCGAGCTGCGATGTCTGACCGGCCGGGAGCTCCTCCTACTTGTAAGTGAAAGGTCTGTGCGGCGCATTGCTTTTAGCACAGACCTGTCACTTACCAGTAGGAGGAGCTCCCGGCCGGACACACATCGCAGCTCGCAGTCGCAGGTAAGTATAATGCTTGTATTTATTGCTAAGTAACCATGGCAGCCAAGACTGCAATAGCCTCTTGGCTGCCATGGTAACCGATCGGAGCCCCAGCGATTTAAACTGGGACTCCGATCGGTACTCTCCGCTGCCACCAATGATGGGGGGGGGGGGGGGGGGAGGTGAGACCGCACTGGGCACATTTATTAATACTGGGAATCCGCACTGGCCACCGATGATGGGGGGGGGGGGGAGAGGTGAGACCGCACTGGGCACATTTATTAATACTGGGAATCCGCACTGGCCACCGATGATGGGGGGGGGGGAGAGGTTAGGCCGCACTGGGCACATTTAATACTGGGGAGGGAGGGGGGTCTGCCCCCTGCTGCCTGGCAGCCCCTGATCTCTTATAGGGGGCTATGATATGCACAATTAACCCCTCAGGCGCAGCACCTGAGGGGTTAATTGTGCAGATCACAGCCCCCTGTAAGAGATCGGGTGTTGCCAGGCAGCAGGGGGCAGTCATGTACACCGTTCTCAGTATATTCTAACTAGAAGCGTCCCCATCACCATGGGAACGCCTCTGTGTTAGAATATACTGTCGGATCTGAGTTTTTCACAAAGTGAAAAATGAGATCTGTAGAAAACTTACTGGGAATCCGCACTGCCGCACTGGCCACCAATGAATATAGAGGGAGGGGGGCCGCACTGGTCACATTTAATACTGGGGAGGAAGCCTAATTTCCAGGAACGGAATCCGCATAAAACGGATGACATACGTAATGACATACGAATGTCTTCCGTTTTTTGCAGATCCATTGACTTTGTATTGGTCCAGGATCCGACTTTTGCGGAAAAGAATAGGACATGTTTTATATTTTTTCGGACATGCGGAACGGAACAACGGAAACGGACAGCACACATTGTGCTGTCCGATTTTTTCCGGGACCCATTGAAAATGAATGGGTCCAGATCTGTTCCTGATCTGTTCCTGAAAAAACGGAACAGATCAGGAAAGAAAAAACGGACGTGTGAATGGACCCTTAGTCAGCGTATAAAATTATGCAGAAAGTCCTCTACGGTATATCTTCCTCCATAATCGCTCTCTCCCTTCGATCGGATCCATGATGTTACTAAAAACATATGTGGAAAATATCTTCTTAGATATAATTACAGACTGTTCAACCTTACAATATAGTCACACCCTAACGGAAAGATGGATAGTAATGTGCTTCAAAATGTGTAAATTATAAAAAAAAGTAACACTCACAGTATTCAATTTCAGCATTCAGGGTTCACTCCCAGGTACGTGATCACATCTAACTACTAACAGTCATAACCACCATTGGTCAGGGGACAAAAAAGAAACATAAAAATAAAAATAAAAAAACAACCAGCCTAAAAACATACAAAAAATTAGAAGAAACCACAAAGTCAGAGCTTAATTAAATTAATCCCAGACCATATGCTGACAATCAATCAACTCATTACTCAAGTGGTATTCCTGTATTAGACATTGATGGCATATTACTAGGATATGCCATAAATGTCAGATAGACCCACCTCCGGAACAGGCCCACTAAGATGAAGGTGAGCGCACAGCACATGCACTGTGCACTCTATTCACCCTTTGGAAGTTCCAAAAATACTGAAAATCCTTCATTTTAGGGGCCCCAGTCTGGAGTTAAGAGCAGGTCCCAGAGGGGGGACCAACACCTATCTGACATTGATGGCATATCCTAGCGATGTCTGAGATGAACCAACCTCTTTAAGTATTAAAATCCATTTTAGTTCCCATTGGGCAAGTAACTTCTCCAAGTTTCTACCTCTCACGTTTATCAAAACACGATCAGCTCCGTGGATTTTTAGTAAAGTCTCATCACAATTGTGGGCCATTTTGTGTTGTGGAATAAGTTTTAAATGTTTCATGTCCATATATTCCCTAGCTAGGCATATACCCTGGACAAGTTCCCTCACCCTCTTTCAGAATTCTGTATAGATAAGTCCCACATAAATTTTATTACAAGGATATGTGGCATAGTAAATGACTGCCTGGGTATTACTGTTAATGTGATTGGTAATCCGATATTGTTCTGTTCCCATGGAGTCCTCAAACACTTCTGCTTTTTCAACATTTGGACAAGCAACACACATGGGTAACATCCCTATTTTGGACCTTAGAGCCAAAATCTGTAACGGGACTTTTGCCAGGGTGGTAACTGCGCATCAACATATCTTTTAAATTTTTAGATCACCTATAGGAAACTAAAGGATTCCCAGGTCAGTATTTACATAGCACCTGATCAGACAGGAGGATGGGCCAAAGTTTTGTCAGTGCTTCACATACCTCCCTACTTTTAGCGTTATAGTTGGTGATCATTCTTAACTCATTCTTTGTTGGTAATTTCATCTGTAATAAAGTTCTCCTCTAACTTGTTTTGGCATGTTCAAATGCCCGTTTAATACATTGCTGCCTGTATCCCTTCTACTGGATTCTCTGTTTCAGACAGCTAGCTTGTTTCTTAAAACGCTCTTCATCAAAAGAAATTGTCTGGGCTGGTAGAAATTGTTTGACCAGGATCTTCTGCAGCAAGTGTGGGGGAATGTGAAAAGGGAATTCACCGCTGTACTTTTCTGAAAAATGTCTGTTTGTAGGAAGCCATTCTCATCCACCTGTAACTGTAAATCAAAAAAATCTATAATCATCTTACTCATCCTATAAGTAAGTTTAATGTTACAATTATTGCCATTCAAACTGGTCATAAATCCATGTAGTTCCTCCTCTGTTCCATGCCAGATCAGTAAGATATCAATGAAGCAACTGCAGTATTGTACCTTCTCAATGTGATTAATAGGGTTTGTTAAAAAATGTTCTCCTCTCCTACAATCCCAGGAACAAATTCACATGTGAGTGCACACAAGCACTGCTTCCAGTCCACAATGATGTCTGATAGATGTGTAGAGTGACACCATGTCACGTGTCACTAACCAAATCTCTGTCTCCAATTGAACATCTAATCTGAGTAACACATCATTGATATGAGTGGAGTGTCCAGCGTCGGACTGAAGTCCTTTGGGCCCACCAGAGGAAATGATTCTGTGCGCCCAAACTCTGTGTATATAGGACCTGTTTCATTAGAGGTTTGTTATTGTCAGAGCTTGATCCCACCCGTGGATCTTCTGATATTCTGGTGGGCAAGTCCACAATCGGATGAAGAAAGAAATCTACAGTAAGTACTTACACAATGATTCACAGATGTTATTGCACCCAGACACAATTGGTCTCTCAGATGGATTGCTGGAATTTTGTGTATCTATGGCAGTAGTAAATAAATACAGTAGTTACAACAGTAGGTTTGGGAATTAGGAGACCCTCCTTTTGGTGTTTTGTTAAGACCACCATGCTGTAAGTCAGATATCCTCCAGTTGAATCCTATATTGAAAGGGGTTTAAATATTAATTTCTTATAGCAATCATTATTCTGTAATTGCCTGAACATTTCTCATTCATAACTCTTCACCAGCCAGATGACAATGTTACCCCCAAAGGTTTTCTAACCCCTCCTTTTCTCAGTTGGGTTCTTCAGTGTGGGGTTTCGCTCTGGTAGATACGGTAAGCGGACGCAGTACAGAGGCAAAAGACAAGTTTTTAACGTAAAACTTCAGTGTTTATTCACAGTTGAGGTCAATGCACAAAACAATGCGTTACTTTGCAGTCTTGGTGTTTACTTCACACACAATGGAAAGTACATCTTGGTGTTACTTCACACAAATTGGAAAATTCATATAAGACAAGTCACCTTGATGTCAGTTCTGCCTCCAGCAGTCCACGGCAGGCTTTAGGGGGCCTGTTTCCACGGCCCATGGGTCTCAGCCCTCCAACCTGGCACCAAGCCTCAGATCCCAACACAGAGATCCTGCTGCTGAGCCCAGCTGCCTATTTATAGACAGCCAGGTGCTGCCAAAAACCCGGACTGGCAATTAAAATCCAGTCCGGTATTTGACCACACAAATCAGCCCAGCAGCACACGCTGGGAGGAAAATACCTGTTTTCCCAGACCATTCCCCTCACAAGAGTTAAACCTTGTCTTCTAGTCAGATAGTTCACACCAACCTCCTCACAGATTTAACTAAATTGCCAGTGTCGCACTGGGGTGTCGCACTGGGGTGGCTTTGGCCCACCATTGAAATTCATTCTGTGAGCCTACTGTACAGCTACATGCAAATATAACCTGCTCACACAGTGGCAGGCAGCAGCAAAACACTACAAGGTTGATTATAGGGGTCCCTGCAGCAACTTTGGGAAGGTGGGTCCCTGAGGAAAGAGGATGCTGACTGGTCTGTCTCTGTACCGTCAAACCATCTCAACCATTCGATGTATCTATAATAATAAACTGGGTAGTTTGTTCTACCCAGTCTTTTTATATGAACTGTCACGTTCCTCGGGCCCGTGCGGCTGTCACGGCCATGCCCATGACCGTGACTCCTTTACCGCATGCAGTTGCCTGCGGTTTTGTATGGGTGTTCAATCACGGGTGAGGGCCGCTTGTCTGTGGCCTCACTTGTGGTTGCCGCGGGCAACCAGTGTTGTATTTTGCAGCAGAGCAGCCTGAGCGTCGCTAGGCAGCTTGCTGCCCTGGCATGCGGTCACACCTAGCTACCTTTATGTTAGGTGTGTGTATGTTATGCACGTTGTATGTATTGTGTGCACTTCCCATTTATGTGTCTTTCCCTTCTGTGGTACTGGAAGGGTTAACTTCCTTCCCAGTGTGTGTGTGATGTCACTGGGTGTGTCCAACCCTTGGGTGTGGCCACTTGGGCCTATATAGACCCTCTCTCTAGCAGGGCTCAGTAGGTTGCTTCAGTCTTGCTAGCTGAAGCAGCCTCCTGTGTTTTCCATCCGTATGTGAGAGCCACCACTGTGGTCATAGTTTATGTTTATGTTTTCCTGTACTATTTAGTGCTGCCATGTATCTGGGTTCCGGTGTGTGGATGAGTTTGTGCTGACGTCTGTCTGCTATTTGTGGACTTCAGCTTTCCTGCACACAGATCCAGTCAGCAGGGCTGTGGCAGGTGGCTGGCTCTAGTGCAGCACCTGCCATATACATAGGCTGTTTATGTTTCCCCTTTTCCAGCAGCTTGGCCGCTGAGACTCCTGCTCCTCCGTGTCTAGGAGGAGTGGGTTGTCTTACTCAGCTCCTAGCTTAGGGCCATCTTGAGGGCTAGCAGGGACTTCTAGGTTCCGGGGCATGAGCCCTCCTACCATCAAGGTTGGCTCATGTAGCTAGGAGTCAGGGTCAGGTTAGGGATGCGTTTAGGAGGTGACCTGCTCCCTAATCCTGTCTTCTTGGTCAAGCAGCCATAACATCACCTGGCTCCACACGGCTGAGGATTTCAGCCATCCTCAGCCGTGACAGCGGCCCTCCGTAACGTTGTGCAAACAGGATACAGGCAGAAACAGACTGGGGACCAACAACGTACTTTATTACACATGTAATAAATGAACATGACAGTAATGATATGCAGATTATGCAATAGTGGTAGAACTACCACAGAACCAAATATACCCCCAAAATTTTTGTAAACCATAAAGCAACAATAAATGGATAAATGAAACAACCATCCATACGCATCAATACCATGCATGACACAATCCACTCATGCCTATGGCAAAAAAAAGTATATACCTATGTGCCAATAAAGATTTCCAGGCCACATGAAATATAAGTATAATTTATTAACACAATTTACAAATGACAATCCATACATAAAATCAAGTGTAGGAGAAAGGCGACATCCACAACAGGAGGCACAAATAGTGACTCAATCCCTATTATACATAGTACATATTACATAATACTAAAGTGCAAGTGCATACAACCATCTCATACAATAAACAGAGTCTATTTACCTATTATGTGTCTCCTTTGGGATGGTGCCAGCCTCGACGCGCATTTCGGTCGACCTTCGTCTTGGTGTGGCGTCATCTCCCAGGGACACACATTAAATACAATGGCCAGCCAATCTTGAACCCCACTACATAATTAAAAGATAAGTGGCATCTGGACAATTAGCGCTAAAATGCAAGGGGGGAGGGAGAGGATCGAGGAATGTACGGGGAATGAAAAAAATGCAGAGCATTGCGCAATGTCCGCAATGACGTGGCGGTCACATGACCGCTCGTCAAGTCACATATCCCCTGCAAAACCGCGATACTTAGATCGCGGGAATGCCGATGGGACACAGTGCGATATTGCGCGGGCCCAACACATGAAAAACATACCCTAGCAGAGTTGAATAAACAAAATATCATGATCCAATTGAAAAAATAAATATATATACACTCACCTAAAGAATTATTAGGAACACCTGTTCTATTTCTCATTAATGCAATTATCTAGTCAACCAATCACATGGCAGTTGCTTCAATGCATTTAGGGGGGTGGTCCTGGTCAAGACAATCTACTGAACTCCAAACTTAATGTCAGAATGGGAAAGAAAGGTGATTTAAGCAATTTTGAGCGTGGCATGGTTGTTGGTGCCAGACGGGCTGGTCTGAGTATTTCACAATCTGCTCAGTTACTGGGATTTTTACACACAACCATTTCTAGGGTTTACAAAGAATGGTGTGAAAAGGGAAAAACATCCAGTATGCGGCAGTCCTGTGGGCAAAAATGCCTTGTGGATGCTAGAGGTCAGAGGAGAATGGGCCGACTGATTCAAGCTGATAGAAGAGCAACGTTGACTGAAATAACCACTCGTTACAACCAAGGTATGCAGCAAAGCATTTGTGAAGCCACAACACGCACAACCTTGAGGCGGATGGGCTACAACAGCAGAAGACCTCACCGGGTACCACTCATCTCCACTACAAATAGGAAAAAGAGGCTACAATTTGAACGAGCTCACCAAAATTGGACTGTTGAAGACTGGAAAAATGTTGCCTGGTCTGATGAGTCTCGATTTTTGTTGAGACATTCAAATGGTAGCGTCCGAATTTGGCGTAAACAGAATGAGAACATGTATCCATCCTCTGATGGCTAATTCCAGCAGGATAATGCACCATGTCACAAAGCTCGAATCATTTCAAATTGGTTTCTTGAACATGACAATGAGTTCACTGTACTAAAATGGCCCCCACAGTCACCAGATCTCAACCCAATAGAGCATCTTTGGGATGTGGTGGAACGGGAGCTTCGTGCCCTGGATTTGCATCCCTCAAATCTCCATCAACTGCAAGATGCTATCCTATCAATATGGGCCAACATTTCTAAAGAATGCTATCAGCACCTTGTTGAATCAATGCCACGTAGAATTCAGGCAGTTGTGAAGGCAAAAGGGGGTCCAACACCGTATTAGTATGGTGTTCCTAATAATTCTTTAGGTGAGTGTATATATATATATTAAAGAGCGCATAAAACAACTGTGAAGTATGGTGGTGGGGGCATCATGGTTTGGGGCTGCTTTGCTGCGTGAGGTCCTGGACGGATTGCTATCATCGAAGGAAAAATGAATTCCCAAGTTTATCAAGACATTTTGCAGGACAACTTAAGGTCATCTGTCCACCAGCTGAAGCTCAACAGAAGATGGGTGTTGCAACAGGACAACGACCCAAAGCATAGAAGTAAATCAACAACAGAATGGCTTAAACAGAAGAAAATACCCCTTCTGGAGTGGCCCAGTCAGAGTCCTGACCTCAACCTGATTGAGATGCTGTGGTATGACCTCAAGAAAGCGATTCACACCAGACATCCCAAGAATATTGCTGAACCGAAACAGTTCTGTAAAGCGGAATGGTCAAGAATTACTCCTGACCGTTGTGCACGTCTGATCTGCAACTACAGGAAACGTTTGGTTGAAGTTATTCTGCCAAAGGAGGTTCAACCAGTTATTAAATCCAAGGGTTCACATACTTTTTCCACCTGCACTGTCAATGTTTACATGGTGTGTTAAATATAAAAACATGGTAACATTTAATTCTTTGTGTGTTATTAGTTTAAGCAGACTGTGATTGTCTATTGTTGTGACTTAGATGAAGATCCGATCACATTTTATAACCAATTTGTGCAGAAATGCAGATCATTCCAAAGGGTTCACTACTTTTTCCTGCAACTATATTATATAGGAGACACGAACAGTGATATTTGAGAAGTGAAATGAAGTTTATTGGATTTACAGAAAGTGTGCTATAATTGT
This sequence comes from Bufo bufo, assembly GCF_905171765.1. Classification (NCBI taxonomy): domain Eukaryota; kingdom Metazoa; phylum Chordata; class Amphibia; order Anura; family Bufonidae; genus Bufo; species Bufo bufo. Next base: position 417,362,732 of record NC_053389.1, on the reverse strand, counting down.
TTAAACAAAATTAGGCAGGTGCATACATTTGGGCACCACAAAAAAGAAATTAAATCAATATTTAGTAGATCCTCCTTTTGCAGAAATTACAGCCTCTAAACGCTTCCTGTAGGTTCCAATGAGAGTCTGGATTCTGGTTGAAGGTATTTTGGACCATTTCTCTTTACAAAGCATCTTTAGTTCATTCAGGTTTGATGGCTTCCGAGCATGGACAGCTCTCTTTAAGTCAAACCACAGAATTTCAATTATATTCAGGTCTGGGGACTGAGATGGCCATTCCAGAATGTTGTACTTGTTCCTCTGCATAACTACCTTAGTGGATTTTGAGCAGTGTTTAGGGTCGTTGTCTTGTTGAAAGACCCAGCCCTGGCGCAGCTTCAGCTTTGTCACTGATTCCTGGACATTGGTCTCCAGAATCTGCTGATACTGAATGGAATCCATGCGTCCCTCAACTTTGACAAGATTCCCAGTCCCTGCACTGGCCACACAGCCCCACAGCATGATGGAACCACCACCATATTTTACTGTAGGTAGCAGGTGTTTTTCTTGGAATGCTGTGTTCTTTTCCTCCATGCATAACGCCCCTTGTTATGGCCAAATAACTCAATTTTAGTTTCATCAGTCCACAGCACCTTATTCCAAAATGAAGCTGGCTTGTCCAAATATGCTTTAGCCCACCTCAAGCGGCACTTTTTGTGCTGTGGGTGGAGAAAAGGCTTCCTCTGCATCACTCTCGCATACAGCATCTCCTTGTGTAAAGTGCGCCGAATGGTTGAACGATGCACAGTGACTCCATCTGCAGCAAGATGATGTTGTAGGTCTTTGGTGCTGGTCTGTGGGTTGACTCTGACTGTTCTCACCATTCCTCGCTTCTGTCTATCCGAGATTTTTCGTGGTCTGCCACTTCGAGCCTTAACTTGAACTGAGCCTGTGGTCTTCCATTTCCTCGATATGTTCCTAACTGTGGAAACAGACAGCTGAAATCTCTGAGACAGCTTTCTGTATCCTTCCCCTAAACCATGATGGTGAACAATCTTTGTCTTCAGGTCATTTGAGAGTTGTTTTGACACCCCCATGTTGCTACTCTTCAGAGAAAATTAAGAGGAGGGAAACTTACAATTGACCCCCTTAAATACTATTTCTCATAATTGGATTCACCTCTGTATGTAGGTCAGGGGTCACTGAGCTTTCCAAGCCAATTTGAGTTCCAATAATTAGTTCTAAAGGTTTTGGAATCAATAAAATGACAACAGTGCCCAAATTTATGCCCCTGCCTAATTTTGTTTAAACAATTATAGCACACTTTCTGTAAATCCAATAAACTTAATTTCACTTCTCAATTATCACTGTGTGTGTCTCCTATATGATATATTTAACTGACATTTTTTATCGTAACAACCAACGATTTATACAGGGAAATTATGACGATTAACAAGGTTGCCCAAACTTTCGCATCCCACTGTATATAACACCCCGCTTCAATCAGTTTTTTTTGGGGGGGGGAACTGGTATGTCACACCAGTAGAAATTATTTGTTCCAATAACGCTTGTCCCTCTATATACCTGCAGTATCGCAGCAGAACCGCACACAACTGCCGCACAATACAAATGCACTATAATATACAGTACTTTCTAACATAGAAAGTGTATTATAACTTTGTACAAGGAAGGCAATCCATTAGAATATACATAAAGATAAAACGTAACCTTTCTTAATGTTACTATGAGGGTCCATTCACTCGTCCGTAAGTGTTTTGCGGATCTGCAAAACACGGACATCGGCAATGTGCATTCCGCAATTTGCACATCGCCGGCACTATAATAGAAAATGCCTAATCTTGTCTTTAATTGTGGACAAGAATAGGACATGTTCTATTTTTTTGCGGAAACGGAAGCACGGATGCAGAAGTGCGGATCCGCAAATGCGGATGCGGACAGCACATTCCGGCCCCATTGAAAATGAATGGGTCTGCAACCGTTCCGCAAAATTGCGGAACAGATGCAAACCCGTTTTGCGGACGTGTGAATGGAAAAGATATCCCTCAAAATGAAAATAAATTAAATTATTAAAGTTAAGCAAAAAGCATAGATGTGATAGGCAATAACAAGTGCTCGGCGGCACTAAATTAGGTGCTCGGCGGCACCAACTCAGAAACCATATGTCCTACCACAATCTGGGGTAGGACAAAAAAAAACATCTATCCCTGGGCTAGATGATGATGTGATATTGAAGGACAGGGTGGGCAAAGAACTGTCCCTGATATTGCCCTACAGAGGCGTGCTATTCTGGCCCTGATAGCCTAACCACAGACCACCCGTCCTGATAAGAGCGACCCCGTCCAGAACCTTACCCTATATAAAAATGGCCCTAGTAAGCCCCTAGCCCCTAGGCCCCTGACTTCCAGGTGATCACTATATAGATCTGTGTTTTTGACTCATTATAAAAGTATATTATAAGTATATTACACCCCTCTGTGTATCACACCTATTGATAGCACACCTATACTAGTGCTTAAAATGACTTTTGTGGCCCTATTAGCTAGTGTTTGGTGTCCCTGCTCCACACAGCAACCTCTCCCTACACTGGCAAAACACTGAATGTAAAATGGCGGCCAGTTCAGGTTTATTTATAAGGTAGGGGTTATGTCCATGTGCTGAAACGTCTCAATTGGTGGTCCTGTACCACCTGATGGATGTGTCATGGGTCAAAGTTCTTCACAATGTAAAAGAATATGGTGGGCGCGAATATCTCCATATGTTCGCATGTTCGGCGAATCGTGAACACGCAAAGTTCACCGCGAAACAACCGCCGGGCGAACCGCAAGGCCATCTCTACTGATAGACTTCACTTACAAATAGGTAGCTATAAATTGTTGCTTGTTAATATTTGACAAATGTGTTTCAGCTGCCGCTCACATCAAATACTTCACAGGCTTCTGATGTTCATTAAGACGTCTTCTTCTACATCTTCATCCTTACTCCGGTGGACATATGATTATGTATAGGGCTGCACAGGAAATTGGGCAGCTGTGCACAGCAAACTTCAGAGCAAGCCTCCCAGTAATGGAAGAACCATTAGGGCCAATGAAGATGTATGGAAATGTGTATGCAGCATTATAAATCAGATTGTGCAGACATGAGAAATCCGCCCTTTGCTAGAAGTTGTGGCTTTACTGTTAATTAAAGGAGGAAGGTGTTGGGTCAGAGGATACAGGCAGCAGTTTAGAAGATGGGAATAGTCTGCTTGTCAGAAAATATTGAGACGCCTTTAATCAGCGTTATCTGCTCTTCAGCCAGTCTGCCTCATAACAACGCTGCAATGATATGCTTGGTTTTGGAAATGAGATGTTTTTTCTGGATGCAGGGCAAGGTCTCTATGCCCTATTCTTTTGTATTAAATGCTACAAGTCAGTGGTAATCCTGGGCACTAAGCAATGGCAGAAATTTAAAAATGAGTATTTCAACATGCCAGATCCTTATACCATGGAAGGCACAGTAATGGCAAATTCCTCTATTCTCATTGAAATGAACATGCACATAAAGTGGAAACAAACATGCATGTTTATGGTGGAGTTGGATAAAAGAGGCCAAATGCAGACTTGGCGGACAGACATGTTATGTCATCTCTTGAGTTTAGCCATCTTTATGGACTGTGGCTGCCTAGACTGTCTAGTTTGGACAATCCCTTTTAAGATTGCTAACCCTGAAGCCACCTGAGTTGCTAATATCAGTACGAAATCTGTCACGATGCGCTCTGTGCGGTGTTCCAGGAGGCAGGGACGGTCCGTGTCAACAGCGCACCCGGCGTCGCCCATTTCCGTGGTAACCACACTAGGGCTGAGTGCCGAGCTGCTCACTCGAAGCTCGGCTGTATTGGAACTCAGGCCACGTCACATGACTCCACTAGCGCCCTATTTAAACAGGGAATCTGCTGGCCACAGATTGCCTGTTATTAAGGTCCTTCCTGCGATTTATACATACCTGGTTTGTTTGTCTCCGGAGGCGTTCCTTCCTGGTTTTGACTTCAGCTTCTTCCTGACGATCCTCCGTTTGCTCCTCTGGTAACTTGCTGCTCTCTTGGTTTCTGACTTGGCCCGTTTGACTTCTCTGTTGTATGTCTTGTCCGTCTTCCCTGCACTTATTCTAGTTGAGGGTTTGTCGACCAGTTGTCCCTTGTCACTAGGACTTGCGAGGCAAGTAGGCAGGGATAGGGGTGCGGGTTGAGCTCAGTGGTCACTTCCCCACTCCCCGTGTATGTGACAAAATCATTCTGGTTATCATCCCTGACTTCATTGTAATCATGCCCAACCAAATGGCATGTTATTGCTAAGGTATGAGTACCCTCTAAACTCCCAATGGTAGACATTGGGTATGGTCTGCTGGTAACCATAAGCTTAAGATCCAGGGGCGGATTAAGTGCATGATAGGCCCGGGGCTGTCTACCCAACTTGGGCCCCTCCCTCCATTTTAGTTTAAGTTTTTTTTGTATGAAGAGGCTGCGGTGCTTCATGAGCGCCACAGTCTCTTCCTAGGCCATATGTCATCTTCAGACAAAAAAAAAATACCCCAAATTGGGTCCTAAACTTAAAAATTTGGTCGCCAAATTTAAAGTACATATAATTATAATAAAAAAGACATGGAGGAGAATACAGCACCACACACCTCTTACATCCAGAGACATCTCCTGTCATGTAGACCTTAACTTTCCTCTTCTCCTCCATTTGATCCAGACCACCATGGCAAATTCTTTCAGTCACATCTCATCTCTACAGTTTGTAACACAGACACGTTAGATTTCTAAATTTTTCCATCAACCTCCTCATCCTGGTGTCCCCACAGTGTCATCCTGCTGCCACCCCCAATACTGTGCTCGTGGTGCCCCCCAATGCCCCAGGTACTATACTGCTGAAAAAATAGTGACCCTAATAGACATAATTGGAGTCATTTATCAAACTGGTGTAAAGTAGAACTGGATCTTCAAAAGAGCTGTCAAATATGAAAGGTGGAATCTGATTGGCTGCTATGGGCAACTAAGCCAGTTCTACTTTACACCAGTTTGCTAAATTACCCCAAATGTTCCTATAGTGTGCACAGCAGCTATAATGTCCCTTAGAGTGCCCCGAGTAATAATACCACCCTCTATTGTGCTCCAGGCAATAATCACTGTATAGTGTCCCCAAAAATAATAGAATTGCCCCTACAGTGCCTCCCCAATAGCAACACCCCCATATAGTAATTCCCACCACACTGCCCCATATAGTAATCCCCCGATAGTAATTTGCCCCCACACAGTAATTTCCCCCAAACTGCCCCATATAGTAGTTTGCCCCCACACAGTACGGTAATTTCCCCTACATAGTAATTTGCCCCACACTGCCCCCACATAGTAATTTCCACCACACTGCCCCCACATAATAATTTCCACCACACTGCCCCCACCTAGTAATTTCCCCCACACTGCCCCCACATAGTAATTTGCCCCCACACTGTCCCCACATAGCAATTACCCCACACTGTCCCCACATAGCAATTACCCCACACTGTCCCCACATAGCAATTACCCCACACTGTCCCCCCATAGAAATTACCCCACACTGTCCCCCATAGCAATTTCCCCCACACTGCCCCCACACAATAGTTTCCCACACACTGCCCCCACATAGTAATTTGCCCCCACACTGCCCAATATAGTAATTTGCCCCAACATAGTAGTCCCTCCCATAAAAATTTGGCCCCACACTGCCCCATATAGTAATTTCCCCCCACATGGTAGTCCCTCCCATAATAATTTGCCCCCACATAGTATTCCCTCCAATAGCCCCCACATCCCCCCCCCATGTACTTGATGTCTCTTCCCTAATATGTACTCCTGTGTGTCCCCCCCCACATGTCCCCCAAAGTAGGCACATGAAAAAAAAATATAAAAAAAAATGAAAAGCTAAATACTCACCTATGTCCAGGGCCAGGCGCTTGCTCGCAGAGGAAGGCGGGATGAGGCTGGCGTGCACACGTCACAGTGCTGCGTCCCGACACAGGCGCGCGATGACGTCATCACGCGCGCCTGCGCCGGGATTTCGCTACCGCATAGGCCTCAGGCCTACTAGGCCTGAAGCCTATGGCGGTGATCGGCGACGGGACAGGTAGCTATGCGCTCCCGTGCCCTGCCGCAGTATGTAGGCGTTCGGGTCGGCGTTGGGCTCCCCAGCGGTGCTGGGCCCGGGGCTGCCGACCCGAATGTCCCTATTGTAATCCGCCACTGTTAAGATCATATGCAGATGCTATTGATATTGACCAATAAGTATTAAGGCTGGAATCCTCCAGCAGATATAAGCATCATTCACACTTCAGTGTTTTGGTCAGTGTTTTGGTCAGTGATTTCCATCAGTGATTGTGAGCCAAAACCAGGAGTGGAGCTACACAGACATAAGGTAGAAAGGAAAGATCTGCTCCCGTTCTGTGCTTAGAGCCGCACCTGGTTATGGCTTAAAATCACTGATGGAAATCACTGACCGAACACTGATGTGTGAATGAGGCAATATATTGGTTTAACATAATTTGCAAAGGGTTTATCTAAATATAAGTAAACACTGATCTATCATATGATGAATAAAAAAAAAAGCTAAATAGATAACAAGTTTTTTCAGTGGCGACTAAGAATAAATTAGCAATTCTGCCCCTTTTTTTTTTACAGCTTTCACCGTTGGGGATAATTTACATGATATTTGTGTAGTGTGGGGCAGATTGTATTTTAGTAATTTTTTTCATTGAAAAGCACTTTTTTTTTTATTTAAAGGAATTTTATCTGCCATAGTAACACATCTCCTTTTTTTCTAATATGTTTTTTTTTTATGATTCTATTTTCTGAACATTATTATGGGGCGGCCATCTTGCCTGAAATGTTCTTAACAGCATTTAGACACCATAAAAAAATTGCTTTACGGCAGCCCCATGGGCCATAGACACAATGAGCAGGAGGGGACCTCATTGACTTCTATAGGAGAATTTTCTAGGCATGTTCTGTCACCTGTGCAGAAGTCATTGTATAAGGAAAGAATAGATAAGCTCTGACAATCACCTATTGTGAATGGTGGATCCTGTTTTATCTATACACAGAGGTGATATCATTACAGTGTCACGGCCACGGTTTTTGCCGTGACTCCTTGGGAGCCGCATACTGTTGCCCGCGGTTTTGGGTTGTAGTGTCAACCGCAGCTTGAGGCATAATGTAGTTGGCCTCAGGTGCGGTTGCCGCGGACAACAGCTATGTGTGCGGTTTCCTAGGAGTTGTGTGCGAGTATGAATGCAATTTGGTATGTCTGTGTACACTCTGTGTTATGTCTGGTGTGCACGTACATCTTCCCCTCTTTGTGGTTGCCCGTGGCAACGTTTGGTCGTTGTTGTACATGTGGTGGCAGTGTCCCAGCCTTCGGGCTGACTCCCTGGACATGAGTGCCACCCATGTCGTTGCCTGCGGCAACAGCCACAGTGTATGTGTTGTTTGGACACTTTTCCTTTTTATGTGTGTTTCCCTTCTTTGGTGCTGGAAGGGTTAACTCCCTTCCCAGTGTGTGTGTGTGTCTCACTGGGTGTGTCCGACTGTGGGGTGTGGCTTCTTGGCCTATAAAGCCTCACTGCTTTTGCAGGTCTGGAGGTTGCTTCAGCCATGCTTAGCTGAAAGCAGCCTCCTGTCTTTACTACCTGCCAGTAAGAGCCACCCCTGTGGTCATAACCATAATGTCTCATTAAGTTTATTTCTAGTTATGTGTGATGTCCGTGTGATGTTTTATATGTGATTTTGTGCAGCTATGGATCTGGGTCCCTGTGTGGGGATGCGTTTGTGATCTGCACCCTGCTTACACAGGGATCCAGTCAGCAAGGCTGTGGCAGGTAGGTGGAACTCTTTGTTCACCTGCCATATCCATAGAGCTGTTTATGTCTCCCCTTTTCCAGCAGCTTGGCCGTTGAGACTCCTGCTCCTTCGTGTCTAGGAGGAGTGGGTTGTCTTACTCAGCTCCTAGTTTAGGGCCATCTTGAGGGCTAGCAGGGACTTCTAGGTTCCTGAGCATGAGCCCTCCTACCATCAAGGTTGGCTCATGTAGCTAGGAGTCAGGGTCAGGTTAGGGATGCCTTTAGGAGGTGACCTGCTCCCTTATCCTGTCTTCATGGCCAAGCAGCCATAACATCACCGGGCTCCACACGGCTGAGGATTTCCCCCATCCTCAGCCGTGACATACAGGCAGGATTAGAATGATAGATAAGCAGGTAACTGCAGTAAAGTGATCTGTACAGACCAAGAAGTGGCGTCAATTATTATACATAGTGGCTAGTGCAGAAACTGTTGGATTTTTGGTTTTAGTTTAAACATAAAAAGTGACATGGAAAATAAAAAAATTACATCATCAAAAAGTTGTATTGGTGGTCACTAAGGGGTTAATTTTAATTGTGGCATTGTCCTTGGAAGGGAGGGCAAAAAAGAGACACGCGGACCAAACACGAACATGTTCGCGGATTAACCACTAACCATCTTGACGCTTATGTCATCACGGACATTGGAATAGGGCCTCATTGCGATGAGCTGCCTGTGGGCCCTTCTGTCTTAGGTTGACTGATGCAACCTGTAGAGTTCTGCTACTGACCTCAGGGTTGTATGGAGTGCTAATATGTAACTTATAGATGTCTATGGGCCTTACTATGCGTCCTTATGTAGTACAAAGCTGCAGGAACTCACAGACCTTCTAAAGCTGATACAGAAATAGGATAATTGTTACAATAGTACTAATATGTAATAATAATAGTAATTATAATGCTGTTTATTGACACGCTGTCTATAATTTAGTATGGGTAACTTGTCCTGCATCCATTACAATACTGCATACTTGTACCTATTCACATTAGAAGCAGCAGAATAAAAGATGACTGATGTATAGGGTTTCCAAACACTTGTCTTTCATGGACAGCCTTAACATAAGGGATTTTTTCCAGTGTCTGTAAAAAAAAAAAGGTCTGTCCCAAATTTTTCGGACACTCGAAGAGCTTGTGCAGCTTAGGCCTCATGGCCACGACCGTATGTATTTTACGGTCTGCCAAATGCAGATCTGCAAAATAGAAGTGACATTCGTGTGCCATTTTTTTTTTTTTTTGGGTCCATGATCCTAGGACATCTTTTTGCGCAACAGACACACAGATGTAGAAAACACATGGAATATCTATTCCACAAAAATAGAGCATGTCCGATTTTTGGCCACAAAATATGGTCCGCAGACCTGCAAAACAACGGATGCAACATGGATGTCATCTGTATTTTGCAGATCCGTGTTTTGGGAACCGCAAAGTACATACAGTCGTGTGCATGAGCATCAGTTCACAGTAATTGCTGCTTGTGTTCATCTCACTATTCTGTACAGACATATATTACTTATAATCTATAATCCTATTTTCCAATGTGCTGTAAAATGCGTTGGCTGTCCATGATTTTCGGATAAGTAAAAATCTGGTTGGTATCCCTGGTGGTTCAGCTGGCTGTGGAATGTCTCGTCTGTAAATGACATGGAGGTGGCTGTGATTACAACATGCATGCTATTCCGGGCAGGTAGCAATCTGGCGGCAGTACAGGCTGGATCTGAGGGATACTTGGCTTCTGTGATCCGCAGCCTGTGATAATGCTACATACGTCTCCCTGTCCCCCAGATAAAAAGGCAAAGGGCAGGCCGGTTGGAAAGGGCGCCTTTGTTGGGATCAGCACACACTAGGCTAGGGAGATAGAATATCTCCTATGTATGTGACACGGCGGAAAGTGTTTGAATGTCTTCCTTTTTTTAGTGGTGTGATATTGCTGCTTCATACACTGTGACCTATTTTATTTCTCCTGACCTTTGCAGAGAGTTTGCTTCTCCTGTGAAATACACAGATAATATCTTACAAACTCTTCTCTCTACTCATCGCTAAGAGATCAGAGATGAATGGGATTTACGTCCTGCCGGGCTATTGGTTAGATGAGATTGTCATCTTTTCCCATTATGTATTATGCAGGTCTGTGCGATGAACAGTCATTTTGAAGAAATCATAAAACTAACTAAGGGCTCTTTCACACCTGCGTTCTTTTCTTCCGGCATAGAGTTCTGTCGTCGGGGCTCTATGCCGGAAGAATCCTGATCAGTTTTATCCTAATGCATTCTGAATGGAGAGAAATCCGTTCAGGATGCATCAGGATGTCTTCAGTTCCGGAACGGAACGTTTTTTGGCCGGAGAAAATACCGCAGCATGCTGCGCTTTTTGCTCCGGCCAAAAATCCTGAAAACTTGCCGCAAGGCCGGATCCGGAATTAATGCCCATTGAAAGGCATTGATCCGGATCCGGCCTTAAGCTAAACGTCGTTTCGGCGCATTGCCGTACCCGATATTTAGCTTTTTCTGAATGGTTACTGTAACGGACCGTTTCAGCAGACAAGGGGTTAAAATCCGTTTAGGCGATATGCCCCTTTCTGAGAGACAGGCCCAGCTACTGCAGAACACCAACCTCCTGAACTGGATACAAAGTAGCACTCCAAACTGGAGCCTCACGAATAGCTGCTAGCAGACGAACAGGAATCAGCTTACACTCCTGGCAATCAGTCTCTAACAGCATACAGCGGATCCCCCCAATAACGAGACAAGGCTCTGTGTTGGGGGTCAAGCAGTGGTCTGAGGTGCTGGCACACCCAGCCTGGTTTTTATTACAGTTGTTTGCAAATACAGGTCCGCCCACAGGGAGGTATAAAACAACCAAGCCCATCTGGTGTACACGCCCCTAGGGGACCAGAATGAAGACTTGTGACATAGGACAGATATGCAGCACTGTAGGATACACAGAGACAATACATCCCCACAATGCATCATGGTTTCCTCCTCTCTGCCCTGGAGACACCCGAGGCGTAATCCAATTATCTCTCAAGACAAAGAGAAGTCACCAATGCACATGTGCAGACAACAGGACAGACATCACCCTTTAAACACACAATGGGACAATGGCACAATAGAAACACACCCAGCATTTTCCTCCCAAGCTGACAAGTTACACTTATTATAAATTGTTACAACTTTGTGAGTTTACATTGGCCATACATATAACTTACATCAATTTAAACAGTATAACTTGGGGACAAACCTATCCAAAATTCACTTGAATAGGTTCAGGGGTTTAAAAGTTAGTATATGGCCCATAATCCAGCAGCCAGGCCTCTCCAAAACCCAGTGGCGAGGTTGGTTTCGCCACACATCTCCCCCCCCCAGGGAAGACTAACCAGATACCTGACCTCACGCCGGTCGGTACCTGAGTTAGTCTGGCAGCCCACCCACAACCCAATACTGGACCTGTTGCATTTGGTAGCCTGTCTCTGTCCAGTGAGTCCACCAAGGTTATGTTGGAAGCTGGTACTCCCGGTCTCTGTGTTGCTCCCTGGCTTAGAGTCTGGTTGTTGGAGGGGGAGACCGACTGTCTCTACCCCCTGTGCTGTAGGTGCAGAGACCACGGTCCCATCTGCACTGTTGTGGGGCTTACTGTCTCCCCCTGGTGCATTAAGCTGCCTCTGGGGAGAGGGCGTAACGAGCTCCTCGCCCATACATACTTCCAGCCGCTGGGGAGGGCGACCGACCGTCTCCGCTCCCAATACAGTGTCCTGTTGCTGGGAAAAGGAGACTGGGCTCTCTATTCCCTGCTGGACACTCTGCCACTGGGGAATGGAGACTGGGCTCCCAATTCCCAAAAAATCCCTCTGCTGTTGGGGGGCAGGAACAACTACCTCTGCCCCCTGTAACTCAGCCTGCCGCTGGGGAGGGAGGACGCTGCTCTCCTCTTCCTGCATTTCACACTGCCTTCCCGGCATATCACTCTGCTGCTGGGGGGCAGGAACAACTACTTCTGCCCCCTGTAACTCAGCCTGCCACTGGGGAGGGAGGACGCTGCTCTCCTCTCCCTGCATTTCACACTGCCTTCCCGGCATATCACTCTGCTGCTGGGGGGCAGGAACAACTACCTCTGCCCCCTGTAACTCAGCCTGCCACTGGGGAGGGAGGACACTGCTCTCCTCTCCCTGCATTTCACACTGCCTTCCCGGCATATCACTCTGCTGCTGGGGGGCAGGAACAACTACCTCTGCCCCCTGTAACTCAGCCTGCCGCTGGGGAGGGAGGACGCTGCTCTCCTCTCCCTGCACTTCACACTGCCGCTGGGGAATGGAGACTGGGCTCCCAATTCCCTGCAATTCACACTGCCGCTGGGGAATGGAGACTGGGCTCCCAATTCCCTGCTGGACACTCTGCCGCTGGGGAGGGGAGACTGAGCTCTCTATGTCCCGCAACTGTAACTTCCGGTGGAGGTCCACCCAACGTGGCAGCTGACCGTCACCTTCTGCCCGGTATAGTAGGGTCTTGAACACTAGACTCCTCATGAACTTGACGTATTTCTCAGCTGGATTGGGTCCGAAGAAGTTCAGCCGCAACCACATCATACGGTCGAATTCCTCCACAGAGTATCTGTACTCCCCTGCTGGTTCCATCCTGGTGCTTTTAGGGTCGCTGTACTGAGACATGCGTTGCCCTTAAGTTGTAAAATCCAAAGAAATGGTGTCTCCTGTAGCTGTCCTTCTGGCTGTAGGAACGATCCCGCTGCTTGCCACCAATGTAACGGTCCGTTTCAGCAGACAAGGGGTTAAAATCCGTTTAGGCGATAAGCCCCTTTCTGAGAGGCAGGCACAGCTACTGCAGGACACCAAACTCCCGAACTGGATACAAAATAGCACTCCAAACTGGAACCTCACGAATAGCTGCTAGCAGACGAACAGGGATCAGCTTACACTCCTGGCAATCAGTCTCTAACAGCATACAGCGGATCCTCCCAATAACGAGACAAGGCTCCGTGTTGAGGGTCAAGCAGTGGTCTGAGGTGCTGGCACACCCAGCCTGTTTTTTATTACAGTTGTTGCAATTACAGGTCCGCCCACAGGGAGGTATAAAACAACCAAGCCCATCTGGTGTACACGCCCCTAGGGGACCAGAATGAAGAATTGTGACATAGGACAGATATGCAGCACTGTAGGATACACAGAGACAATACATCCCCACAATGCATCATGGTTTCCTCCTCTCTGCCCTGGAGACACCCGAGGCGTAATCCAATTATCTCTCAAGACAAAGAGAAGTCACCAATACACATGTGCAGACAACAGGACAGACATCACCCTTTAAACACACAATGGGACAATAGCACAATAGAAACACACCCAGCATTTTCCTCCCAAGCTGACAAGTTACACTTATTATAAATTGTTACAACTTTGTGAGTTTACATTGGCCATACATATAACTTACATCAATTTAAACAGTATAACTTGCGGACAAACCTATCCAAAATTCACTTGAATAGGTTCAGGGGTTTAAAAGTTAATATATGGCCCATAATCCTGGGGCAAGAGGCCAGCAGCCAGGCCTCTCCAAAACCCAGTGGCGAGGTTGGTTTCGCCACAGTTACCATGGCTGCCGGGACGCTAAAGTCCTGGCAGCCATGGTAAAGTGTAGCGGGGAGCGGTATACTTACCGTCCGTGCGGCTCCCGGGCGCTCCAGAGTGTCGTCAGGGCGCCCCACGCTCATGGATGACGTGTCGTATGGATCACGTCATCCATGCGCATGGGGCGCTCTGACGTCATTCTGGAGCGCCCCGGGAGCCGCACGGACTGTAAGTATACCGCTCCCCCGCTCCCCGCTCCTACTATGGCAACCAGGACTTTAATAGCGTCCTGGCTGCCATAGTAACACTGAACGCAATTTGAAGACGGCTCCGTCTTCAAATGCTTTCAGTACACCGGATCCGGACAACGCAAGTGTGAAAGAGCCCTAAACCTTGCATCTGGGTAACGTTTGCACTGATTAATGCATTTTTCTAAGAGGAGATTTTTATTTCTATACTGTTACGTTTATATAGCGCCAACATATCCAGCAGCCCTGTACATAGATTGTTATCACTCTCATTAGTCCATGTCCTAATGCCGGTGGATTAACCCCTTAGGCCAGACACACATGAGTAAGTTCAGTGCAAGAAACTCACTGCATGTGGCAGTGAGAGTTCCCTTTCTGAACTTTGCTCCTCTCATGGGATCGCACAGCATTATAATGATTTATAAGGCTGTGTGTTTCTCTGAGACCTAATATTTATTTAAACTGACACAATACTGTGCCCATTTCCCCTCATCAAGCCATTTACAATAAAAAAAAAATAGACATATTAGTTATTGCTGCGTCCGTAATGAGTGGCTTTATAAAAACATTATACGATCTATCCCTTCAAGTGAACGCAGTAAAAAAAGAAATAAAACTAGTGCCAGAACTGTCATTTTTTGCTCACCTCAGAAAAAGCATAATATCAAGTGATCAAAAAGTCATATGTATCCCAAAATGGTACCAATAAAAACAGCTCATCTTCCAGCAAAAAATTAGCCCTAACACAAGACAATTGTCAGAAAAAAATGGCTCTCAGAAAATGGCAACTTAAAAACATGATTATTTTCTTTTCAAAAATGCTTTTATTGTGTAAAACTAAGCAAAAACATATTTGGTATCACCACTTCTGTAACGACCTGCTCTATAAAAGTATCCTATCCTCTATAAATACCTATTCAAGAATGGCCATTTTTGGTCACCATCCTTGCAAAAATCATAATATCAAATGTAGTCATATGTAGTCAATTCCTTTTTTATATTTAAAATACAGCTTGCCTCCCCCTTTTCAAAACTTTTGGGTGGTGCCTGCTGTTTTATGAGAGCCTACTGCCGGAGATGGTTCGTTCTGCTAGCTCTTATTCAGGGGTGCACCACCAATGAGGCCAGTTGAGGCGATCACCTCAGGCAGCACCAGGTAGGGGCAGCAGAAGGGCAATGGGCAATGAGTGCTTTCAATTAGGGAAAAGGGGTGAGATTAAGAAATTTGCATTGGGGGGGGCTGTTTCAGTTTTCGCCTCAGGCAGCAGAAAGGATAGGTGCACCCCTGTTTTCATTTAGAAAATTATCAACTAAGGCTACTTTCACACTGGCGTTTTGAATTCCGTTTGTGAGATCCGTTCAGGGCTCTCACAAACGGTTAAAAATGGATTCGTTTTGCACTAATGCAGTCTGAATAGATAAGGATCCGTTCAGAATGCATCAGTTTGCTTCCGATCAGTCTCCATTCCACTCTGGAGGTAGACACCAAAACGCTGTATGCAGCGTTTTGGTGTCCGCCTGGCGATGTAAGTCAATGGGGACGGATCCGTTTTCACTGACACAATATGGTGCAATTGAAAACAGATTCGTCCCCCATTGACTTTCAATGTAAGTCATGACGGATCAGTTTTGACTTAGACTTTTTTTTAAAAGAATAATGCAAACAGATCCGTTCTGAATGGGTGCAAGCGTTTGCATTATAGGTGTGGATCCGTCTGTGCAGATACCAGACGGATCCACACCTAACGCAGGTGTGAAAGTAGCCTTAGGCTACTTTCACACTAGTGTTTTTGCTGGATCCGGCAGGGTTCAGCAAAAACGCTTCCGTTACTGATAATAAAACCATCTGCATCCGTTATGAGCGGATCCGGTTGTATTATCTTTAACATAGCCAAGACGGATCCGTCAAGAACGCCATTGAAAGTCAATGGGGGACAGATCCGTTTTCTATTGTGTCAGATTGTGTGAGAGAAAACGCATCTGTCCCCATTGACTTGCATTGTGGGTCGTGACGGATCCGATTTGCTCCGCATCCCAGGACAGAAAGCAAACCGCAGCATTATGCAGTTTGCTCTCCGGTATGAGAATAGAATGGAATGTATTTTGCAGCATTCCGTTCTGTTCAGTTACATTTTGTCCCCATTGACAATGAACGGGGACAAAACCGAAGCGTTTTTTTTTTCCGGCATTGAGGCCCTATGACAGATCTCAATACCGGAGAATATTAACGCTAGTGTGAAAGTAGCCTTAAAAACTACTACACTACCAATAAAACCTTACTGAATCTACATCACCTGCTTACACCCTTTGAGGAACTTTCTACCTCCTCCTCCACTCCTATCAAATTGATCTCCACCATTTACAAGATGCAACTGAAGACTTGACAAGACTTGACAAAATCTTTTAAGCGCTGCCATAAAGTGTCCATTTCATGTAAAGCTCAAGAAACCAATAAAATCTTGACAGGTTGGTATTGTGTTCTATCCTTATTACATCAGTTGTTTCCATCAGTTCCTTATACCGTTGGCGGTGTGGATGGGCCAGTGGCACGATGTCTCATATTTGGTGGGAATGCTTATTGATTCAACCATTACTTCTTTGCATGCTACTGGGTGCTCTCTGGTATAGGCCTCATGCACACGACCGTTGTTTTGGTCCGCATCCGAGCTGACGTTTTGGCGGCTCGGATGAGGACCCATTCACTTCAACGGGGCTGCAAAAGATGCAGACAGCACTCCGTGTGCTGTCCACATCCTTTCCGTAGCCCTGCAAAAAAAATATAACCTGTCTTATTCTTGTCCGCGCTTTGCGGACAAGAATAGGCAGTTATATTAAAGGCTGTCCCTGCAGTTCTGCAAATTGCGGAACGCACATGGATGCCATCCATGTTTTGCAGATCCACGGTTTGCGGACTGCAAAACACACAACGGTCGTGTGCATGTTTGGTTGATCCTGGATTTCACATCTTTTTGCCCATTACCCTAGGTTACCCTATGTATTTTTTCCCTCTTCTCGGGACACGGTCGGGGGGCACTTGGCACAAGGACATAACCTTGGTATTATTTCTAACTACTCAGGTAGTTTCACATGATTATTGATCATTTTCATTTTGATCACATCATCTGTACTGGATCCTGACTCATTCATTTCAGTTGGTCTGTGTACACAATTAGCATGTTCTATATTGTCCGTTTTTCAAGCAGCCTTTGCCCCATAGAAATTAACGGGACTGCGTGAAAAACGGAAGGCATACGGATTCAATGCGTTTTTCACTGATCGCTGCTAGGAGATATAGATATTCTTCAGGTTTTTTACATGCGCATGGAAAACGGATGCAAAACAAATGCAATCTGGACGGAAAACAGAAATACTGAAAGCAATTGCAGACAAAGCGGACTGAACTTGTGTGCAAAACCAGAACAGATCCTGACACGATCCATATCGCTTTTGTGAAAGAGGCCTAAGGGTATACCAACACGGCATAGTCGTGTGGCGCTTTCGACGCAATCACGCTCAAGTACCGCAGCTGGCTGTAATTACACTAATTATACCGCACTGTTTAGTCATGGCTGCGTGGCATTTAACAATACAGACCCACTAAACACTGTGGGCTCATCAGATTAATTAGAGCACACTGCTGTTACGGACGTTCCCGTGACAGGTGCCAGGAGATCAGTGAGACTGGTAACACGTG
The DNA here is from genome assembly GCF_905171765.1 of Bufo bufo. Lineage (NCBI taxonomy): Eukaryota > Metazoa > Chordata > Amphibia > Anura > Bufonidae > Bufo > Bufo bufo. The sequence goes on along the minus strand of NC_053389.1, from coordinate 417,345,310 downwards.
AATTGATCTGACAGGTTTCTTGTGGATCAATTTGTGTCTGTGTTGTTTCTGGTAATGGCCACACCCCTTGCCTCAGGTGTTGCTTATGTGGTTATTTTACCTTCCCTATTTATTGTGGCTTCTCCCACCATGCTGTGCGGTTTATAGCTTAAGTCTTGCTTGTGGATTGCTGGTGTTTGGATCTCGGCCGAGTTCTTGTGCTTCAATAGCCACTTGAAGTTAAGTGTCTCCTTCCCCTGTTGTTTATTGTGTTGGTTTACTTGTGTTGCTCTTTTCCCTGCCATTTGTGTTTCAGCCTAAGGGAGACTCTTGTTTGTCCTACCGTTTGGAGGAACAGGTTGTCTCTTGTCCTGACATTAGTACCAGGGTCCTACAGGGTGAGTTAGAACTTAAGGTTCCTGTGTATGAACGCACCTACCTCTGGGGTCAGTTCATACTTGCAGTCAGTCAGGACCTTGATTAGAGTTTTACTAATAGGTGACCTGCACCTTTCCCTAGTTTACAGGCCTTTTTCCCTCACCCCTTTCCCTCCTACGTTTGGTATGGGTTTCCCTCCCACACCCGAACGTGACAACTGTAGCTCATACCGCACCATGTGGTCACACCCTTAGAAGACAAGGATATTAACTAGAAATTAGTCCCAACTATTGCATCTGGATCCAATTGTGTGTCAGTGTTAGACTGCATGCGTCAGAAATGTGACCATAATAAATGTTTCCCTCAAAATGTAAGATTATGTCATATATCTGGATAGCACCCTGAACATGTGTGTATAATAGGAATTCATCCTAAAAGCTGGTAGCAATAATGAAGAATGAGGTGCTCGTACCCTTGGCAATGGCGTAGTGAATTCATAACCTAAATATTAGTTCAGCTGACAGATTGGCTGCTTCCATAGAACTGTCACTAGAGGCAATGTAGGGCTCTCAGAGGCAATGTTATCACAGAATCCACGTTACACTTTGGGTAAGAATCAACTCTTTCATTAACAATTTCAGGATGTAAAAAACAGTTTCTAGAATGTAAATTAAATGGGGGTCTGATTACTGGACCGATTCCTTCACTGCCATATAATTTAACCCCTTCCTGACACAAACTATTTTTGCAAATCACTTTATGTGGTAGTAACTTTGGAAAGCTTTTACTTATCCAAGCCACCATTCTGAGACTGTTTTCTTGTGACACACTGTATGTAGTTCATGTTAGTGGCAAATCTGTAGAATCAATATGCTTTACCTTTGTTTATAAAAAATCCAAATGTTATAGAAAATGTGGAAAAAATAGCTATTTTCTAAATTTTAATTTCTCTATACCTCATAAAATAGTTATTAATTAACATTCACCATATGTCTACTTCATGTTGGCATAATTTTGTGAATGTCATTTTATTTTTGTAGGTTTAGAATTTTAGAAGCAATTTTTCAAATTTTCAAGAAAATTTACAAAACCAACTTTTTTTAAGACTAGTTCAGTTTTGAAGTCACTTTGAGGGCCTTTACATGATAGAAACCACTTTAAATTACCACATTTTAGAAATTACAAAACTGATTTTACAAACTTTGTTAACCCTTTAGGTGTTCCACAAGAAATTCAAAAATGTCACTTTTTTCAATTTTAATCAATTTTTCCTGTAACACTGCAAGGGTTAACAGCAAAAAAAAAAAAAAAAAACTATATTTATCATGGTATTTCTGCAGTTAACAGAAACACCCCATATGGTTTTGGGAGGGCAAATTTTACTGGAATGGCTTTTGGGTGCCATGTCACATTTGAAGAGACCCTGAAGTACCCCTACAGTGAAAACCCCATTTTCACTGGAAAGTAAACCCCTAAATAAATTTGAGTAAACAATGATAACTGGGCACTCTCAGGATATCTGAACCATTTGAAATTTTATTTGCATATAGTATCAATAGATATAGTAGGTGGCAATAAATCCAACGGCGGTAAGTTTTCACATATACGGTAATTAAAATAAAATACCTAAACAACATACCCAAAATTCCCAACATGTAATAAATCTCATAAAACAATGGAATACAATAAGGTAAAATATCTAAAATTTTGAGAAATAAAAATGGAATAATGTGGAATAATCTATTCACATAAGGGCTCTTTCACACCTGCGTTATTGTCTTCCGGCATAGAGTTCCGTCGTCGGGGCTCTATGCCGGAAGAATCCTGATCAGGATTATCCTAATGCATTCTGAATGGAGAGTAATCCGTTCAGGATGCATCAGGATGTCTTCAGTTCCGGTACGGAACGTTTGTTGGCCGGAGAAAATACCGCAGCATGCTGCGCTTTTTGCTCCGGCCAAAAATCCGGAACACTTGCCGCAAGGCCGGATCCGGAATTAATGCCCATTGAAAGGCATTGATCCGGATCCGGCCTTAAGCTAAACGTCGTTTCGGCGCATTGCCGGAGCCGACATTTAGCTTTTTCAGAGTGGTTACCATGGCTGCCGGGACGCTAAAGTCCTGACAGCCATGGTAAGTGTAGCGGGGAGCGGGGGAGCAGTGTACTTACCGTCCGTGCGGCTCCCGGGGCGCTCCAGAGTGACGTCAGGGCGCCCCAAGCGCATGGATCACGTGATCGCATGGATCACGTCATCCATGCGCATGGGGCGCTCTGACGTCATTCTGGAGCGCCCCGGGAGCCGCACGGACTGTAAGTATACCGCTCCCCCGCTCCCCGCTCCTACTATGGCAACCAGGACTTTAATAGCGTCCTGGGTGCCATAGTAACACTGAAAGCATTTGGAAGACGGTTCCGTCTTCAAATGCTTTCAGTACACTTGCGTTTTTCCGGATCCGGCAGGCACCTCCGGCAACGGAAGTGCATGCCGGATCCCAACAACGCAAGTGTGAAAGAGGCCTAAATAATCTGAAGAAAATCGTATAAATATTCGTATAACTGTTCGTATGGGAAAAGTCTCGAATTTATAGGTAGCGATAAAAACAGTGTCCTATAGCAGCATTCAATTCGATATATTGACAAAGGTATCCGAAAGTTTCTAATGTCCCAATGCACAATCAGTGAACAAAGCAAAGCGGCGTCATGCTAATTTGCATGCACCAACGGCGTCCCACTGGAATTTTGGCAACGAAAGTTTTGGAATATAGCTGGATAAAATCAAACGGTCAGGGGCGTAACGATCGCGGTCGCAGAGAGTGCGACTGCGACCGGGCCCGGCGGGAGGGGGGCCCGCTGCAGAGTGCTTGCGGCGGCAGGCGGGCCCTGCGAAACTGATCTGTGCTTGATTCACCTGCGCTGCCTGTGTGCACCGTTCTCCCTCACTCAGCTGCTGCCGCTCCTCCGCCGGGCCCTCCCTCAAGCTACACACGCCCACAATACGCCCACAATACAACCACATGACCACGGCCGCGTGACCCGTCCCTCCGCTCACGCGAGATGAGAGTCTCTGACGTCAGGACTCAGGAGAGTAGACTCTAGGCGCACAGGCGCAGCAAAAGCCCGCCAGAGCAGATTTAAAAGAGGCAGAGCCCCGCCCCCCAGCAGTGTGTGCCTGTGCCAGCACAGATTAGAGGGCTCAGGGCGCGATTCTCCGAGGAAGAAAGAAGAGGACCGACCGACCGACCAACCGACCGACAGACAGACACCAAGGGCGAGCGCTGGGCATTGCAGCAGAAGTACTGCACAGTGCACTCCAGGACCATCTTCTCCTGCCTCACTGCCTGCTGGACTGGTCTATAGACTGGTAGGTAGTGTATTAGTAATGCAATGATTCATCCATGTTGTCCCCTGATCATCCATCCATCCGCCACACCCCCTGAATTCAGACATTATTATCGTCTGAAATCAGGGCTGGAGTGGGGCCGATGGATGGATCATCAGTGGACGGTAATAATTATCCGTACCCACTGTATATCATGAAAAATACCCATTTAAAAGAAATGGGTATTTTGACACTTGAGGCCACAAGGAGACACGTTATACTGTATGAATGCTGCCACTGACTCGGGGACTGCTCTGGAGTGGCACCTGGCAACTACCTGCAGCCAAGCCTATCCTCACCATCAGAGGCTCTAGTGAAGACCAGGTAGTTGCTTAGTCACGCCCCTCCAGAGTATAGCCAGTCAGTGGCGCAGTGGGTCCACACCCGCTGATCTGTAACAGTAACTGAGGCACTCCTGTTATTGTCTTGTACGTCTGTTACCTTGTATTAAAATTCCCTGGCCCTTGATCCATTTCGCCTGTTTTCTTTATGCCTGATGTCACAAAGGTGCGCTTAGGTCTCCGGCATGTGACGGGTCTGTAGGCTCAGTTCGGCTCAGGTTTGTAACAAATCTGTCCTTTTCGTTCTTCTGTACCAATAATGGAGTAGTGTCTCCCCAACAATTGGGGTGTGCCTCACTAGTGAGTTCTGTATTTCAGTTGGAAAAGAACTGTTTTATGCCATTGTTGCCGTTTTTTTTTAATCTCAAAGTCTTTAAAACTCAGGCAATTTTCATATTTAATTTGCAGATTAAATAAATTTGTGTCGCAGCAACTAACCTAATCCACCATAATGTCGTCTTACCATCATATGAGTGGCTCACAAAAACGCAAAAGAAAAAGGGAAGATGAGAAAAAAACTCAGAAACTCCCAAAAATAAGCAGCTATTTTTCACAGGCTGCTGGTGCTTCTGGTGGTTCTGCAACTACTGAGACCATAACTGGTCAGTGTGAGGACATAAGTGAGACTGAGAGACCTTCTACTAGTACAGTTATTGAAAGCTCTCAATCGTTGATGGAGGAGGATAGTATCCACAGTGAAACATGTAGCTTCAGTCCTAGCATTGAAGAAGTGGAGCCGCATACAAGTGCCAGTATATCTGAAGTACAAGAAAGTTTAGAAAGTGAAGATGCTGGCACTGTCTGTATAGAACGTACTTTACTTGGAGAAAAGTATGTTACAGATAGGGGACATTTTCCCATTACAATAAAAGACCCCAACATAAAAAAATGTATTCTTTCTAATGGCCCCTGCAGACCTAACGGGCCATTTCCCAGAGATAACGATAACAGGTGTTTCTCTGAGAAGTACTATGACAGAATTACAAAAGCAGGCCATAAGATTCCTGTCATGTGGTTATGCTACTCTCCAAAGCTAAACGTTGCTTATTGCGAGCCATGCTGGTTATTTGGTGATCGTAAAAGATTAGGCTTTGAACCTGCATGGGCTAAAGGAATAAAAAAATGGCAAAGGCTCTCAGCAAAAATACAGATTCATGAAGCTTCCCAAGCTCACATGGACGCTTGTATTGTGTATGATCAATGGAGGAGAAAAAAAAACATAGATGCAGAGACTGAAAGACAAATTTTAAAAGAGAAAAACTTTTGGCGACAAGTCCTTCATCGAATAACCAATGTGACCTTAACCATGGCAATGTCTAATCTAGCTTTCCGTGGTCATGTCGAAAAAATAGGCGAGAGTAATAATGGCAACTTTCTCTCTATTGTAGAGCTGCTCGCAGAATATGACCATGTTTTGAAGGAGCTACTCCAGTTACCGCAGGGGACAGCTAAATACCTAAGCCCCAAAATACAAAATGAAATAATAGATATCCTTTCAAAAAAAGTAGAAGAAGGCATTGTGAGTGAAATTAAAGCCTCCAATTTTTATTCAATAATTATGGACACAACACAAGATGTTTCTAAAGTTGACCAATTAAGTCAAATATTCCGATATGTGACTGTAAGCAGAGACAAAACCCAAAGGGCAACTGCTATAGCTATACAAGAAGCATTTTTAGGTTTTCATGTCGTAGAAGACCCTAGTGCTGCAGGACTTGAAAATGACATTATAAAATGTATAGAAAGTAGAGGTTTACAGCTATCAAAATGTCGGGGGCAGGGTTATGATGGTGCTGCCACCATGAGTGGAGTATACTCGGGTGTTCAAACTCGCATTCAAAAGAAAGAAAGAAATGCCTTGTGTATTCACTGTGCAGCCCACAACCTTAATTTAGTTCTACAAGATGCCGTGAGCCACGTACCTGAGGTGTCAAGATTTTTTGAGGTGATACAGAGTTTGTATGTTTTTTTTGGAGAAAGTATCACCCGATGGTCTGTTCTTCAGTCACTAACCACTGAATCCTCTGTGACCCTAAAAAGACTGTGCCCAACACGATGGTCATCCCGTTATGACTCGCTGCTTGCCCTACGCTTTCGGTTTGTTGATGTCCTTAAAGCACTGTCTAAATTAATATTGACTTCGACCAAAAGTAAAGAGAGGGAAGAGGCCAGGGTCCTTAGGAATAAAATTGAATCTTTTGAGTTTGTCTTCCTACTTGTTCTACAGAGTAAAGTTCTGGAGCATATAAATGCAATATCAAAGGTTCTGCAGTCAGAACATATGGATCTGTGCAATGCAGCCCATTTAATTCATAATGCCATTGAAGCTCTTAGCAGCTACAGGAAGCAATTTGAAGATGCTAAAACAACAGCTATCAAACTTGCTGAGAAGTGGGGAATTCCTGCAATGTTTGTAATTAAAAGAGTGCCCAAAGTAAAGCGCCATAGTGGGGAGCTATGTTTGGACGAAAGACTGCAAGACCCAGAGAAGAGATTTAAAACTACTATTTTTTATGCTACTTTAGATGTAATAACATCCCAGTTATCAAGCAGATTTGGTAGCATGAACACTGTAGTTGAAAGATTTCGGATCATTCAGCCACGTGTGCTGGCGACTGAATCAGAGGATAACTTGTTTCAAGCTGCACTGCAATTTCAGCATTATTACCAAGATGACATATCTTCCGATTTCGCAGGGCAATTGGTTAGTTTTCGGAGCGCACTGCAAAATGAGATCTCTGAGCTCCACACAGTTAAAGATTTGGCACACCTGCTTATAATTGACAATGCTGCTTTGTCATCTACCCTACCGGATGTATGTACAGCTTTAATACTTTTCCTCACATTACCAGTGACGGTGGCATCTGCAGAAAGATCATTTTCCAAATTATCTCTGATTAAAAATTACTTGAGAAACAGCATGTCACAACAACGGCTTTCTGGCCTTGCCCTTCTAAGCATTGAGAATGAAAGAGCAAGAAAACTGGACATTCCAGCTATTGTTGACAAATTTGCTGAGTCTAAAGCGAGACGGCGCAACTTCTAGTAATATGTATTTTGCGTAAGTGAGCAGTTTGTTGGGTACAGGGAGTTATATTATCAAAGTTCATACTAACCCAGTTCAATTTATTCAACTTTGGTTGTACTAAACAGTTAACTAGTTTGGTTCTATTTTAGCTGCCTTCTTTTTGGTAACAATGATGCAGATTAATAAACAATTCTGATGTTGTTAGACTCTAAAACACAACGACCGCCTTTGAACTATTTGAATACAGCACTGGTTTCTGCACAACAAAAGCTTAATATCAAAAAGAAGGCAGATGTTACCAACATCAAAAATACTTAACATAATTACTAAATGCTACCATCTCCTTTCCTACAGTGAGAACAAATTGGTTCCTTTCTACTTGATGCCTCCTCGTTGGACCTGGCTGGTTAATTTTGATGTTTCATTTGGATTTCTGTTCTGGTTGAGAAGCACAACTCGTGCTTATTCACAATCAAATTTTGGTAAGTAAAAAATGTATATAATTTTATATTTAACATATCTAATTATGCAACTTAATAAATGCTACCATCTCCTTTCCTACAGTGAGAACAAATTGGTTCCTTTCTACTTGATGCCTCCTCGTTGGACCTGGCTGGTTAATTTTGATGTTTCATTTGGATTTCTGTTCTGGTTAAGAAGCACAACTCGTGCTTATTCACAATCAAATTTTGGTAAGTAAAAAATTTATATAATTTTATATTTAACATATCTAATTATGCAACTTAATAAATGCTACCATCTCCTTTCCTACAGTGAGAACAAATTGGTTCCTTTCTACTTGATGCCTCCTCGTTGGACCTGGCTGGTTAATTTTGATGTTTCATTTGGATTTCTGTTCTGGTTAAGAAGCATGACTCGTTCCTTTTCACATTCAAATTTTGGTAAGTAAAAAAATGTATATAATTTTATATTTAACATATCTAATTATGTCACTTAATAAATGCTACCATCTCCTTTCTTACAGTGAGAACAAATTGGTTCCTTTCTACTTGATGCCTCCTCGTTGGACCTGGCTGGTTAATTTTGATGTTTTATTTGGATTTCTGTTCTTGTTAAGAAGCACAACTCGTACTTATTCACAATCAAATTTCAGTAAGTAAAAAAATTTATTATATTTGAAATTCTTATCTAATTAGGCACCAAACTGACAGCCAATATTCTGTGATTATTATATTTTTTAATTGTAGGTGATTTACCAAGATATGGGTCAAGAAGCTTTATGCCTTATGTGGAGAATCTTTGTTCTGGAACGCTTTTAACATTTTTTTCTATATTTTATATGGTAACATTAAAAAAAAAAAATTAAAACCCCTATCTCCTTCTATTTAATATTCAACTACAACACTTTCAAACCGGGAGGGGGTGGAGTCTTGGCGGGGGTGGAGTCTTGGCGGGGGTGGAGTCTTGGCGGGGGGGCCCCAATTTAAAGTTTGCCCTGGGGCCCATAGAACTCTAGTTACGCCACTGCAAACGGTCTTACCGTCTCACTTGATAGGTCGACAAAGTTGTTTTGTACTGTGGTCCTCTGGATATGTAGACCAATAGCATACGTGTGATATTTGTCCTAAATTCGCACACTGGCAACTGTTTGGCACATGTAGTCAGACCTTCACCATGGAATCAGGTCTTACAAGTTACTTGTCGAATATACCATTCGTGTGGCAGACGATTTCTCTTTGCGACTATCCGGTGCAATCCTCCAGCTTCCCAAGTGGTCCAAGATTTGGGGTCCTTCGCATTACCCCTTCCTCAGTAGCTACTGAGGAAGGGGTAATGCGATACCCCGAAACGCGTCTAGCTTAGACAGGGCTCTGCAGGGCTCTGAAGAGAAAGCACACCATGTGTTTTTGAGGCCTAGTTTGGTGATTTACACAACACTGGCCCACAACTGCAAAAACTCTGAGGTGAAGTTAAAAAAAAAAAATGACCCCATTTTAGAAACCATACCAACACAGACTTTACCAAGGGTTGTAGCGAGCATTTTGACTCAACAGGCGTTTCACAAAAATGAATTCACAGCAGATGGTGCAAAATGAAAATACCAATTTTTCCACAGATATATCACTTCAGTGCCCAATATGTTGTGCCCAGTGTATGCCAGTGTTAAAAAAAGCAAGTCCCTTTATTACTAAGCTGTGCTTCCTGCAGTGGAGTACCTAGAGAAGTAAGGGCCCTATAGCAAGGATCAAACCAGGCCCCGCACACAGGACAGAAGGGTTTCTGCCTAAACCCTTTTCAATGACCCTTGGGACATTTTTCCACTGCTTAATTTGCTAAAAGTTGTTCCTTTAGAGCAGAGGTGCACAATCTGTGGCCCCCAGAGCCATGGTTTGTAGCCCCCATCATGCTGGGCAGAAACACAGCTGTGTTTCTGCAAGGAGTGCCTCACAATTGCAGAATTACAGCTCAGGATTACAGTGTAGCAGAAGCAGGACGGCTGACAGTCAGAGACAGTGGGGGAGCCGAGGAGAAGGCAGAAGCAGTGTATCAGCACTTCTGCCTTCTCCTCACACAGGCATTGGTGGATCCGGGGGGGGGGGGGGGGAAGCAGGGCAATTCCCCCCCCCCCCACCTTCTTGAGAATGTAGTGAGAGCCAGGGGTGTACAGTGGACTGAACATTCTGGGCCTAGTGGCGGTGGCAGCGGCAGGGAGAGATGAGCGCTTCCATTGTGGAAGCGCTCATCTCCATATTCATCTGTATCGCCGTCCTCAGGACAGCGATACAGATGAATGGTGCGGAGGAGCAGGGGAGAGGCATCTCCCTTGCCCGTTCCTCTGATAGGCTGCAGGACTAGTGACGTCACAGACCGGAAGAGACCTGCATCACATCGCAGTGTCATGGAGGTAAGTATAAGTGTTTATTGTTTTAATTATTTTTTGTACAGTATGGGGGTGGGGCCCCTATATACTGGCATATTATGGGGGGGAGCACTATGGAGAAGGGGGGGAGCACTATGTGGGCATCTAATGGGGGCCCTATATACTAGTACATTATGGGGGGCATTATGGAGAAGGGGGGAAAAGAGCACTATGGGGGCATTATATAGGGGCATTTAATACTGGCACCCATTTTGGTGTCTCTATGGGGAAGTGGGAAGAGAAGCATTATGGGGGCATCTATGTGGGGCAGTCTATAGGAGCATTTTATACTGCCACATTATGAAGGGCACTATGGGGATGGGGGAGGAGCACTATGGGGGCACTATATAGGACGGGTAGGAGCACTATGGGGACATCTTCTGGGGGCACTATATAGGAGTATTTTATACTGGCACAAATTATAGGGGCACTATGGGCACCTTAGCTCAACTGGGGGCACTAAGTGTTTTTTGTAGTGGCACACAATACAGGTCATTGGATCACATGAGGGCACTGGGGACATTGACTCTACTGGGGGCACTAAGAGGAGTTTTTTTTTTTACTGCCACACAACGGAGCATTTTTTTGTACTGGCGCACATTATTACAACTGGGGGACTATGGGAGCATTATTACTTCTGGGACACAATTACTGTTGGGGAAACTGTAGGAGCACTATTACTACTAAGTGCACTCTGGTACAGAATTATTACTATTGTTGGGATTTTGGGGAGCACTATTACTGTGGGGCGCCCTGGCATAGTATCAGCTTAGCACAGTTATTTTTGGGTGACATTATGGTTACACTATTAGTGTCAGAGGCACTATTTGCTGGGTGCAGTTATTTTTTAGGGCATTGTGTTCCAATAATTATTGAAGGGGGCGCTATCTGTGTGTAACTAGTATTTTCAGGGGGTTTATCTGTTTCTACAGTATAGTTTTGGGGGCACATCGTCTCAGTATTGGGGGTGCATAATGGGATGTTGAGAAGGTGGGAGGAAAAGTAGGAAAGATGAGAGATGGCTGAAATCATCAAGGTGGTCTGGTCTGAATGGAGAAGATGAAGAAAGAGAACATCTACATCAAAGGAGACGTAACTGGAAGTAAGAGGTATGGGCGCGATATATGGGTGGGGCTGTGTGTGGGTGTGGCTTGAGAGTGGGCGGGGACACAGGGGCCCCATAATCTCCTATTGCCCGGGGAAGTGCCCCTCCCGAAACCAAAAAAAGTCAGTGTCCCCCAGAGGTCTTTTAAAGACCTCTTGGGGGATATACAGTGCTGCTGCAAAAATATATGTAAAAAGAGACAAGAAAATTTTAGCAAAAAGATGTAAAATACATAAATACAAGTAAAAGAAAACTATAAAAAGGAAAAAAATGCTAAATAAAATTGTTCACTGTCATATTGGCAAAATTTTTTTTAAAAATAAATAATAAAGTGATTATAAAAAAATACTAAATAAATAAAATACAAATAAATGTGCAAAATAAAAAAGTCAATGTCACCAAACGTCTTTTTGTAGCAGAAATATATATATATATATATATATATATATATATATATATATATATATATATAATACATAAAAGAAAAAAAATGCCCACACCATCCAAAACCATTACAACTATCACCCCATTCATGTGAAACAATACATATTGTATAATAAAACGATCCAACACATATAGGGAAATAATTATAATAATTTGCATATTTAAATAAATAGCTATAGTTTGAATAAAAATGACTTTCAATTTTTTTTTTTACAGTTTCCCCCTAATAAAACTAAAAAAATATATTTAAAAGTATATAAGAATAAAAGTATATATATAAAAGTCAAAAAAATTAAAAAGTTACAAGTGTTTGAACCATGTGCGCTAAATCCCAAAAAAGTGACTGGTCATTAAATCCTTTTCAGGCCTGGTCATTAAAGGGTTAACCAATAAGTGCTTTCCCGGCTAGTAAAGCCTCATCCCCATGACCGTACCTTTTCTTTTGGTCCGCCGGACACCAGCCATGTGTGTTCTGCATTTTGCAGAACGGAGTAACGGATGCGGACAGCACATGGAGTGCTGTCCGCATCTTTTGTGGCCCCATTGAAGTGAATCCAAGCCACATAAAAAAAAGGGGTTTAGATGCGGACTAAAACAATGGCCGTGTGCGTGAGCCTTCAGGGAAAGTGCTTACTGGTCATTGCAGGGCACCTACAGTATATCTGAGGGTGCAGAAGATGGTAATAACCAGTGAGCGCCGTCCTCTGCAGTGAAGTAAAGTGCTCATTAGTGAATAGGAGGCAGGAAGGAAACGTCGCACTTAAAGGAGTTTCCTAGTTAAAATGATTTTTGCCAAGATCCTGCAGCGTGGCCCCTGACACAGAAGATTCCTACTTTCCTGCTCCGTGCTGCTCTCGCTGTCTCCATCCTCCTGTCTCGGAGCATCTCTCCGGCAAATGACTGGCTTCAGCTGTGAAACGCTGCTTGTGGCCACATCATCCCTGAAGCCAGTCATTGGCTGGAGAGGTACAAGTGACTATGCCCATAGCCAGCCGGATGTAAACAGCGCCAGAACCAGAAGATGGAGGCAGCGGGAGCGGCGGGGAACAGGAAAGTATGAATCTTCTGTTTTAGGCCCATGCTGCAAGGAACATGTTAAAAATCCTTTTTTACCAGGAAATCTCTAAGCCCCTGTTACACGGGTGACTGCACGATATTCAGGACAATTACTGGGAACAAGTGTCCATAGGCGCGCTCATTCCTGATATCTGGCCGGTATAATCGTGCCGCTGATGAGCCCATAAACAAGGAATCACTTGTTTGTCGGCTGATTTTCATACTTTATCAGGATGAAAGATGTACAATTATCGTCAGCACATCTCACGTGTAATCAGGAATGTGCTGCCGATAATTGATAGAAGTGAATGAGGGAGAAATGACTGTAGCAGTGATCATTCCTCCCCAGTCACTTTGCATTAGCCTGTGTAATAGGCTGATGCAAACAAGCGCTGATTAACTTTTTTTTCCGGCCCCTTGAAATAGTGCGATGTGACAATGCGGCCCCCAGACCAAAAAAGGTTGTGCACCCCTGCTTTAGAGGGTAGAGTCCTGAATAAGTTTTCACCTCCAGTAGAAAAGGGGATGTTCCCAACTGGGCCCCAACTCTTGCCCTGGGCCCCATAGAAGTCGCATGGTCTGCCGCTATTGTAGTTATGCCCCTGGCTTCCTGGTTTTGAAAACATCCTACATATAGTTCTAATCTTTTGCCTGGACATACAACAAGGCTTAATGTGGTGATTTATGCATCTTGTGCTGACAACTGTAAAGGCTCTGGGGGTGAAATAATAAATGGAACCCCTGAGAAGTGAAACCATTTTGGAATCTTTACCCTTCAAGGTATTAAGGGGTGGAGTGAGCATTTTGACACCCCAGGTATTTTGCAGAACCTAATGCAGAGTGACTCATGCAAAGTGAAAATTGCTAGTTTTCCATAGCTATTGGCATTTCAGTGTCCTATATGTGGTACCCAGCTTGTGCCATCTGAGACTCACACCACGCTACTTGAACTGATATGTTTTACTGGGAGCAGAAATGCCATAAATACGAACGTAAACTACTGTATGGGCACACAACAGGGCTCAGAAGGGAAGGAGGGCCATTTGGCTTTTGGAGCACGGATTTTGCATAAATGGTTTTTGGGCAGAGCCCTTAAGGTACCTGTACAGTGGAAACCCCTATTAGTGACGCCATTTTGAAAACTACATCCTTAAGTTATTTATCAAGGGATAAAGTGAGCATTTTAACACCACAGGTGTTTTGCAGAAATGAATGAGCAGGGGACTGTGCAAAATGAAAATTGCAAGTTTTCCACAGATACAGCATTTAAGTGCTCAATAAGTTGTGCCCAACTAGGGCCATCTAAGACATGCCACACCCTTTAAATTGTTAGTCAGGTTTTGTTGGGTACTGTACTGGCATAAATGTGGACATAAACTGCTCTTTGGATAAGCTGCAGGGTTCAGAAGGAAAAGACCACCTTTTGTTGTTTGCAGCATAGATTTTGATTGAATGGGTTATGGGTGCCATGTTGCTTTTGAACAGCCTCTGGGGATCAATAAAGTAATTTTCTGAGAACCATACTTTTATTTCTCTTGATGGAATTGTATGAGGGCTTTTTTTTTTGCTGGATGGACTTTTTGATCACTTTTTAGTTCATGTTTTGGGAAGGATAAAAAAAAGGCAGCAATTCTGCCATACTTTTTGAGTTTATTGCGGTATACACCGTGTGGGAAAATTATGTTATCTTTATTCTATTGATAAGTACGCTTAGAGATACCAAATTTATATACGTTTTTTGTTTCTTTTTACGTTTTACCACCTTTACACAAAGTATTTTTGAAAAAAAAAATCATATTTTTGCATCGCCATGTTCTGAAAGCCATATTTTTTATTTTTTTATTTATTTATCTGGTGATGGTCTTGTGTGAGGGCTCGTTTCTTGTAGAATTAGGCATGTTTTCTTAGGTACCAGTTTGGAGTACATACAACTTTTTTCATACTCTTTAGGCCTCTTTCACACGACGTAACCATTCATTTCAATGGTTCCGCAAAAAACGGAATGTACTCCGTATGCATTCCGTTTCCGTATTTCCGTTTTTCCGTTCCGTTGAAAGATAGAACATGTCCTATTATTGCCTGCAAATCACGTTCCGTGGCTCCATTTAAGTCAATAGGTCGCAAAAAAAAAACAGAACACATACGGAAATGCATCCGTATGTCTTCCGTATCTGTTCTGTTTTTGCGGAACCATCTATTGAAAATGTTATGCCAAGCACATTAAGCACATTAGAATGGGGGAATATATACAAAAATATGAAAAGGGCAACGATTTCTAGTAACTTTAGGATAATCTACTTTAACATCATCCACAGAATATATATGACCCCATTATTGCTAAGTAAGATCTATAAGGAACGAAAGTCAAATTGTTGGAAATGTAGAAAAGAGGCCGCTGACTATATACATCTGATATGGAGCTGTTTAAAAATGCAAGCTTTTTGGAGAGAGGTTTTTGGTCTCCTAAGTGCAGAGTCCTTAATATCCCTCCCATTTAAACCGGAAGTGGCTGTCTTGGGTTGTATCCCATTACCAATTAGGGAAAAAAGGAAGAAAAGGATCTGGATAAGAGGCCTTATGGTGGCAAGAGTTATTATTGCTAGGGAGTGGGGTGCCAAAAGAGCACCCAATGTTATCGAGTGGAAAAATCTATTGTTTAAGTTTGAAAAGTTTGAGGAAAATGCAATAGGTGGCACAATCAGTCGCTGATGGGCGGCGCCGTCGCCCGGCCGGGGCAGGGGTGGTGGGGGGGAGAGAGAGAGTGAGAGAGAGAGGAAAATAATGTATACCCCTTAGGGGGGATCGTCTATGGTGTCCACCGAGACAACCATCACGGGGTGGGGGGACTGGGAGGGGGTGGTTGATTCAAGTTGGGGGATAAGTTAAATTGAACAGACAATGAGAGGTCTGAGTAAAAGCAGTATGGAGTTTATTGGGGAGTTTGGTAACCCCCCAAAACAGAACAGGTTATTTATTTTTCTTGTAATGTTTCTATTTATAGTGACTCATAATTTATTATAATGACTGTTTTGGTAGAGTTTGTATGGAGGTACTCAGACTTTGTATTGTCAAATTGTATTTAAATTTTGTATCATGAAAGGAAAAATAAGAATAAAAAGTTTATAAAAAATAAAAAAAATTTATGCCCAGCCCAATTTTTTCTATGTAATTACTGTATACTGTATATGCCATAAGGAAAAACGGAACGGAAAAACGAAACGGAAACACAACGGAAACAAAAAAACGGAACAACGGATCCTTGAAAAACGGACCACAAAACACAGAAAGAGCCCTTATTTGACAAAAGGTTTGGGTGACAAAAACAAAGGATTACAGGATTATGGAGGAAGGGGAGGAGAGGGGAAATAATATCAAAACATAGGGATATTAAGATAATAAAATTGGTAAGTATATGTACAGTTGCAAGAAAAATTATGTGAACCCTTTGGAATGATATGGATTTCTGCACAAATTGGTCATAAAATGTGATTTGATCTTCATCTAAGTCACAACAATAGACAATCACAGTCTGCTTAAACTAATAACACGCAAAGAATTAAATGTTACCATGTTTTTATTGAACACACCATGTAAACATTCACAGTGCAGGTGGAAAAAGTATGTGAACCCTTGGATTTAATAACTGGTTGAATCTCCTTTGGCAGCAATAACTTCAACCAAACGTTTCCTGTAGTTGCAGATCAGACGTGCACAACGGTCAGGAGTAATTCTTGACCATTCC
The DNA here is from genome assembly GCF_905171765.1 of Bufo bufo. Taxonomy (NCBI): domain Eukaryota; kingdom Metazoa; phylum Chordata; class Amphibia; order Anura; family Bufonidae; genus Bufo; species Bufo bufo. The sequence goes on along the minus strand of NC_053389.1, from coordinate 417,328,976 downwards.
TCTTTACAGAACTGTTTCAGTTCAGCAATATTCTTGGGATGTCTGGTGTGAATCGCTTTTTTGAGGTCATGCCACAGCATCTCAATTGGGTTGAGGTCAGGACTCTGACTGGGCCACTCCAGAAGACGTATTTTCTTCTGTTTAAGCCATTCTGTTGTTGATTTACTTCTATGCTTTGGGTCATTGTCCTGTTGCAACACCCATCTTCTGTTGAGCTTCAACTGGTGGACAGATGGCCTTAAGTTCTCCTGCAAAATGTCTTGATAAACTTGGGAATTTATTTTTCCTTTGATGATAGCAATCCGTCCAGGCCCTGACGCAGCAAAGCAGCCCCAAACCATGATGCCGCCACCACCATACTTAACAGTTGGGATGAGGTTTTGATGTTGGTGTGCTGTGCCTCTTTTTCTCCACACATAGTGTTGTGTGTTTCTTCCAAACAACTCAACTTTGGTTTCATCTGTCCACAGAATATTTTGCCAGTACTGCTGTGTAACATCCGGGTGCTCTTGTGCAAACTGTAAACGTGCAGCAATGTTTTTTTGGACAGCAGTGGCTTCCTCTGTGGTATCCTCCCATGAAATCCATTCTTGTTTAGTGTTTTACGTATCGTAGATTCGCTAACAGGGATGTTAGCATATGCCAGAGACTTTTGTAAGTCTTTAGCTGACACTCTAGGATTCTTCTTCACCTCATTGAGCAGTCTGCGCTGTGCTCTTGCAGTCATCTTTACAGGACGGCCACTCCTAGGGAGAGTAGCAGCAGTGCTGAACTTTCTCCATTTATAGACAATTTGTCTTACCGTGGACTGATGAATAGCAAGGCTTTTGGAGATACTTTTATAACCCTTTCCAGCTTTATGCAAGTCAACAATTCTTAATCGTAGGCATCATTCACATCAGGCAATGCTTCTTGTGAAAAGCAAACCCAGAACTGGTGTGTGTTTTTTATAGGGCAGGGCAGCTGTAACCAACACCTCCAATCTCATCTCAATGATTGGACTCCAGTTGGCTGATACCTCACTCCAATTAGCTCTTGGAGATGTCATTAGTCTAGGGGTTCACATAGTTTTTCCACCTGCACTCTGAATGTTTACATGGTGTGTTCAATAAATACATGGTAACATTTAATTATTTGTGTGTTATTAGTTTAAGCAGACTGTGATTGTCTATTGTTGTGACTTAGATGAAGATCAGATCACATTTTATGACCAATTTGTGCAGAAATCCATATCATTCCAAAGGGTTCACATACTTTTTCTTGCAACTGTATATCAGGTATAACAAGCAAGCAAGCTGGTATTAACACATTTCTCTAGATTCTGAAAACATAGTAAGATCTCAATATTTCCAGGTAAAACAGGATACCAACTGGGACCTTAAAAAGCTCACTAAATAAAATTTGCTTCTGTGAAATTAGCTTAAAGGGTTTCTATCACTTCGTTTCACCTATTTAGCTTTCAGACACTAGCGATCCGCTAGTGTCTGCTTTATCTAACCATCCTAATATAAGAGCTTATTGTCCTGCCGTTTAGCTAAAAAAATAACTTATATAGATATGCAAATGAGCCTCTAGGTGCTATGGGGGCGTGATTAGCACCTAGAGGCTCCGTCTACCTTAACAAACTGCCGCCGCCCAGCGCGTCCCTCCAGCCCGCCCATCTCCAGCTGAAGCGATCCTCTCCGTGCGCGTCTCTGTTCTGCGCATGCGCAGTGAATGTCTGATCGCTTCCCTGCTCAGACATCTCCACTGCGCCTGTTCCTCGGAGCACTATGACGTCATCGGCGCAGGCGCAGTGGAGATGTCTGAGCAGGGAAGCGATCAGACATTCACTGCGCATGCGCCGAATACGAGGAGCATCGCATTCCGGAGGAGATGGGCGGGCTGGAGGGACGCGCTGGGCGGCGGCAGTTTGTTAAGGTAGACGGAGCCTCTAGGTGCTAATCACGCCCCCATAGCACCTAGAGGCTCATTTGCATATCTATATAAGTTATTTTTTTAGCTAAACGGCAGGACAATAAGCTCTTATATTAGGATGGTTAGATAAAGCAGACACTAGCGGATCGCTAGTGTCTGAAAGCTAAATAGGTGAAACGAAGTGATAGAAACCCTTTAAAGGGGTTGTCCTGGTTAAGAGCTGAACCAGGACATAACCCCTTCTTCATTCATTCAGCATGAATAAGTGGAGCATCGGAGCAAGGGCTCTTTTGTTTACATTCTCACACTGCTAGGAGATGGCTTCCACCTAGCAGTGATCCCGGTGACATCACTAGCACTAAAGGGTGGTCTATAGCACTGCCCTAGACTGTAAAACAGGCTAGGGCAGCGCTATAGACCACCCTTTAGTGCTAGTGACATAATCAGGCTCACTGCTAGGCAGAAGCCTCCACCTAGCATACCCATGCTGAGACCTGGTACGCCACCGGCTTTAAACCCGAACAACCCCTTTAAGTCTTTCACGCAACTATGTTTTCCATCGAGATGAAATCCTTTTTACAATGGAATGCATCCAGACTGAACCCTGACCCATTCATTTCAATGGATGTGTGTTTGTGAGCACTGTTCTTCACTGACCATCCGTCCGTTCAGGAAAAATCGCAATATGTGTCATCTTCATCCATTTTTTATGCAGAACTGATCAGTCCATTTTCACTGATAGTTGGTAGGAGATGCTGAGTGTTATTCTTCAGTTTTTAGTCATGCACATGAAAAACAGATGCAATCCTGATGGGAAAAACTAAAACACTGAATGCACTAGCAGATAAAAATGACTCAACTTGCATGCAAAACCAACAGACCCTGACACATTCTGTATCACTGTGCAATACATAAAATGAACACTAGGTGGCAAAATAAACCTATTTGACAGCACTAGAGTGAGTCTCAGTGCTATGGATTAGTGAATTGGATCCATTAGTAACTGCAATTGAATCAAATGTAAACTAACAAGAACAAATACTTAGGTAACATTTCAGAAAAATCGACCCGTCAGACTGAAGTTGTGGTTGAAGAAACACATGGCGTTATATGGAAATTCAAATGTGAAGTCATTCTATGTTTCTATGTTTCTATTTAACAATGATATTGTATATTTCAGATGAGCACATAAGGTACATGTACAATTAGCAGATTTACTGGCAGTGTGCTGAAAAACAGCTTTCATACACACTTTTTATCAGCTTTCTTTTCACTTGTAAAAAGCATTTTTTATAATTTATTAACATTTGTTACATTTGTAATTGCCTTTACACACATGAATTTGGTTTGGGGCTTTTCTACCACTAAAAAAAGCCATAGAAATTTTAGCTTTTTTTCCCCGCACAGCAATTGTGTTTTTTTTCTGGAATTTTTTTCCCTGTAGTGAATACATAAAAAAACAACACTAGATAAAAACAACAAAAGCTTCAATGTGCTTTTTGTGCCAGAGACACCAAAAAATGCCACCTAATTAAAAAAAAAACACCAAAAGCAAAATGGTCTTGTGTACTCCATTTCATATTTCCATAAACTTTCAGCTAATATCTGAAACAGCAAAAACACAGGTACAAAAAAAAGCCACTAAAACCACAAAAGAGCACAAAAACATTACTAGCAACTATAGATGCTATCACACAGTATTATTGTAGCCTTTTAGCTTCTAAAAAACGCAAGGAAATTTGTGAGAGGGTTCGCCTTTTAGTCACACAATTTTTTTTAGGTGTTTTTTTTTCTGCTCTAGAGAAATCAATGGGAAAAATACACCACTTCCCAAAAAATGCAACTAGAAAACACTTTGTGTCCTGCATTTCATATTTCCCATAGAGTTTCAGCTAAGATTTGGAGCTTACATCAAAATGCCAGGTACAAAAATGCAGAAAAATGACACAAAATTCATTTTGTGTGTTTTCATCCTAAAGTTGGGAGGGAAAAAAAATGGAATGGATGTTTATTAAAGAAAAATAACAGGTAAAGAAATAAAATAAGGCAACAGACAGTGACACGTTTTTTTTAAGCAGGGGCAAATAAACAATGGAGATTTGGCACAAAAATAGCCATAAAAATTATATGGACCCACAAAACACAGAGCAAGTGAATAAAAACTCCAATAAAGAAAGATGTTCGTACTGCATTTTGTAATTACCGTTGACTTACAGCCAACATCTGGAGCTAGCCATTTTGCCATAAAAATGTTACAAAAAACAAAACACGGCAAAGGGGTACATTTTTTCTAGCATGACTATTGATGTTTTACCACTTTTCTCACATGCTTTTTTTTTATTTGGGAATTATGAAATGCTGTACACACATGCGTTTATTTGTTGGTACCACACATAAGTTTTGACCTGGCATTTTTAAGGGGTTTTGTGTTTTTTGCTGGCTGTTTTTTCTAGCGTTTATAAGAAAAAAAAAAAAAAAAACATGTTGCATGGAAGTCTATGGGAAGTTTTCCCCCCCTGAGGTGCAATTTTTGGGTCATTGGAATTTTCTGAAATGGCAGCATGCCCCTGGTGTGGCTTTTTTTTTAAGTCCCCCCCCCCTCAATAAGATTCTATATAGAGAAAAAAACACCCGAAGAAAATGCCAATTAAAACGTGTGACTACAAATCAACACCCCTAAAAACCTCAGGTTTCGGCCTCATGCACACAAAATGTTTTTATCGGTCCGCAAAATGGGGTTCCGTGATTTGTTTCCGTGTGTCTTCCTTTATTTTTGGAGGACCACCAGACATAAAGGAAGATAAAAAAACACAGGTTTGCCATGCAAATGATAGGAAAAAAACGGACGCGGACGCACGGACGTGGATGAAAATCTTGTGTGCCTCCACGTTTTTTAGCGGTCCCATTGACTTAAATGGGTCCATGAACCGTTTTCCGTGAAAATAATAGGACAGGTTATTTTTTTTTACGGACTCGAACCGCGGATCACGGACGCGAATGGCAAACGGTGCATTAGCCAAGTTTTCAACGGACCCATTGAAAGTCAATGGGTCTGCAGAAAATCACGAAAAACGGCACAACGGACATGGAATAAAACAACGGTCGTGTGCATGAGGCCTTCCTGACATTTTTTACAAGCCAACAAAGGCTAAATAAAGGCTGTGTGGCAGCACTCTCTAAGTTATGTTTTCTTCCACTTGCAGTGTATATTTTGGCTCCACTGTTTTTTTTTTAAACCACAGCAGGCTCTGTCTATGGAATTTTTCTGCTATTAAGGCTACATTCACACGAACGTTGTGTTTTGCGGATCCGCAAAAAATGGATACCGTCCCATATGCTTTCCGCAATTTGCTGTCGTGGCTATCATAGAAAATGCCTATTCTTGTCTGCAATTGTGGACAACAATAGGACATGTTCTATTTGTTCATGCTTTTTTGTCAGGCCCATGTTGAGGAAAAGGCCCAGAAAAGTTTTAAATTCGGAAACTTGGACGGGTTTCCACTGGAAAGACTGGGCCTAAAAGCTTCCCGGTTTGGCGGCTATAAATTGAGTGGCATACCGATTTGTTTCTGCCACGACTAAGTCCAAGAGCTCCGCAGTCAAGAACAGCTCAAAAAACCCCAGTGGCGATCCGATCTGAGCTGTCTCAACCCGAACTCCAGACTGGGCGGTGAAAGGAGAACTACTGGTGCGGCTGAAGATGGGGACTGCCAATCAGGGTTTGCCAGCACCTCAGGGACTCTAGGGGCTCTACGGGCCTGTCTGTGCGGTGGCTGCGACGGGGGAACTAATGCACGTGCCACCGTACCAGCTTCAACTGCCCTTCTGGTGCTCGCCACTTCACCATGTTCTACGGCAGTGCTGTTACTAGGTCCAGGGAGGGCTGCGCTGCTGGTGTATGCCTCACCACGTAATCCGCCAGCGCCAGCCCCACTCTGCTGCCCTTGAAGCGGATCCTGCGCAACCTGTGGTCTAGCAACACGGGGCCGGGTACGCCTGGTGGTATCAGGGACCTCAACCTCATCGTCCGAACTTTGGGTCAGACTGCCACTGCTTTCCACAGGTTCATATTCTGACCTGCTGGATTCGTCAGATGAGGGTTCCCATTCCTCATCCGACTGGGTCAGAAGCCTGTAGGCCTCTTCAGAAGAATACCCCTTACTTGCCATTTGGTCAACTAAATTTAGGGGGTATTCCCTGAGACTACCCAAGAAAAAAAGCAAGCCTGTCTTACAAATGGGAGGCTAGCGAAGTACCGGAAGCCGCTGCGATTGATAAAAAATATCAAAACTGATTTTTTTTATCACCGCAGCGCTTGTAAAGTGATTGTGCAGCGATAAAAAAATATTAAATTTTTTGGCACTGCGGCGGGGCGGGCGTGGGTGAACGCACGTGTGGGCGACCGATCAGGCCTGATCGGGCAAACACTGCGTTTTGGGTGGAGGGCGAACTAAGGTGACACTAATACTATTATAGATCTGACTGTGATCAGTTCTGATCACTTACAGATACTATAAAAGTACCAATGCTGATTAGCGATACGCTAATCAGCGAATCAGTGACTGCGGTGCGGTGGGCTGGGCGCTAACCGACGCTAACTACCTAACAAAGGGGCCTAAACTAACCTAAAACCTAACTGTCAATACTAGTGAAAAACAAAAAAAAAGTTGCAGTTTACACTGATCACTTTTTTCCCTTTCACTAGTGATTGACAGGGGTGATCAAGGGGTTAATTGGGGTGATGGAGGGTGATCTGGGGGCTAAGTGTAGTGTTGGGTGTACTCCCAGTGATGTGTGCTCCTCTGCTGGAACCAACCGACGAAAAGGACCAGCAGAGGAGCACAGAAGCCATTTAACACCTTATATTTATAAATATAATGTGTTAACTGGCTTGTGATTCAATTTTTTTTAAAATCACTAGCCTGCCAGCGATGATCATTGGCTGGCAGGCTGGTGACAAAATACTCCTTTAACTTTTGCCAGCCCGCAATGCGCATGCGCGGGCCGGCTGTGAGCGTTATCTCGCGTCTCGCGAGATGACGCGCCGGCGCGTCAAGGAGGAATGAATCGACCGCCTCCTGAACGCAATCCTGCGTTAGGCGGTCCGGAGGCGGTTAATTAGCTGACTAGAGTGTGACACTTTGAGCCTAGAATATTGAACATTTTCACAATGTTCTAATTTTAAATTGCATTAATGCAACTCCATTTAAGTTGCATTACTGAAATAAATGGACTTTTGGACGATATATTCAAATTTTTCGAGTTTCACCTGTAATAGGGCAGGAGAAGCAAAGCAAATTGATACAAAGTTTTGTATGAACAGATTCAGTAAATCTGGTAATTTATACATTTATATCTCTTCTTTTCTGAACTTAAGACCACCCACATGTACAACTATCAGTGACTGACAGCTATCTATGTATATACAATTACACAGAGAATGCTATCAATCATTGATAACACCTCCCCGTGTACAACTATCAGTGACTGACAGCTATTTATGTATACACACTTACACAGAGAATGCAATCACTGATAACACCTCCCCGTGTACAGCTATCAGTGACTGACAGTTATCTATGTATATACCCTTACACAGAGAATACTATCAATCACTGATAACACCTCCCCCATGTACAACTATCAGTGACTGAAAGCTATCTATGTACCTGTATACACACTTACACAGGGAATGCTATCAATCACTGATAATACCTCCCATGTACATCTATCAGTGACTGACAGCTATCTATGTATATACACTTACACAGAGAATGCTATCAATCACTGATAACACCTGCCCATGTACAACTATCAGTGACTGACCGCTATATATGTATACACACTTACGGTCCATTCACACGTCCGCAGTGTTTTGCACCCCAATAGAAATGTCTATTCTTGTCGGCAGCTGCGCAAAATGGTGCGAGTTTCACTGAACGCATCCGGAGCCAATCCGTCACGCTCGTGTGAAAGAGGCCTTATTGTATGTGGCCTTTGACTGCTTCTTTTGTAACCCCTATAGCTACAACCCTATCAATGGCTGCAAAAAGCTTTATGTTGCCAGCTGTGGCCTGCTTGTAGGATCTGGAGTGCGAGTCTTCTACTGTATTTTCCTGAATCAGCAGATATCAGATACTGGGCATGGCATTCCAGAGAGCCTCATTTGCTGAGATTTATACTTCTGCTCTTCAAGAGCACCGCACAAATCAATTGTGACTTCAAGCATATTGCTATGTGGACTCTACTTTACTGAAAATACTTTTAGCACAGCTGAAGAGGGGATCGCTACTCTTGCTAAATATCAGAAGCTCTTCTAATGTCATTCTGTGATCACTGGGTACACAGGATCAATTGGGAATGCTAGATTTTTAAATGGAGGCTGTTGTCTTGGAAGCAACTGCTGAGACACAGTATTAAAATTTGAAGGTGAAAGTCAGCACGCTGCGGTTTTTGTTCGGCCGCCTCTCGGCATGTTTGCTGTGCTGCGGCCGCATCTCCCGCCCGTCCCCATTATACTGAATGGGGCTGGGCCGGACTTCCGGCAGCACACGGAGCAGCTTGCTGGACAAGCATAACGCTAGTGTGAAAGAAGCCTTAGTGGATGCTAGTGTTGGAAGCAAACATGTCAAGATGTAGCATAGGGGAAGGTCCCCCTCCTGCACCAGGAGTCTCTCCAGAAGGAAGCAGCTCCTAGAGCACCATGACTCCTTACAGATTAACCGACAGTGTTGCAAGGGGGTCAACAGCCAAGGCACCCCACTCTAAAGGTACCAGAACAGCCCTAAAGTCCAGCAACTAGACTAAGGCCTCTTTCACATGAACGTAAGAGCTCCGTGCCCGTGCGGTCCGCAATGCACGGGCACCAACCGCGGGGAAGCCGCATGCGGATTGCAGATCCATTCACTTGAATGGGGTCCGCGATCCATCTTTTCCGCAAAAACCTTCAGCCTAGTCTGAGGTCCAGAGCACTCTGGATCAGGTTTTTATTGAAAACCACTGAAAAACACCCCCATGGCATGATGCTACCACCACCAGCTTCACTGTAGTGATGATATTGGGGAGGTGATGAACAGTGCTTCCAGACATGAAGCTTAGAATTGAGGCCAAAAAGTTCAATCTTGATTTAATTAGACCAGTGAATCTCTGTCACGATCTCACAGTCGGAGAATCCTTTAGGTGCTTTTTTTTCTTTTGCAAACCGCAGGAGGAGCTTTTTTCTGGCATTTCTGGCATAAAGCCCAGATGGGCGGAGTGCGGCAGTTATCGTTGACCCTTAGGCCCCTTTCACACGGGCGAGTTTTCCGCGCGGGTGCAATGCGTGAGGTGAACGTGAGTTTGACGTGATCTTGCTTTTCCTTTTTTTTATTGTTGTTCCTCCTGGCTCCTGACCTCGGCTCGTATTGACTTTGATATTTAAATTAACCCCTCAGTGACTGCTTGTCACTTTGTTGTTTTCTCCTTTATTGTATTCTTACCTTTAAGACCCTGCGCGTACTCAGATTAGGGACCGCCGTCAAGTTGTACACCGTCACCTAGGGTGGACCGTGCAAGTAGGCAGGGACAGAGGTGAGGATGGAGCTCAGGGGTGGCACACACTCCTTCCGTACGTGACAGAATAACAGGCCTTACCTTCATTATGGACCTGATGCGAGTGCTTACTGATCAGGTCCATATCCTTGCTCAAATGGTGCAGGAGTTGGCGGAAAGATTACAGCAGCAGGAATCGGTTCAGACCCCACCTGTAGCTACCTCCTCCCTGCAGAATATCGAGCGCCATGTGAAGATGCTGGATTGTTTTTCAGGAGATCGTAGATCTTTTCTTGCATTTAGGGAAAGCTGTAAATTGTACTTTCGTTTACGCCGTCATTCTTCAGAGTATGAACAACAAAGAGTAGGGATTATTATCTCTTTGTTGCAAGGTGACCCACAAGAATGGGCATACTCCCTTCCCACGGACTCCCCTTGTCTAGCTTCAGTGTAATCGTTCTTTAAGGCTTTAGGAGTACTTTATGATGAACCTGATAGGGCGACTGTGGCAGAATCTCAGTTGAAGTCTCTTACTCAGGGGGACAGACCAGTAGAGGAGTACTGTACCCAATTCCCTAAGTGGTGTGTTCCCTCTGGCTGGAATGAGCCAGCACTCAAGTGTCAGTTTAGATCAGGGCTCTCTGAAAGTCTCAAAGACATGTTGGTCAGCTACCACTGTCCTGACACCTTAGAGCAGACTATTACCCTAGCCGTTAGACTGGACCGACGCATCAGAGAAAGGCAGTGGAAACATCTGTTCTTTCCACAGGCGGTGGGCAGTCCAGACTCTTTACCTATGGGAGTCAAGGTGGAAAATCATCTTGAAAAACCCATGCAACTCAGGATGACCAGAAGAGATCAACGACCTCAAAGGGGTACATGCTTCTACTGTGGAGACTCTGACCACTGGGTTCGACTATGCCCCAAGGTCCCTTCCTCTGGGAGATCATCCAAATCGGATGTCCCGAAGGATAAGGTACTCCCAGAGGTGGTAAAAAAAAAATTATTAGTACCGGTGGTTATTTCTTTGGGTTCTTGTAAGTGTCACAGGGAGGCCTTTATTGATTCAGGCTCCGCCTCTAATTTTCTTGATCATAATTTTGCTCTCTCTATTGGGGTACCCATTTTGTCTCTCCATAACCCAATCTACATTGTTACTATTGATTCTACTCCTTTGGTGGACGGGACGGTCAAATTTTGTACTCCTGAGGTGACCTTGACTGTGGGGGCTTGTCATAATGAAATTTGTTCTTTTTTGATATTAGAGAATTTACCCGTGGAGGTGGTTTTGGGCATGCCTTGGCTCCAGATTCATAACCCTTTCATTAATTGGTCCACGGGTAAAATAGAGAAATGGGGACCTAAATGTAATTCATATTGTCTACTGGTTATTCAGTCTGGAATCACTAGTGGGTCAAAAACTCTTCCCCCATACATTTATGACTTCACTGATGTTTTTTCCACATCTAATGCTGAGAACCTTCCACCCCATAGATCATATGATTGTGCGATCAATCTCATTGCAGGATCCAAATACCTGAAGGGTCATATTTAAAACTTGTCCGGTCCTGAACGAGCCTCTATGAGGGAATATCTGAAGGAAAGTTTAATAAAAGGTCATATTAGACCCTCGGTATTACCTATGGGGGCAGGGTTCTTTTTGTGGAAAAAAAGATGGGGGTCTGAGACCCTGTATTGATTATAGAGAATTGAACAAAATTACTATTAAAAATAAGTACTTTTTGCCGTTGATTCCAGACCTGTTAAATCAGGTGCTTGGGGCCCGTTGGGTCGCGAAACTCGATTTAAGGGGGGCTTATAATCTGATTCGAATTAGGGAGGGAGACGAGTGGAAAACTGCCTTTAACCCTCCTGAGGGTCTATTTGAATATTTGGTCATGCCGCTTGGTCTGAGTAATGCTCCGGTGGTTTAAAAAAATTTGTTAATGATATTTTCAGGCAGTTTATTGGAAAATTTATGATTGTATATTTGGGCGATATCCTGATATTTTCACCGGATTGGGATTCCCATGTCACTGACACCAGACAGGTTCTGGAGGTCCTTAGAAAAAAACAATTATTTGCCAAAGAGGAGAAATGTATATTTGGGGTACAAGGAATTTTGTTTTTGGGATATATCCTTACTCCTCAACATTTTAAGATGGATCCGGGGAAGGTGCAAGCCATTCAGGAATGGGTGCGACCCTCTTCCCTTAAAGTGTTGCAACGTTTTTGGGGATTTTCCAATTATTATCGAAAATGTATTAAAGACTTTTCGGTGGTCGCTAAACCTCTTACCGACCTTACCAGGAAGGGGGCGGATCTAGTGAGTTGGCCATCTGAGGCCATAAAAGCCTTCGAAACTCTCAAGAAGTGTGTTGTTAACGCCCCAATCCTGGTTCAGCCAGATCAAGAAAAGCCTTTTGTAGTTGAGGTCGATGCATCTAAAGATGGAGTAGGAGTGGTTCTCTCTCAGGGGTCATCAAATCTCACGAATCTGAGACCTTGTGCGTTCTTCTCTCGTAAGTTCTCTTCTACTGAGAGAAATTACGGCATTGGGAACCGAGAGTTACTCGCTATGAAATGGGCCTTTGAGGAATGGCGTCATTTTTTTGGAGGGGGCTCAACATTGTGTTACAGTTCTTACTGATCACAAAATTTTTTTGTATTTGGAATCTGCTAAACGTTTGAATCCCAGACAAGCAAGATGGGCATTGTTCTTTACATGTTTTAACTTTTGGATTACTTTCAGGCCAGGAAGTAAAAATGTTAAAGCCGATGCCTTGTCCCAAGGTTTTTGAGCTTTTCATCCTCCGGATACTCCTCCAGAACCAATCTTGCCAGCAGGTATCATTGTGGCTTCGGTGTCCTCTGATCTAACTACTGAAATAGAGGCAGGACAACACCTAGCTCCGGTACAATCCTCTACAGATAAATTGTTTGTCCCAGGTCATTTACGCCTCCGACTGTTGGGTGAGTGCCATAATTCAGTGTTTAGTGGACATCCGGGTATTAATGCCACCAAGGAGCTTGTCTCCAGGTCCTACTGGTGGCCCACGTTATCTAGAGATGTCCACTCTTATGTGTCTTCATGTGAAGTGTGTGCCAGAGCCAAAACTCCCAGATCCCGTCAGGGGGGAGGGGGTGAGTTACGACCAGTGCCCATCCATAGTAGACCTTGGTCTCATATTTCCATGGATTTTATCACCGACTTGCCGGTCTCTGAGGGTAAGTCGGTGGTATGGGTAGTGGTTGATAGGTTTAGTAAGATGGTGCATTTTGTTCCACTGGCAAAGCTGCCCAATGCTAAGACTCTGGCTTCCCTGTTTATATATCATGTGGTACGTCTACACGGAATTCCAGAAAATGTGGTCTTGGATAGAGGCATTCAGTTTGTCTCTAGATTTTGGAGGGCTTTTTGTCTTAAGTGTGATATTTCTTTGTCTTTCACTTCGGCCTTTTACCCTGAAACTAACGGTCAAACGGAACGTTTGAATCAGTCTTTTGAGCAATTTATAAGATGTTATGTTTCTGACAACCAACAGTTGTGGGTGAGACATCTACCCTTGGCCGAGTTCGCCATTAACAACCAGGTGAACTCATTCACTGGGGTGTCTCCTTTTTTCTGTAACCTTGGTTTCCATCCACGATTTAATTCTTTTTCACCATCTTCCTCGCAAATGCCAGAGGTTGATAGGTTGGCTAGAAAACTGTGCACAGTCTGGGCCCAGGTTCAGTCGAACCTGAAAAAAGCTCAGGAGATTCAAAAGACCAAGGCTAATAAAAAGCGCTCTCGAGGGGTGGATTTTGGGGTGGGTGAGAAAGTATGGTTATCCACCAAAAATCTATCTCTGAAAGTACCTTCAAATAAGTTTGCACCGTGATTTATTGGGCCTTATGAGATTGTGAGTATTATTAATCCTGTATCTTTTAAACTAAGACTGCTTGACTCCTTTCACATCCATAATGTGTTTCACGAATCTTTACTTAAAAATATGTGTCACCTGTATCTCCTTCACAAGAATCTCCGCCACCAGTGGAGGTTGCCGGGCAACTCGAGTTTGAGATCTCTAGGATTATCAATGTAAGAAAGGTCCGGAATTATTTCCAGTATTTAGTCCTTTGCAAGGGTTTCGGTCCTGAAGAGAGGTCTTGGGTATCGGCGAGTAAGATGCATGCTGCCAGATTGGTAAAAACTTTTTATCTTGCCCATCCCGAGAAGCCCACTCTAGTGACTATGGGTCTGGTGGCCCCTCATGAAAGGGGGGGTACTGTACCGAGGGGCCGGCGATGCATGCCTCCTTCGCAGCGCCGCTGGCGCCCTGCGCAAGGAGATGGTCAAAAAAGCAGCCTGCGTCCTTGTCTCCAAGGCAGCAGAAGAGCAGCAGGGGAGCTGAGCGCCGATAATGATGATCAGTGCTCAGCTGTGTTGGGCTGTGTACTGAGTCACGTGACGCTGGCCACGTCATGTGACTCACCAGCCAGGGCTAGTTAAACAGGCAGCCTGCTGGCCACAGGTTGCCTGTGATTGGTCTTCTTTCATTCACCATCATATCGTCTGTTAGTGTTTGTTGTGTTTTGACCTCGGCTCCGTATTTTGACCTCGCTCTTGCTACCTCCTGCATTTGACGTGACCTCTTGGCTTTGACCCCGCCGTGAGTTTGACTTGATCTTGCTTTTCCCTTTTGTATTGTTGGTCCTCCTGGCTCCTGACCTCGGCTCGTATTGACTTTGATATTTGATTAACCCCTCAGTGCCTGCCTGTCACTTTGTTTGTTGTTTTCTCCTTTATTGTATTCTTACCTTTAAGGCCCTGCACGTACTCAGATTAGGGACCGCTGTCAAGTTGTACACCGTCGCCTAGGGCGGACCGTACAAGTAGACAGGGACAGAGGTGAGGGTGGAGCTCAGGGCGGCACTCCTCCCGTACTTGACAGTATGTCTTTTTTATTTATTTACACTAACAATATTAATTATTATGTCCACTATGAGGACATAGATACAGGGGGCACTATGATAAAATATATACAGGAGACACTATGAGGACATATATACATGGATCACTATGAGGACATATATAGAACAGGTCAGGGGCATATATAGAAATCATTGGGCCCCATAGCAAGAATCTGAATTGGGCCCCCATAACTCCGCCCACTACCCACCCCTGTCCCATCCTACCACCTGACCTGGCTCCTCCGCTGCCACACCCCTGTTGTATTCCTACTGACCCAGAGAATGAAAGGCATGGGTCAGTTTTGCCGCAAAAGGAACGCCGTAGGAACAAAACCCGTAAAACGGTGGAGGAATTGGATATTTTTTTTCAATTCCACCCCGTTTGGAATTTTTTGCCCGCTTCCCACTACATTGTATGCCATATTAAAGTACAACTTGTACAGCTTAAAATAAGCCCCCATATCGATATGTGAACGGAAAAATAAAAATGTTATGGCTCAAGGAATATAGGGAACAAAAATGCAAAAACGAAAAAACCTCTGGTATCTTAATGGTTAATGGTATGTCCCCCAAATGCCGGGCACCACATACAGGTAATACTTATGCCCGGGGGGATGGGGTGCAGCCAATAGCAGGCCGCAATGAAAATGAGCATCCCTAGTGTCACCTGTGATGCTAGGAAGGCTAAATCACATCGATCGTGGCCTGCTATTGATTAACCCCCACGTCGCCGGATGTTTTCATCCACGCGACAGGGGGATGCAGTGGCGGCCGTAAGGGCATCAGGAGGGTTGTCGGTTAAGTATAACCTGTATGAGGTGCCTGGGTATGTTGGGGGACATTATAGGGGTTGGATAACCCCTTTAACTCTTTTCTGCTGAAGCTTAGTTTGCATATCCCTGCAAGGTGACTGAGTGGGGATGTGCTGTTGCTATGCTGGCTGGGCACACTGTCCGCCACCAGCAAGCAGAGTTTATGGGGTGGGGGAGAGCACTCTGTCCTGAGTCCTCTATCTATGAGCCTACAGTGCCACCCGACAACCCCATAGGAACTCTGCTTGCTTTCTGCTGCCCTCCCCCCATCAAGAATACCAACATGAACTTTTTTTTTTACTTTTCTTACTGTGGGCGGCTTGGCTGTGGCACACATTAGGGGCAGGCAAGTGTTTATTCTGGGCCGGCGGCGGTGATGCGGGGGGGGGGGGGGGGGGGGGGGGTGTGGTCTGGCTATGTTCAATGACCAACTTTTCTCCAAAATCCGCACAAGTTCAAAAATGATGTGACCAGAAGTGAAGAGCAGAGGAAGAGATTGTATCCACACTACTACACACAGCATCCACTATACAACTAACCTTCCACAACAACCCACCCTATACATCACCTTTTATCCCCATCGTCCACAATACCCAACACCTAATTCACCTATCGTCCACCACACTACTAACCTACTACAACCATCGTCCACCATACTACTGACCTCCCCACAGCCAACCGTCCACCCGAAAAATCACCTACTATGCCCATCATCCAACATACCCATAGCCTACTACACCCATTGTCCACCATACTGATCATCTACTACACCCACCGTCCATCACACTACTAACCTACTACACCCATCATCCACCATACTAATAACATACTACATCCATCATACTCCTCACTTACTACACCCATCATCCACACTCCTCACCTACTACACCCATCATCTATACTCCTTACCTACGACTCCCACAGGATCTGACATGCCTCTGTTCCTGGATGGTTGTCGGCACCTGGCATATACACCTCCGCCCCCACCAAAGGTACCTCCCCTTTGTGTACAGGAGGCTCACAACAAACTTTCTGGATTTCCTTGTCAGCAGCCGCCGGCAGAAGCGCATGGGGGTGGGTGGGTCCCCGGTGTGTGGAGGCTCCTGGCCGGGTGTGCCTGGGAGCCTGGATGGACTGGTAAGACAGGGTCATGGTCTGTACTCGGGACATCAGCGCATGGGGGAAGGGGGCCCTGACTGAGCATAGGGGAAGCAAGCAGGGCCCGGAACGGAACAGAAGAAAAGTATGTAGGGCCTTCCATGTGCTCCGGGCCCCCCCCCCCATGCCACTGGCCCCATAGCAGCTGCGTGGTCTGCCTATATTGTCAGTACGCCACTGGAACAGGTTGCTATGGGTACATGTATACAGGAGGTTCTATGGAGCCATTATATATAATGGGGGCACAATGGGGGCTATTTTAGATATGGGGGGCACTAAAGAAGAAGACCTGAGAAGGTGTGTCACAATGTACTCCCTCAGGCCATTGCAGTGGAAAGGTGGTTAAAAGAATCAGGCCAGAAGTAAACTTATAAAAGTCTGTCTTTCAAAATATAACTTGTAGCACATCCAGCAGTACAAAGGGCAGTTTATGGCATCATATGGGGAGGTATGGTGGCTGGCACTTGCAGGCCCTTGTGACTATACATTTCCACTGTGTAATACAGGCTTAAAGTTAGTTTGGCCTGGTAGTTATTGTAGGTGGTGGGTGTCTAACCTGTTTTCCCTCACCGGCAGCAGGGTCTGTAAAGCTGGTCTCTGCTAGTTACTCTGCAGACTTTATCTGCTGTAGCTTTTGGGAAAGCTGTATCTTGACTCTGGCAATCTTCCTGGAGTAAGGGTCTCACAGGAGAATAGTATCAGGCTCTTTAAATAGGAGCTCAAGCATATGCTTCTTTCCTCCACACTCTCTACTCTGGAACGCCCTATCCTCGCAGGAAGTAGGAGCAGCCCACTCCTACCAAGAGGGGAGAAACATGGTGGTTATCCCTGTTAATACCAACCATTGAACATATGGAGAAAGATGGCTAGGTTCAAAACAGCAGAATTTATTTAACATACAAATAAAATTAAACAGATAAAATCTTACTGCAATAATAAAATATGTTCAGTGTGGTATAGTGAACATTCTATGTATATCTAAAACATCAATAAATTCGCATAATATATCATCGATGATTATAACATAGAATTAAAATTAGATACACATTTGGAGGTTCATGGAGTGCCTGATACCATAACTCTTTTATGTCTATTAACAGAAAACTTCCTAGGTAATAGGTGATATGAAAGTCACTTCAATGATTTTTGTCCCTTATTGTAACGGTCACGTCCACACACACACAAGGGAAAGGATAGTGACCACTGCGCTCCACCCTCACCCCTGGCCCTGCCTACTTGCCTCACGAGTCCTGATGACAGGGGACAACTGGACGACAGTCCCTAACTTAGGATATGTGCAGGGAAGACAGACAAGACAAAATACGGAACATGAACGGACCGGGTCAGAACCAAGAGAGCTACGCAGTACAAAGGATTAAGCAAAGAATGGTCAGGAGAAGCCGGGGTCAAATACCAGGAGAGCAGAGAAGTACAAGAGGAGTCCTAAGAGAGTAGTCAGGTTGGAGCCGAGGTCACAATACCAGGACGGATGCGCAGTACAGGAGGAGCAGGCAAAAAGATGGTCAGGGAACAGGATCAGGTAAGTATTCAGCAGTCCAACAAATAGCCAGGAACCTAGAAATTAACAGGCAACCTGTAGCCAGCAGGCTGCCTGTATTGATAGTGGGGAGTGAGGGTCATGTGACGTGGCCAGCGTCACATGACCGACAGACCAACCAGTCGAGCACCGAGTGATCAGCTCAGCGCTCAAGGCAGACTAGGAGCAGGGAGCCAACCAGCTAGTAATAGTAAAGCCGCCCTGGGAATGAGGTCAAACACAGAACCTCATTCCAAAAGCTAAGCAACAGGTCTGCGGGCAATGGGGGACCGAGTGCACCGTCGGAACCCCGTGACAGTACCCCCCCTTTTACGAGGGCCACCGGACCCAAGACTTCAGGCGATGGCTTTTCAGGGTGTTCTAAATGAAATTTACGAACAAGTCTAGGATCATGAACCTCCCTGGCAGGTACCCAAGATCTCTCTTCAGGTCCATACCCCTTCCAGTGAATCAGGTACTGCAAGGAATTACGCACCTTCCTGACATCCACTATTTTAGACACCACATACTCGACAGCATCATTAACAAGAACCGGCGGAGGCGAGGCTTTTGATGGTACTACCGGTTCAAAATATTTTTTAAGCAGAGATTTATGGAACACATTATGAATGTGGAATGACTCAGGCAGCTCCAACCTAAAAGATACCGGGTTAATCACTTCCGTGATCTTATATGGTCCAATAAAACGAGGAGCAAATTTTTTAGAAGTTACCTTGAGAGATAGATTCTTGGAGGACAACCATACTTTATCCCCAACCTGAAAGTTTACCCCCCTTGAACGTCTCCTATCGGCCTTGAGTTTTTGAGAACTTTGAGCCTTTTCTAGGTTCGATTGAACCCGGGCCCAAACTGTGCACAGTTCGGAGGAGAGTTTATCCGCTTCAGGGTTAGAGGAGGAGACGGACGACCCAGAATGAAAACGGGGATGAAAACCATGGTTACAAAAGAAAGGGGAGACCCCAGCGGAAGAATTGACATGGTTATTCAAAGCAAATTCAGCCAACGGAAGGAATTTGACCCATAATTGCTGGTCATCAGCAACATACAACCTCAAGAATTGTTCCACAGACTGATTAAGGCGTTCAGTCTGCCCATTACTCTCAGGATGGTAGGCGGAAGAAAAAGACAATGAAATTTTACATCTTTGACAGAAGGCCCTCCAGAATTTGGACACAAACTGCACACCCCTGTCAGAAACAATATTTTCCGGGATGCCATGTAAACGAACAATCTCTCTCACAAAAATAGACGCCAGGGTTTTAGCATTCGGAAGTTTAGACAGGGGAATGAAATGAACCATCTTGCTAAACCTATCGACCACTACCCAAACCACAGTCTTACCCTCCGCCAGCGGTAGGTCAGTTATAAAGTCCATCAAGATATGGGACCAGGGTCTACTGGGAATGGGTAGGGGTCGTAGGTTACCAGCAGGGCGAGTCCTAGGTGTCTTAGACCTGGCACAAACCTCACAGGCTGACACGTAGGACTTACCATCCCGGGTCAGAGTGGGCCACCAATAAGATCTAGAAACCAGATCCTTAGTGCCCTCAACACCCGGATGTCCACAAAAGGCAGAATCGTGACACTCCCCCAACAGCTGGAGATGAAATTGTACGGGAACAAACAACTTATCTGTTGGGGTGGATGCCGGTGCCAGATGTTGTTCAGCCTTAATGCGAGCCGAGATATCCTGGGTTAGAGCTGCTAAGAAGATGTTTGTTGGTAGGATGGATTCAGGCGGCGTCTCAGTGGGTTGAAAAGCATGGAAGCTCCGAGATAATGCGTCTGCTTTCACATTTTTACTTCCCGGCCTGAACGTAATGGAGAAATCAAAACGGGTAAAAAACAGAGCCCATCGGGCTTGTCGGGGATTCAACCTCTTAGCTGACTCGAGAAACATTAGGTTTTTATGATCAGTGACAACAGTTACTCGATGCCTTGCCCCCTCCAAAAAATGCCTCCACTCCTCAAATGCCCATTTAATAGCCAGCAGCTCCCTATTCCCTATGTCGTAGTTTCTCTCCGTGGGAGAGAATTTCCTGGAGAAGAAGGCACACGGTCTTAGGTTAGTGAGGCTAGCAGGACCTTGTGAAAGGACTGCTCCTGCGCCATCCTCGGACGCATCCACCTCCACAATAAAAGGTTTCACCTGATCAGGCTGGATCAGAATGGGAGCGCTACTAAATGCCTTTTTTAAGGTTTCAAATGAAGAGATGGCCTTGGTAGACCAATTCTCCAAATCTGCCCCTTTCTTCGTAAGGTCGGTCAATGGCTTAGCAATTACAGAAAAATTCATGATAAATTTACGATAGTAATTAGCGAAACCCAAAAATCGTTGTAAAGCCTTTAAGGATAAAGGCCTTACCCATTCCTTAATTGCTAAAACCTTACCAGGATCCATCTTAAAGGCGTGAGGAGTCAAAACATGCCCTAGAAACAGTATCTCCTGTACACCAAAGACACATTTCTCTTGCTTAGCGGATAGCTGGTTCTCCCTCAACACCTCTAATACTTGTTTGACATGAGATTCGAAATCTGGAGAGAATATCAAAATGTCGTCAAGATAGACAATAATAAATTTACCTAAGAACTCCCTGAGAATATCGTTCATTAAGTTTTGGAACATAGCTGGGGCATTGCTGAGTCCAAAAGGCATCACCTGATATTCAAAGTGTCCTATCGGAGTATTGAACGCTGTCTTCCATTCGTCTCCCTCCTTGATTCGGATTAGATTGTATGCCCCTTTCAGGTCAATCTTGGAAAACCAGGTTGCCCCCAGAACCTGGTTAAATAAATCCGGAATCAATGGGAGAGAGTATCTATTTTGGACAGTGATCTTATTCAATCTCCGGTAATCAATACAAGGCCTAAGCCCACCTCCTTCTTTTTAACAAAGAAAAACCCTGCTCCCATAGGAGAGGCTGAAGGTCTAATATGCCCTTTAGCAAGGCTCTCCTTAATATAATCTTCCATAGCCTTGCGTTCGGGCCCTGAAAGATTATAAATTTGCTCTTTAGGAAATTCGGCACCCTCTATTAGCTCTATGGAGCAATCATAAGGTCTATGGGGGGGTAGAACCTCTGGAGTAGGGGATGAGAATACATCAGAAAATTCTTTAATAACTGAGGGTAATGTATTAGACCTTACTGAAGCCCCAGCCTGGACCACGGACAAGCATGAGTCACACTTAGGTCCCCATTTCACCAACTCTCCTTTGGACCAATCAATTGTGGGGTTATGTAAACGGAGCCAAGGCAACCCTAGTACCACCTCAACCGGTAGGTTCTCCAGGACTAAAAGAGAACATCTCTCGGAGTGGCACACACCCACGGTCAGAGAAATTTCAGAGGTACATGACCTCACCGTACCACCCATCAGGGGAGTAGCATCAATAGCCATGACATGGATAGGTGTAGGTAAAGCAAACATTGGAATACCCAATTTACTAGCAAATTCAAAGTCAATAAAGCTGGCCGCTGAACCGGAATCAATAAAGGCCTTACCCGGCCACTTATTAACCCCCAGAGAAATTGTTATGGGTACCAAAAGCTTATATTTAGAAAAATCAGGGTGTACCTGGTCTTTAGGTTGTCTTGCCTTAGGAGATTTGTCATAGAGGACCCTCTTAGGACACTTGTTGATCCAATGGCCAGGATCTCCACAGTAGAAGCACTCTCCGCGTCTGCGACGAAGATTACCCCGGGTCATGCCAACCTGCATGGGTTCCTCGGTGGAGGCCTCAGTGTTGTCCCTGGAAAAGGCCTCTGGCTGGAACACCATCTGAGAACAGAACTGTCGTTCTTGTCGTCTCTCTCTAACTCGTCAGTCAAGTCGGACAACTAGGGTCATCATCTCCTCTAAGGTCTCTGGAATTTGATAACTGACTAATAGATCTTTTAAATTATTAGACAGACCAGACCTAAACTGACTCTTCAGGGCTGGTTCATTCCATCCTGAGGGGACACACCACCGTCTGAATTGGGTGCAATACTCCTCTGCAGGGAGATGGCCCTGAACCAGTGCCCTAAGAGCCGTCTCGGCTACCAGGGCCCTGTCTGGTTCGTCATAGAGGGTACCCAGGGCCTGAAAAAACCCCTCCACAGAAGTCAGACAACTGGCCCCAGGAGGTAACGAGAATGCCCAGGCCTGGGGATCACCCTGTAGAAGAAAAATGATAATCCCCACGCGTTGGCTCTCGGGACCGGAGGACACGGGGCGCAAATTGAAGTAGAGTTTGCAACTTTCCTTAAAGGAGAGAAACCTCTTCCGGTCTCCAGAAAAGGGTTCTGGGAGCTTGATCTGGGGTTCAAAATGTGGACTGGAGGGCAGAGGAGTGGAAGAACCTTGCCCTAACTCAAAAGAACGGAGTTTCTCTCCTAGCTCCTGCACCACCTGTGTCAAGCTAGAGACATGGTCAGTCAGGGTAGTAAGCGGATTCATGATACAGTGGTTATTGGGCCTGTTAATCAGTAACGGTCACGTCCACACACACACAGGGGAAAGGATAGTGACCACTGCGCTCCACCCTCACCCCTGCCTACTTGCCTCACGAGTCCTGATGACAGGGGACAACTGGACGACAGTCCCTAACTTAGGATATGTGCAGGGAAGACAGACAAGACAAAATACGGAACATGAACGGACCGGGTCAGAACCAAGAGAGTTACGCAGTACAAAGGATTAAGCAAAGAATGGTCAGGAGAAGCCGGGGTCAAATACCAGGAGAGCAGAGAAGTACAAGAGGAGTCCTAAGAGAGTAGTCAGGTGGGAGCCGAGGTCACAATACCAGGATGGATGCGAAGTACAGGAGGAGCAGGCAAAAGGATGGTCAGGGAACAGGATCAGGTAAGTATTCAGCAGTCCAACAAATAGCCAGGAACCTAGAAATTAACAGGCAACCTGTAGCCAGCAGGCTGCCTGTATTTATAGTGGGGAGTGAGGGTCATGTGACGTGGCCAGCGTCACATGACCAAAAGACCAACCAGTCGAGCACCGAGTGATCAGCTCGGCGCTCAAGGCAGACTAGGAGCAGGGAGCCACCCAGCTAGTAATAGTAAAGCCGCCCTGGGAATGAGGTCAAACACAGAACCTCATTCCAAAAGCTAAGCAACAGGTCTACGGGCAATGAGGGACCGAGTGCATCGTCGGAACCCCGTGACACTTATAGAAAAAAGCGGGAAGATGGTTATCCACCGCTACACTGGTGTCAGTGGTGTTGGAGAAATGAAAAAATGATCAGTTTTACTTTTCAGTATAATCGATTTTCTTCATTCGATGTTATTATCCGGTCCTCTGATTAATAGAGCCAGTAATGATAACCCACAGTTTGTGGGCTTACCTTCACTTTTCCTGGCTGCTCCGTCTGGACCGCTGGGTGCCGGCGTCCCGGCTATCTCACAGTTGGCGTCCCACGTGTGTTCGAAAATTTGAAGCCGGAGAATAGTTAGAAATTCCGGAAGTGACGTGATCAGCCAGCGAAGTAGAGCTTTCGATTTTTCTTGATAAATATCTTCGTTAGACAATCGATGCTCACGAAGGTAATATGAAAATCATACAATGCACTGTTAGTTTCTATGGTAAAGTCCATTCTTCATAGAAAAGGGTCATATTCCAATACCATACGCGTTTCAGGGACGTCTCTCCCCTTCAGTGGTGATGACCCTTCCATATGCCTTATGGGTTTTTATACCCTTTACTGGTAAGTTCCAAAGCCCGATATGGAATACATTGGTGAATTCTCACAACAGTCTTGAAAACTTATTTAAACTCATTTTGAGTATAAAAATACATATGCATCACATTTCTATTGACTCTAATCACATATTTCTCATTTTACATTCCATTTTTTCACTTGCGGTTTTATTGCAGTTTCTGTTTTTTTTTTTCTAATAGTGCGTTTTCTTGGGATAAGTTATCATTTTTCATATTGAACATGGTCTATGCAAAATTTTTCTTGCACATATTTTATTTAAGTTTATATATTACTTCAACCATCCATATGGTGTATCTGTTTCCATATAATTAAAATTCTATCATTTTCATAAAATGTTAATAATAAAACCGTGTTTAATCTAATCTAAAAACCGTGTTTAATTTAAATGTGTTTAATCGGGTAATTAAACACATTCACTAAATCTGTACACAATGTGAATTTCGATATTTTCATTAGTTCGCACATATTTATACATGTAGTTATATATCCTCCCTTAGTATCGACCCCTATTTATGCTTTTATCTCGATTCATCATGCGCATAAGGAAAAAATATGTCGCATATATGCGGAACATAATAATCCATAGTATAAATGTCTTGGAATATTCGGTTTTTACGAAGAAACATCTTGCTAGATGGAAAAGGAGGCATGCGCTCATCTCCGAGGGGGGATCGCAGTGCTGATAAACAGCCAAACATGCGATCCTCCATCGGAAGAGGAGCAAACGCCCCATACTCTCATAAAAAAACAAATATTTCCAGGTCGGCATTTAATCCCCTAGGTACAAGGCTGCCGAAGTCATATATACGTTTTGATTCCGCCCTTGACATTTTTTCGATGTGGTTGCCGCCCCTCCAGTCATGTTCTATCTGATCCAACGCCAAAAAGGACAGACCTTTACAGTCTTTATTATGTACCTCTTTCAAATGTTTCGATAGGGCATTGTTTTCACAACCCTTTGCTATATTACTTAGGTGTTCAGATATTCTGGTTTTTAGCTGCCTCTTTGTTCTTCCAATGTATTGTTTTGGGCATGGGCATTGGATCAGATAGATAACGCTGGAGCAGTTAAATGTCATGAAATGTTTAATTTTCATGGAAAAAGAGTTTTGCGTCAAGGTAATTTCTGTTGTTTTTTTTGGAAATTTGGTTTTCCTGCAACCCATACAGCATCCACATCTGAAAAAAACGTCGGGCGACAACCAATTTTGACTTGTTGTTTTGGACTTGTTTTTGACTGTTGGTGCTATCTGTATACCTAAGTTGGGTGCTTTGGTATATGTAATCAGGGGACTTGTTGGTAACAGTGGACCAATAAGTTTGTCGTGAATAAAATGGTGCCAATGGCGTTTAATAATTCCAGTCACTTGTTTTGATCATACATTGTATGGGAGGATCATTCTAAATTCTGAGTTTTTATTTTGTTTTTGAATTTTTCTCCCAAAATTCTGTCTAATTTTCTCACTTTGTCAAGAGCTTCTCCCAATAATTGGTCTGGATATAATTTTTATTTGAACTGCGTTATCATTGTTGAAGCTTCTTCTTAAAACTTGGCCTCTTCCGTGCAGTTCCTCCGAATACGTCGGAACTGTCCGAAAGGAATATTGACAAGCCAATTAGGCAGGTGACAACTTGAGAAAAGAATAAACCCATTCTTTGCAGTTGGTTTATGATAGGTATTGCATATACACTCACCTAAAGAATTATTAGGAACACCTGTTCTATTTCTCATTAATGCAATTATCTAGTCAACCAATCACATAGCAGTTGCTTCAATGCATTTAGGGGTGTGGTCCTGGTCAAGACAATCTCCTGAACTCCAAACTGAATGTCAGAATGGGAAAGAAAGGTGATTTAAGCTATTTTGAGCGTGGCATGGTTGTTGGTGCCGGACGGGCCGGTCTGAGTATTTCACAATCTGCTCAGTTACTGGGATTTTCACGCACAACCATTTCTAGGGTTTACAAAGAATGGTGTGAAAAGGGAAAAACATCTAGTATGCGGCAGTCCTGTGGGCAAAAATGCCTTGTGGATGCTAGGGGTCAGAGGAGAATGGGCCGACTGATTCAAGCTGATAGAAGAGCAACGTTGACTGAAATAACCACTCGTTACAACCGAGGTATGCAGCAAAGCATTTGTGAAGCCACAACACGCACAACCTTGAGGCGGATGGGCTACAACAGCAGAAGACCCCACCGGGTACCACTCATCTCCACTACAAATAGGAAAAAGAGGCTACAATTTGCACGAGCTCACCAAAATTGGACTGTTGAAGACTGGAAAAATGTTGCCTGGTCTGATGAGTCTCAATTTCTGTTGAGACATTCAAATGGTAGAGTCCGAATTTGGCGTAAACAGAATGAGAACATGTATCCATCCTCTGATGGCTACTTCCAGCAGGATAATGCACCATGTCACAAAGCTCGAATCATTTCAAATTGGTTTCTTGAACATGACAATGAGTTCACTGTACTAAAATGGTCCCCACAGTCACCAGATCTCAACCCAATAGAGCATCTTTGGGATGTGGTGGAACGGGAGCTTTGTGCCCTGGGTGTGCATCCCTCAAATCTCCATCAACTGCAAGATGCTATGCTATCAATATGGGCCAACATTTCTAAAGAATGCTATCAGCACCTTGTTGAATCAATGCCACGTAGAATTAAGGCAGTTCTGAAGGCAAAAGGGGGTCCAACACCGTATTAGTATGGTGTTCCTATTAATTCTTTAGGTGAGTGTATATTTATTTTCTCTCTTGGTAATCTGAATATATAAGAAGTCTACCCTATCTGTATTTATTCCTGATGTAAAACGCAGATTATATACGTTATTGTTTAATTCCTCTAAAAATTGCTGTAGGTATACTTTCGTCTTTTCGCCAAATAAAAATGACATCATCTATATAGCGCTGCCATAGGACCAGGTCCCCCCCCCCCAGCCTGGGACTGATGGTCTCTTGTTCCCACTGTGCCAAAAACAAATTGGAGTAGCTGGGGGCGAACCTGATTCCCATGGCGGTGCCCTTCAATTGTAAATAATATTTCTCCTCGAACAAAAAATAATTATGATGTAAAATATGGTCAACACCATCCAATATGAAATTTATCTGCTCTGATTTTAAATTGTTGTCCACATTTAATTGGTTTCTCAGGGCCTCGACTCCCTGTTTGTGGTCAATTATGGTATAGAGGGATTGGACATCCAACGTGTTTATGATCCATTCCGACTGGACTTCCAAACTCTCTAAAACACTAATTATTTGTGTGGTGTCTTTGATATAAGACTTAGTAGTTTTGACCAACGGTTGGAGTAGGGTGTCGATATACTGCAACAGATTTGCCGTCAGGGAGCCTACAGGGAGTGCAGAATTATTAGGCAAATGAGTATTTTGACCACATCATCCTCTTTATGCATGTTGTCTTACTCCAAGCTGTATAGGCTCGAAAGCCTACTACCAATTAAGCATATTAGGTGATGTGCATCTCTGTAATGAGAAGGGGTGTGGTCTAATGACATCAACACCCTATATCAGGTGTGCATAATTATTAGGCAACTTCCTTTCCTTTGGCAAAATGGGTCAAAAGAAGGACTTGACAGGCTCAGAAAAGTCAAAAATAGTAAGATATCTTGCAGAGGGATGCAGCACTCTTAAAATTGCAAAGCTTCTGAAGCGTGATCATCGAACAATCAAGCGTTTCATTCAAAATAGTCAACAGGGTCGCAAGAAGCGTGTGGAAAAACCAAGGCGCAAAATAACTGCCCATTAACTGAGAAAAGTCAAGCGTGCAGGTGCCAAGATGCCACTTGCCACCAGTTTGGCCATATTTCAGAGCTGCAACATCACTGGAGTGCCCAAAAGCACAAGGTGTGCAATACTCAGAGACATGGCCAAGGTAAGAAAGGCTGAAAGACGACCACCACTGAACAAGACACACAAGCTGAAACGTCAAGACTGGGCCAAGAAATATCTCAAGACTGATTTTTCTAAGGTTTTATGGACTGATGAAATGAGAGTGAGTCTTGATGGGCCAGATGGATGGGCCCGTGGCTGGATTGGTAAAGGGCAGAGAGCTCCAGTCCGACTCAGACGCCAGCAAGGTGGAGGTGGAGTACTGGTTTGGGCTGGTATCATCAAAGATGAGCTTGTGGGGCCTCCCAGTCCTACTGCCAGTTTCTGGAAGACACCTTCTTCAAGCAGTGGTACAGGAAGAAGTCTGCATCCTTCAAGAAAAACATGATTTTCATGCAGGACAATGCTCCATCACACGCGTCCAAGTACTCCACAGCGTGGCTGGCAAGAAAGGGTATAAAAGAAGAAAATCTAATGACATGGCCTCCTTGTTCACCTGATCTGAACCCCATTGAGAACCTGTGGTCCATCATCAAATGTGAGATTTACAAGGAGGGAAAACAGTACACCTCTCTGAACAGTGTCTGGGAGGCTGTGGTTGCTGCTGCACGCAATGTTGATGGTGAACAGATCAAAACACTGACAGAATCCATGGATGGCAGGCTTTTGAGTGTCCTTGCAAAGAAAGGTGGCTATATTGGTCACTGATTTGTTTTTGTTTTGTTTTTGAATGTCAGAAATGTATATTTGTGAATGTTGAGATGTTATATTGGTTTCACTGGTAAAAATAAATAATTGAAATGGGTATATATTTGTTTTTTGTTAAGTTGCCTAATAATTATGCACAGTAATAGTCACCTGCACACACAGATATCCCCCTAAAATAGCTAAAACTAAAAACAAACTAAAAACTACTTCCAAAAATATTCAGCTTTGATATTAATGAGTTTTTTGGGTTCATTGAGAACATGGTTGTTGTTCAATAATAAAATTAATCCTCAAAAATACAACTTGCCTAATAATTCTGCACTCCCTGTATACCTGATATAATTGGACGAACAGGTGGATTTATTGGATCCTTATGTACTTTTGGTAAACAATAAAATATGGGTAGCCTCCCTGGTTTGCCCATAATAAATTAATATTCCTGTTCTGTAAGGATTCCCCGACTTAGCCCTCCGTCGCAGTATTCCGACAAGGAAGTTCTGAATTCTGAAATAGGGTCCCCTTTTATAAGTTTGTATGTGGACTGATCCAATAGTTGGTTTATACATTCATTATTGTATTCTTCTTTGCCCCAAATAACTATCGCACCCCCTTTGTCCGCTGGGCGAATTATTATATTATTATTTTTCTGTAGTTCTTGTAGCGCCTTTATTTCTCCCCTATTTATATTTTTCTTGATATATCTATTTTCTTTCATTTTTTCCAGATCTGTCTCCACATTTTTTTGAAAAGCCATCATTTCCGGGCTGATTTCAGCCCTAGGGAATTTTTTTGATTTATCCCTCAATTGAGTGTGTATAAATGGATCATTTATTTCAGTGTTTATAGTGATAGGATTTTAAAAAAAAAACTTTTTCAAGCATATTTTTCGTATAAATTTTTATATGCCTATATAGACATCAAATTAGTTTAATTTAGTAGTGGGTGCGAATTTTAAACCCTTGTTAAGGAGTGTGATCTGGTGCGGAGTGAGATCAATTTGACTCAAATTAATTATATTGCTTTGATCTGTGTCTAATGGTGTCCTCTGTGCTCTTGTTTTCTTTTTACCTCTTCTTGTCTTTTTGGTTTTGGGAAATATTTTTTGTGATACTGTACTTGGGTGTCTTGTGCATAATTGTTCTGTGCATTGTGCGGCTGTGGGTCGTATTTCCTCGAATGTGTTTTCGCATATACCTGTTTTCTCTGATCCTGAGGTGGGGTCCTGTGTCTCAAATTGTATGGTGGTCTGTGTGGGGTTGGTGTCATTGTTCCTTGATCCGGTGAGCGCGACTGTCTGCGTCTGATTTTTGGTGGATGGTGTGGGGGAGTCTGATCTAAAAAAGAATGTTGTGCTAGGGTCTCATATCGATTCTGGGTAGGTATATTGTATCTACTATGTTCATCATGATCCTCTCGTATGTGGTCATGTGTTTCTCTTGTTGAATCTACCCTATTCTGTTGGGTCTCATTCTTCCTGGGTTTGGATATATTTTAGTGTTTTTTAGTTTTTTTCAACATTATATCTTGTTCCATTTTGTCTAAACTTTTACAAAGTCTGTCCTGCCACATATCTATTATGTTTTTAAGTTTGGAGATTTTTTCAGATAGATTTGCTAGGATTTCAGATCTCCTTTTTACAATCAGTTCTGTGTCAGAAGGAGTTCTTCCCATCCTCTATTGAATTCTTCTCCTGATAAATCTTGGGCAGGTGCTTTGATTAGTTGTAGACCTTTAGGGATCTTATTACATGCCAAATATTGCTTTAGGGAGCGTATTTCCCAGATTTGTCTTAACTGTTTTTGCATTACATATTCCAGTTCTCTAAGTGTGTCTGAAATGGGTATCTCCCAAAACATTTATACTATGGATTATTATGTTCCGCATATAGGCGACATATTTTTTCCTTATGCACATGATGAATCGAGATAAAAGCATAAATAGGGGTCAATACTAAGGGAGGATATATAACTACATGTATAAATATGTGCGAACTAATGAAAATATCGAAATTCACATTGTGTACAGATTTAGTGAATGTGTTTAATTACCCGATTAAACACATTTAAATTAAACACGGTTTTTAGATTAGATTAAACACGGTTTTATTATTAACATTTTATGAAAATGATATATTTTAATTATATAGAAACAGATACACCATATGGATGGTTGAAGTAATATATAAACTTAAATAAAACATGTGCAAGAAAAATTTTGCATAGACCATGTTCAATATGAAAAATGATAACTTATCCCAAGAAAACGCACTATTAGAAAAAAAAACAGAAACCGCAATAAAACCGCAAGTGAAAAAATTGAATGTAAAATGAGAAATATGTGATTAGAGTCAATAGAAATGTGATGCATATGTATTTTTATACTCAAAATGAGTTTAAATAAGTTTTCAAGACTGTTGTGAGAATTCACCAATCTATTTCATATCGGGCTTTGGAACTTACCAGTAAAGGGTATAAAAACCCATAAGGCATATGGAAGGGTCATCACCACTGAAGAAGGGGAGAGCCGTCCCTGAAACGCGTATGGTATTGGAATATGACCCTTTTCTATGAAGAACGGACTTTACCATAGAAACTAACAGTGCACTGTATGATTTTCATATTACCTTCGTGAGCATCGATTGTCTAACGAAGATATTTATCAAGAAAAATCGAAAGCTCTACTTCGCTGGCTGATCACGTCACTTCCGGAATTTCGAACTATTCTCCGGCTGCAAATTTTTGAACACACGTGGGACGCCGACTGTGAGATAGCCGGGACGCCGGCACCCAGCGGATCCCGATAAACCAGACGGACCAGCCAGGAAAAGTGAAGGTAAGCTCACAAACTGTGGGTTATTATTACTGGCTCTATTAATTAGAGGACCGGATAATAACATCGAATGAAGAAAATCGATTATACTGAAAAGTAAAACTGATCATTTTTTCATTTCTCCAACACCACTGACACCAGTGTAGCGGTGGATAACCATCTTCCCGCTTTTTTCTATAAGGGACAAAAATCATTGAAGTGACTTTCATATCACCTATTACCTAGGAACTTTTCTGTTAATAGACATAAAAGAGTTATGGTATCAGGCACTCCGTGAACCTCCAAAGGTGTATCTAATTTTAATTCTATGTTATAATCATCGATGTTTAATTTTATTTGTATGTTAAATAAATTCTGCTGTTTTGAACCTAGCCATCTTTCTCCATATGTTTAGTGTGCCAGTCTCTTGGTACCAGATATTATATGTATTTTGAAGGGTGAGTCAATTCAGACTTGAGCACCTTTCTGTGGCTGTGAGAGGGTGAGCTATTTCCCATATGCTTCGATTCTAATACCAACCATTGCCAACCATACCTCTTCTTGCTGGAGTATACAGCTAAATGCAAGAATAACATAGCAATAACAATACGCAACAAAATTGAAGATACCCCCACTGCACAGAGGGTGGGATTTAAAAAAAAAGCCTATAAAATTCACCCATTTTTAATGGCCATATTTAACAGTAGTTAAAAACTGATGCAAAACAGCCATCAAAAAATTATACATGGCTAGAAAATGGATACATGGCTAGAAAATCTGACAGTGTATCCATGTTTAACGGCCGTAATTTTCACTGATGTGAATATAGACTTAGGGCTCCTGCCCACGACCATATGTATTCGCAAAAATATGGATGATGTCCATGTGACATAAGTATTGCATCCATTTTTTTTATTTTTAAGATTCATTGTAACTATGCATACCCTTGTCTGCAAAACGGACAAGAATAGGACATGTTCTATCTTTTTTGCGGAACAGCCATGCGGACATACGGAAACGGAATGCATTCAGAGTTATTTCCATGTTTTTTGTGGACCCATTGAAGTGAATGATTCCGCATATGGGCCGCAAAAAAAAAGGAATGGAAATGGAAAAAGAATATGTTCGTGTGCATGAGCCCTTAGGCTTAATTTGGAGTATCCTCAGTACGCACATGCAAGGCGCGGATGTGGCCAGATTGTGCTTTTACTCTGCCACCTGCTGTGTCACCTATCACCATACTCTGAAGACCACTAATTGGGTTAATGTCTTCACAACTGCACTGGAGGTCAGCTGCTGCTAATTCTTTTTTTCCCTCTAGATTTCCTTGCACATCCTCTCCTCTGCTCCTTACAGAGACCCTCGGCAGGAGATCAGTGAGATCCTGACACCTGTAGATCAACATAAACTTGACCTTTCAAAAAAGCAGATTAATCATCCTGTCCAAGCCTGGCTGATTTTCCATTGCTGAGCCTAAACAGAGGGCAGAATCTTCTCCACTAATATGAAAACACCTCCTCTCCAGACGATTAAATGTCCTCTACCAAGGTCAAGAGTCAAAGCGATAAAAGTTCTCAGCATCTTAAAACATTTCCTATATTAAGGACTAAAGATTTTGTTTTCAAGATCAATTTACTTACAGACAGATGAAGCACTTTCCAGGTTTATTAGCAAAGGACGATGGTGAGCCTTTACACTTTGATTGCTTCATTTTTTACAAACAAATGTACAGTATGTATGCTTTATATTGCTTATGTAAATACCAATTTTACATGTCTGTTGTGGACAATTTCTGCTTGTTGTCGGTGAATGTTATATATTTTTTTTTACATTCAGAGGCTAAAAATCTGATCTAGTTCTGCTAACCGCCGAAGGTTTGTTACAATGTATGAGCCTAAGCAATCCTCTACGCACAAAATACACAAAAAATGATCTGCACAAATATCTCTTTGGTCCATAGCTGCATGTCACTGGGTCACGTGTTGCTTGGGGACACATAGAAACATAGAAAGTGTCGGCAGATAAGAACCATTTGGCCCATCTAGTCTGCCCAATATACTGAGTACTATGGTTAGCCCCTGGCCCTATCTTATATGAAGGATGGCCTTATGCCTATCCCATGCATGCTTAAACTCCTTCACTGTATTTGCAGCTACCACTTCTGCAGGAAGGCTATTCCATACATCCACTACTCTCTCAGTAAAGTAATACTTCCTGATATTACTTTTAAACCTTTGCCCCTCTAATTTAAAACTATGTCCTCTTGTAGCAGTTTTTCTTCTTTTAAATATTCTCTCCTCTTTTACCTTGTTGATTCCCTTTATGTATTTAAAAGTTTCTATCATATCCCCTCTGTCTCGTCTTTCTTCCAAGCCTTTACATGTTAAGGTCCTTTAATCTTTCCTGGTAAGTTTTATCCTGCAATCCATGTACTAGTTTAGTAGCTCTTCTCTGAACTCTCTCCAAAGTATCAATATCCTTCTGGAGATATGGTCTCCAGTACTGAGCACAATACTCCACATGAGGTCTCACTAGTGCTCTGTAGAGCGGCATGAGCACCTCCCTCTTTCTACTGGTAACATCACCACTGCAGCCAGTCATTCACAACAGCAACACGTGATTTCAGTCTACCCTGGAAATTGACAAGCAGTGAACCAGAGAGTGTCAAACCAAAAGAGCTGGAATTGAGTGGAAGAGAGAAGGTAAGCTTCCTTCCATAGGTCCTGTGGGAGTGGGAGCGGGGGGGTGGGCTTTAGCCCCTGAATGTAAATAACAGATCTGTTCTGTAGTAAGAGGAGATATTAAAAATACATTTATTATGTTGCATTTCTCTTATTTTTCTCTGGGTGATATAGAGCTGACATATTACAGACATTCAGGGTAATTTATTTTGACCCCCTATATCAGAAACTGGGGTAAAATAGTCACACTGCTCCACTTTGCGACTTTTTGAACACCCGCGCATCTAAATTTTGCTGCACATGGCATTTTTACTCACCACTGGGGAGTGGCAGAGACATGACCATCAGCTCATGCAAATTCACTAACATTTATGTCAGTAGGGGCTGCATTAGATTTCAATCTAGACACAGGCTGCCAGAAGATGTTCCTAATTTATGATGAGACCTGCACCTCGCCATGAATAAAGCATGTCATCCAACACCACAGGACAACGCTTGTCCTTTATAAATGACTCCTATTGTCATCACTCATTGTGGGGCTCACAATCTACAGTCGTGGCCAAAAGTTTTGAGAATTACATAAATATTGGAAATTGGAAAAGTTGCTGCTTAAGTTTTTATAATAGCAATTTGCATATTCTCCAGAATGTTATGAAGAGTGATCAGATGAATTGCATAGTCCTTCTTTGCCATGAAAATTAACTTAATCCCAAAAAAACTTTCCACTGCATTTCATTGCTGTCATTAAAGGACCTGCTGAGATCATTTCAGTAATCGTCTTGTTAACTCAGGTGAGAATGTTGACGAGCACAAGGCTGGAGATCATTATGTCAGGCTGATTGGGTTAAAATGGCAGACTTCACATATTAAAAGGAGGGTGATGCTTGAAATCATTGTCCTTCCATTGTTAACCATGGTGACCTGCAAAGAAACGCGTGCAGCCATCATTGCGTTGCATAAAAATGGCTTCACAGGCAAGGATATTGTGGCTACTAAGATTGCACCTCAATCAACAATTTATAGGATCATCAAGAACGTCAAGGAAAGAGGTTCAATTCTTGTTAAGAAGGCTTCAGGGCGTCCAAAAAAGTCCAGCAAGCGCCAGGATCGTCTCCTAAAGAGGATTCAGCTGCAGGATCGGAGTGCCACCAGTGCAGAGCTTGCTCAGGAATGGCAGCAGGCAGGTGTGAGCGCATCTGCACGCACAGTGAGGTGAAGACTTTTGGAAGATGGCCTGGTGTCAAGAAGGCCAGCAAAGAAGCCACTTCTCTCCAAAAAAAACATCAGGGACAGATTGATCTT
Source organism: Bufo bufo (assembly GCF_905171765.1). Classification (NCBI taxonomy): domain Eukaryota; kingdom Metazoa; phylum Chordata; class Amphibia; order Anura; family Bufonidae; genus Bufo; species Bufo bufo. The sequence goes on along the minus strand of NC_053389.1, from coordinate 417,293,983 downwards.
CTGCAGAAAGTATTATGAATGGACTGCTGAGGACTGGGGCAAAGTCATATTCTCCGATGAAGCCTCTTTCCGATTGTTTGGGGCATCTGGAAAAAGGCTTGTCCGGAGAAGAAAAGGTGAGCGCTACCATCAGTCCTGTGTCATGCCAACAGTAAAGCATCCTGAGACCATTCATGTGTGGGGTTGCTTCTCATCCAAGGGAGTGGGCTCACTCACAATTTTGCCCAAAAACACAGCCATGAATAAAGAATGGTACCAAAACACCCTCCAACAGCAACTTCTTCCAACAATCCAACAACAGTTTGGTGAAGAACAATGCATTTTCCAGCACGATGGAGCACCGTGCCATAAGGCAAAAGTGAAAACTAAGTGGCTCGGGGTCCAAAACATTGACATTTTGGGTCCATGGCCTGGAAACTCCCCAGATCTTAATCCCATTGAGAACTTGTGGTCAATCCTCAAGAGGCGGGTGGACAAACAAAAACCCACTAATTCTGACAAACTCCAAGAAGTGATTATGAAAGAATGGGTTGCTATCAGTCAGGAATTGGCCCAGAAGTTGATTGAGAGCATGCCCAGTCGAATTGCAGAGGTCCTGAAAAAGAAGGGCCAACACTGCAAATACTGACTCTTTGCATAAATGTCATGTAATTGTCGATAAAAGCCATTGAAACGTATGAAGTGCGTGTAATTATATTTCACTACATCACAGAAACAACTGAAACAAAGATCTAAAAGCAGTTTAGCAGCAAACTTTGTGAAAACGAATATTTGTGTTATTCTCAAAACTTTTGGCCACGACTGTAGATTCCCTTTGGAGTGGGGAAGGAAAGCAGAGTACCTGGAGGAACCCCACCCAACCACGGGGAGAACATACAAACTCCATGCAGATGTTGTCTAACCACTGAGCCACCATGCTGTCCTAGATATTATCTTTATTAACATCAGTCCCTGTTCCCAGTGGAGCTCACAATCTAATTTTCCCATTTAGATATGCACATTAGTGTGAATTTCAAATTAAATCAATTACCTTATCATATATAGCGCCAGTGGCAGAGGCATCAAACCGGAAGTTTACATCCAGGGAGCCCAGCGGAGCAGTGGAGGCCAGAGAGTGCAGGAGCTGGGAGCCAGCACTGGGAAGCAGTTAAGTAGGATTCCCTTTGCAGGTCTGCCAAGGGGAGGGGGATTGCCAACTTCCACCCCCCCCAAAAAAAAAATATATAAATATATATATAAAATTTTAAAAACATGTACTCCAAATACACCTTCCTAAGGTAGCTAAGAATTTAGGTCACTTGGACATGGTTTTTAAGACTAATTTCTATTGGAAAATTAGAGAAAACACAATCTTGCAATTTATGCAAAACCAAGCATAGACAATACACACACAATCAGTAGTCTTTCAAGAACAAAGTGACGTTCACTTCCATTTCCACCATTAAAGAGTCTGATCCTCTAAACTCTGGTCAAAGTTTATAAACATGACAAGCAAATATAGGAGTCATTCTTTACCACCTGCTCATTTCCTTTGTTCCAGATGGCCGGGCCTCGTGGTCTACAAAGGCGATCCCTCATCACAGCTGTTGCTGAATACAGTTGAAGAGCAAGACTTGTATCTGCCGGGCTTCCCTGACTTCCCAGACTGGCAGAACTAGTGTATGTTGACAGGATAAAGAAGAGACTCATGTACAGGTGTTTGGGTCCTTGGTAATTGCCTAAGGAGTGACCTCCATATTAATCATTTCCTTCACAGAATCAAGGCATGTGAGAGCTCTGAATGTGGACATATTATACACATATATAGTCTCAAATGAACTCTACCAGAAACTGAACAATTCTGTAGAAAAATTCTGTAGAACAATTCTGAAGAAAAATCAACACAGAATTAAAATTTCAAAAAAATCTCTAAAATTTCTATACAGAGAGGTGAAACCTGAAGCAAAATCTGTGGTAAAATCTTGACGCAACCCAAGAAATTAAACATTGAAATGTACCTTAGGTTTTTACCTCAGAATTTTATGTTTATTGGTGGGAATTATGGTATACATTCTGGCACCTGACGACTACCATCAAGAACCTACTCAGTATAAAATCTGCATGTTTGGCCAAACGTATACAAGGTGATATTTTCCACATACTGTAGATTCATCAGTCTTCCATAGAAAAGTTTGGAATAGTAAATATACAGTAATCATTTGCTTGTGCTTTTTTGCATTTTTACAGAATTTTATGGAAAGGAAAATAATAGCAACATCTAGTTATCGACCTTTATTGATTCAAAAGTATCATACAGAATGCAGATGTTTAAACCTCACACAGTAAGGGATCGAAACTTCACTATTCATCCATATGAATTCCATTCATGTTATGTATCAACCTTTTATGTGGTACAGTCAGTGGCAGATTATAATAGAGAAGTTTTAGCGCGGGCACGGGAACACATAGTTCCCTGCCCCACCGCCTATCACTGCCATAGGCTTCAGGCCTATATGTTAGCAAAAGCCTGCATCATCACGTGCAATGATGTTATCACGTGCCTGTGCCGGGGGGCAGGGCTTTGATTTACGCGCGCCTGTCTCACCATCACGGACACATGTAAGTATTAGCCTTTAGTTTTTTTTTTGCTTTGTTTTGGGTTTGAGAGGCAGAGGAGGTCATACTACTGCAGGAACAGTGGGGGCAAATTATTACATGAGGCAAATTACTTAATAGGGGGCAGTGTGGGGGCAAAATACTTAATGGGGCAGTTTGGGGGCAAATTACTTAATGGGGCAGTGTGGGGGCAAATTACTTAATGGGGCAGTGTGGGGGCAAATTACTTAATGGGGCAGTGTGGGGGCAAATTATTTAATGGGGCAGTGTGGGGGGCAAATTACTTAATGGGGGCAGTGTGGAGGCAAATTACTTAATGGGGACAGTGTGGCAGCAAATTACTTAATGGGGGCAGTGTGGGGGCAACTTACTTAATTGGGACAGTGTGGGGGCAAATTACTACATGGGGCAGTGTGGGGGAATTTTCTATATGGGGCAGTGTAGTGGAAATTACTATGTGGGGGCAGTGTGAAAGAAATTACTATATGGGGCAGTGTGGGGGAAATTATTACTATATGGGGGCCGTATGGGGGAAATTACTATATGGGGCAGTGTGGTGGAAATTACTATGTGGGGGCAGTGTGGGGGAAATTACTATATGGGGGCAGTGTGGGGGAAATTACTATATGGGGGCAGTGTGGGGGTAATTATTACTATATGGGGCAGTGTGGGGGTAATTTTTACTATCTGGGGGCAGTGTGGGGGAAATTACTATATGCGGGCAGTGTGAGGAAAATTACTATATGGGGGCAATGAGGGGGAAATTACTAATATGGGGGCAGTGTGTGGGAAATTACTATGTGGTGTGGGGGACATTGCTATTGGGGAGGTCCTGTAGGTGCCTTTCTATTACAGGAAATATTAGGGGACATTATTTTTGTGGACACTATTCAGACATTAATACCTGGAGCACAATATAGGATGTTATTATTACTTTGGGCACTCTAGGGGACATTATAATTGCTGTAGACACTATAGGGATCTTTGGGATAGTTTAAAAACTGGTGTAAAGTTAAACTGCCTTAGTTGCCCATAGCAACCAATCCGATCTCACCTTTCATTTTTGACAGCTCCTTTGGAAAATGAAAGGTGAAATCTGGAAGCTGCTATGGATAACTTAGCCAGTTTTACTTTACACCAGTTTGATAAATGACCCTATTATATCTACTTAGGTCACTATTTTTTCAGCAGTATAGAACCTGGGACATTGGGGAGCACAGTGGGCACAGTATCAGGAGTGGCAGCAGGATGACATTGTTGGGATACCAGGATTGGGAGGTTGATGGAAAAATTGAGAAATCGAACGTGTCTGTGTAACAAATTCTGTAGAGACGAGATGCTGCTGAAAGAATTTGTCATAGTGGTCTGGGTCAGACGCAGGAGAAGAGGAAAGGGAAGGTCTACATGACAGATGTCCCTGGATGTAAGAGGTATGTGCTGCTGTATTCTCCTCCAAGTCTTTTTTATTATAATCATATGTATTTTAAATTTGGCAAATTTGTAACAGCCCAGATAACAGTGAAAACTTTCTGTGTACAGATAACGTAGTAGATGTTCCCTGCAGTTCTATGTAGCACCCCACATAACACAATAATTCACTGTGTTATGTGGGGTGTTACATAGGACTGTAGGGAACATCTATGACATCTATACTTAGAGAGTTATGAGATGGTGGGGGTATGATTCCTGGCACCCCCGCCAATCCGCTGTTTGAGGAGACCGCGATGTTCCAGTGAGCGCCGTAGCCTCTTTGCTCCTTACCAAGCACAGCGCTGTCCATTTGATAGCACTGTGCTTGGTATTGCAGCTCAGACCCAATCACTCAGATGGGACAGAGCTGCACCTAGACCATATGAATGATGAATGTGATGTCATATGGCCTAGGAAGAGACTGTGGCACTCACAAAGCACCGCAGCCTCTTCATACAGATTTTTTTTTAAACTAAAATGGAGGGAGGAGCCCCGGACCTATCATGCACTTGATCCGCCCCTGGGTACAGTATCAAACATCTTTAAAAAGTCCAGATACACACAGCTTTAGGCTACTATCACACTCACGTTTGGTGCGGATCCGTCTTGTATCTGCACAGAGGGATCCGCACCAATAATGCAAACTCTTGTATCCATTCATAACGGATCTGTTTGCATTATTCATTTAAAAAAAATCTATGTCAAAAAGGATCCGTCTTGACTTACATTGAAAGTCAATGGGGGACGGATCCGTTTTCAATTGCACCATATTGTGTTAGTGAAAAACGGATCCGTCCCTATTGACTTACATTGTAAGTCAAGACGGATCCGTTTGGCTCCGCATAGTCGGACGGTCACCAAAAAGCTGCAAGCTGCGTTTTAGTGACCGTCTAAAAAATGCAACGTAGACCAAACGCAGCCAAATGAATGCATTGGGGCTTAACTGATCCGTTTTAGGCCACTTGTGAGACCCCTAAAAACGGATCTCACAAGCGGACCCAGAAAGCCAGTGTGAAAGTAGCCTTACACTGGTCCAGTCTGAAACTTATCTCCTCATAGAAGCTGATCAGATTAGTTTGACAGGACCCATCCCTCATAAACCCATGCTGATGTGGAATTACAGTCAGGTCCATAAATATTGGGACATTGACACAATTCTAACATTTTTGGCTCTATACACCACCACAATGGATTTGAAATGAAACGAACAAGATGTGCTTTAACTGCAGACTGTCAGCTTTAATTTGAGAGCATTTACATCCAAATCAGGTGAACGGTGTAGGAATTACAACAGTTTGCTTATGTGCCTACCACTTGTTAAGGAACCAAAAGTAATGGGACAATTGGCTTCTCAGCTGTTCCATGGCCAGGTGTGTGTTATTCCTTCATTATCCCAATTACAATGAGCAGACAAAAGGTCCAGAGTTCATTTCAAGTGTGCTATTTGCATTTGGAATCTGTTGCTTTCAACTCTCAAGATGAGATCCAAAGAGCTGTCACTATCAGTGAAGCAAGCCATCATTAGGCTGAAAAAACAAAACAAACCCATCAGAGAGAGATAGCAAAAACATTAGACATGGCCAAAACAACTGTTTGGAACATTCTTAAAAAGAAGGAACGCACCGGTGAGCTCAGCAACACCAAAAGACCCGGAAGACCACGGAAAATAACTGTGGTGGATAACCTAAGAATTCTTTTCCTGGTGAAGAAAACACCCTTCACAACAGTTGGCCAGATTAAGAACACTTTCCAGGAGGTAGGTGTATGTGTGTCAAAGTCAACAATCAAGAGAAGACTTCACCAGAGTGAATACAGAGGGTTCACCACAAGATGTAAACCATTGGTGAGCCTCAAAAACAGGAAGGCCAGATTAGAGTTTGCCAAATGAAATCTAAAAAAGCGTTCACAGTTTTGGAACAACATTCTATGGACAGATGAGACCAAGATCAACTTGTACCAGGGTGATGGGAAGAGAAGAGTATGTAGAAGGAAAGGAACTGCTCATGATCCTAAGCATACCACCTCATCAGTGAAGCATGGTGGTGGTAGTGTCATGGCATGGGCATGTATGGCTGCCAATGGAACTGGTTCTCTTGTATTTATTGATGATGTGACTGCTGACAAAAGCAGCAGGATGAATTCTGAAGTGTTTCGGGCAATATTATCTGCTCATATTCAGCCAAATGCTTTAGAACTCATTGGACGGCGCTTCACAGTGCAGATGGACAATGACCCAAAGCGTACTGCAAAAGCAACCAAAGAGTTTTTTAAGGGAAAGAAGTGGAATGTTATGCAATGGCCAAGTCAATCACCTGACCTGAATCCGATTGAGCATGCATTTCACTTGCTGAAGACAAAACTGAAGGGAAAATGCCCCAAGAACAATCAGAAACTGAAGACAGTTGCAGTAGAGGCCTGGCAGAGCATCACCAGGGATGAAGCCCAGCGTCTGGTGATGTCTATGCGTTCCAGACTTCAGGCTGTAATTGACTGCAAAGGATTTTCAACCAAGTATTAAAAAGTTAAAGTTTGATTTATGATTATTATTCTGTCCCATTACTTTTGGTCCTTTCACAAGTGGGAGTCACATATGCAAACTGTTGTAATTCCTACACCGTTCACCTGATTTGGATGTAAATACCCTCAAATGAAAGATGACAGTCTGCAGTTAAAGCACATCTTGTTTGTTTCATTTCAAATCCATTGTGGTGGTGTATAGAGCCAAAAATGTTAGAATTGTGTCGATGTCCCAATATTTATGGACCTGACTGTATGTACCAACTATTCCTCAACCTCAACAACAGAGGTTAAACTTACCAGCCTATAGTTTGCAGGCTCAGTTTTTGACCCCTTTTTGAATATTTGCACCACATTTGCTATGCACCAGTCCTGTGGAATAGACCATGTCATTGATGTGTGCCATCTGGCCCCAGAGATTTGTCTATATTAGTATTTTTAATTTGGCTCTGAATTTCCTTGTGGGTTAATCGGGTGACATTGAAATGTGTATTCCCGTTTCAGAAGACATGTGGTCTGTGCTGTGTTCCTGTGGCTCCCATACAAGTGAATTGAAGTTATGGATGGAAGTGAGATGCAGAAGCAGTGTTGCCCTTTGTGATGTGCTATTTCCGCAAATCTCATGTACTTGTATGGGTCTATGGAAACAACTTAGCCCAATTTGCTTGGCAGCTTCCATACTTATAATCACCTCTGGCCACCACATTTAGGTGGGACCTGGTCAGGGGGCGCCATTTTAGAAACAGGTGCCATAAATGTTGACATGAGAATATCCATTTAATGAACAATGTATGTTGTCCTTAGTTATATCATCCGTGTAAGTACAGTAGAAGAGATGGCATTTAAAGGGTTGTCTGGTTTCACTATATTGATGACCTATTCTCAGGATCGGTTATCAATATCAGATCAGTGGGGATCTGACTCCCAACACCTCCGCCAATCAGATGTTTAAAGGAAACGCAGTGATTGTACGAGCACTGTATCCCTTTCAATGTTTACATGCACACTTTATAGCAGTAGTGCAGGGTAAATACAGGCAATCACTTGAATGAAAAAGGAGCCTGTAATTACCCTACACTGCTAGGCCATCAATATAATGAAACCAGACTACACCTTTTAATAGATTAGCCTTTTTTTCCCCTGATTTTCTCCCACAGTACAGCCAAATTATGTTTGAAGGATCCAACACTTTCGTTTTAAAATTTCTTAGTATTTAGGTAGTTGAAGAATATTTTTACTTTTATCTAAACTAGTTTTAATGTGGGAGGTCCATTGTGAGCTGGTATGTGTCCAACTGAGAAAATCCCCATTTAATTGGCATAGACTCATGGAAGACAGGCTGGATGGCTCCTATCTACATTTATCTATGTACTTGAATCTTGCTTTATAAATTAGATGAAAGAAACCAAACATAATCAGAAGTTATAAAGCCTGTTCCCCTGCAAAAGACTATTTTCATCAAATTATTCTGGCCTGCCTGCCAGTCTACTGTGGTTATGGGGACAGTTTTACATTGTTCCAGGTCAGATGTTATGTTCTATATTCTCAGCCACATGTGTGGTCTCAGCATACCCCAGAAGCTCAGGATTAAACATAAGACCACAAAAGATCCATGGCATTAAAATAGATAGGGCAAATGGGCCAAGAAAGCTAAGTGGTCCTTATCTGCTGTCAACTTGTGAGCAAATCCTGGCACACGTGTGAATGCTGGTGCAAAAAGGGGTTAGTTCAAAGAAATCAGCTATATAGTGCCAGTGAGACACCAGCTGGGAATCTGTGCTGATGCTGTGGGCACTGTGGTCAGAACTGCAATGAAGTGATTATTAGGGTGCATGCCAGGGGGTACCAAACATATATATAGCAGCTAAATCTGTTTAAGGTGAGGGTACATAGATCAGATGGGAACTAGTCCAATATGTACTCAGCATTTAATGGCAACATATGCAAAGATATTTCTATGAATTACTGGACATGACATTACTTCACCAGCAGCTGCATTAATGACATGTGGTTACAAGTGTGCAGAGCAAGAAGACGCATTTATATAAAATTAAACATTAATATGTACACCGTAAAATAAAAACTTCCACATACCCTTTAAAAATAAAAAGAATCTACGTATGACAAATCCTTTAAAATTGACCTAATTTGTGCTCAGTAGACTAGTATATTAGTATTAAAAGGAAAATAAATAAAAATACTATCTCATTTTGAGGAAGCCAAAAAATAACTCTGGTATGAAACGGCTGGTGAGTGACAAGAAAGGGCATGGTTATGTAGAAATTCCAGGCTGTTGGGCACACTGCATTGTCTACGTTCATATTTTCACATGAGAGCAATGGATTAATTTCAAGTTCCAGAACTACTAAATATTTCACATTTACAATTTTCATACTATTTGTTACAGCCTATAGAGAGGGTGGACCCGCACCTATCAGACAATGTTGGCATATCCTAGCGATATGCCTCCATTGTCTGTGAGGGCAAAACCCCTTTTAACACTCCATGTGCCCAGTGTCTTCTTCCTGGCCCCTTCTTGGCTTGTGCATATGTACCAATTCCCTGTCTTTTGATTGGCCAGTTTCAGCTAATCGCTCCTAACTCCAGCTAATGCCAAAGTGCCTCAGGCTTCATTAACACCCTTCCCCCATTGCCCTGTTACTGAAAAATAAGGTTCTTTTGGTTCTTGTTTATGCAAAGTTTGTTTGTTCCTGCACCACTTTATATTGACCAAGCTAGTTTTCTTGACCACATCTTTTTATCTGCTGCCTGTTCTGACCTTTGCTTGTCTACGACTGAGGACAGATAGCCTGCTTTTACCCTTGTGTAACACCCCAGAGTTGTGTTACGAAACTCTTTTACCCTGCTACAACCTGTTAAGTGTATTTAACATTGTCATCTTGTGTAATTACACGTAACTTCCTCACAAATGTGAATTCTAAGCCTTGTAAATGTATATTGCTGTAATTTCCATGTTCACCAGCAGGTGGCAGCAATGTGTTCAGCAAGGACTTAGCCAGTTTAGTGTTTCTAGACTGGAATAGTACATTCCAGTTTAGCTCCCCCCTCTGTGAGCAGAGTGGATTATGCCCAAATCCTGCCTCATGGGGAGGGAAGGAAGTTAGAGGTGTGTAACCCACCCCCTGCTAGGGGTAGGGTGTGTTTGTAGGAGCTCCCAGATATAGGGAACCAAAGCCAGGACCTTGTCTCGGCTGAGACAATTGATCATCATCCCCAGCCTGAGCCTTGCAGCCTCAGCTGGAAGAAAGCAAGCAGCCACCTCCAGTTACAGGAAGAAGCATACCCTGAGACAATAACTGTGAGTACAGAGACCCAGGAGAAGCCATATTCCTCCTCAGCTAGTCAGTCCCCAAGACAGCAGAAGATAGTCAGCGCAGAAGTCAAATTACTGCCACAGTTTAGAGCTGACAAGCAGACGTCCTCTTCCTGCAAAGCTCCATGTACATGACAGAGCAGAAGATAATTTCCTGCCATACATTGCCAATACCTGCTGGGACCAAAAACTAATGCTATACTTTGCTTGGATGAAAGCTGCAAATAGTAAAGACAAGTTTGAACTTTATCAAAGGTCTGGATCTCAATTACTGCTGCAAATTCCTCTATTATTCCTACAAGCACCACACTCATTTTATTGCAAGTGAGCCAGGATCCAGGAGTCCAGCCGTACTCAGGTAGGAGACACCGTTGACAATATTACTACTACCATACAGAGACATTACACCACTCTGGCATGCCTAACCTGGTATGTGAGTTGCAACACCTTAAAGGGCCCTGCGTTTGTACCCTGCGCACGCTGCAATTGGCGTCACGAACAAAACTATAGACTATTAAACCCATATCCTGACCCACTGCATAATTTGGCGTCCGTTTAACCGTACCACAGTCCGGCTCTATTGCACTTGTACCACCTGTCTACGATTCCTGACAACTGCCTTTGTACCACGACTTGATAACTTCAGCCAATGCATGCACCAGCTATTGATAGAGACTACATTAGGGGTAGCGACCTGGGCATTCATTGTGGGAAAGTCCATACCTCCTTTCATTGGGTTAAGGGAGAAGAATGTACAATCCCTTAGACTATGCTTCCTGGTTTAGCCCTGAGCCAAATGCAATAGTGATCTAGTGGGAACACTTCTCCTGTTGGCCTTGCTACACCTGCAGCGAGCCCCTAAGGAGCCTGAGCAGAGAATGGGAGGGTTAGTGGCCATAATGATGATGTCACATGTACTCCATCAGGCAGTTGTCCCTTGGGCTGGTACTTTGTTCCCTAGGGGCACTCCCTGTATCTGTGGGTTCTCTGCCGGATGGTTATTTCGGGGGGTGCCCATGGTGTTAATGTCCATGTGTGTGCTAGGTAGGGTACATGATGGAAATGCAATGGCAAGCATGTGGTGTTATGAGAATCAGAGACCAAACCAGATTCAACTTAAAAGTCTCTCTTTTGTTAGCAAAAAAGTACATACCGTATGTCTATGCATTTGTAAACATGTATGATTCTGAATTTTCCTATTTGCAATAGGATTTCATTTCAATAGCTGTACCAGAAATAATCATTTGGAAAGATGTCTAACTTGATATGATATGTACAAATGTGTATGAAAAAAAGTGGGAAAACTTCAATAAAACTTTATAAAAAAAAGTCTTTCTTTATTATGTGCACAATAGGAGTTGTAGTACGCCCAGCAGTTATAAGTACACAGTGAAAACTCCAAAATGTCCAAGCATGAGCTAGGCAGATTGTTTCAGCAAATGGACATCTAGTTACTCCTTCTCTTGCTAAAATCCCTGTTATTGGGATCACTGGCTAGCAGCTACAACCTGGCAACCATGTCTGTAGTGTCCACTAGTATGGGTGCATAGGATGTCTTAAGTTGTTTCCCCTTCGCAGCAGTAGGGTCTGGAATGCTTTAAGTTGGGTTACGTTGCTGTCTCTTTCTCTCTGACTGTAGCCATGCAATGTAGCTTTGCTTTCTTTCATCTCCTGGAGCTCGGGGAGGTGACAGGGCTTCAGAGCTTGGAGCTAGAGTCTAGAGGAGAGGAGCACATGGAGATTGCTCCCTACCTTCTCCATCTCTACAACTAAATTGACTGGAATCCTCTGGAACCAGGGGTTGGGGCCTACCCACACCTAAGACTTCTTTCACATTAAAGAGGACCTTTCACCAGAGGAAAGCCTCTAAACTAACTATACAGAAGTGTAGAGTGGCGCCCAGGGATCCCGCTGCACTTACTGTTATACCCGGGCGCCGCTCCGTTCGCCCGGTATAGCCTCCGGTATGTAAGTAGTTAGGCTCTACCCACTTGATCCTGCCAGCGACTTCTTCTCCTATGCTGTAGCGCTGGCCAATCGCAGCGCTCAGCTCATAGCCTGGCTATGAGCTGAGCGCTGCGATTGGCCAGCGCTACAGCATAGGAGAAGAAGACCGCGGCAGGATCAAGTGGGTGGAGCCTAACTACTTACATACCGGAGGCTATACAGGGCGAACGGAGCGGCGCCCGGGGATAACAGTAAGTGCAGCGGGATCCCTGGGCGCCGCTCTACACTTCTGTATAATTAGTTTAGAGGCTTTCCTCTGGTGAAAGGTCCTCTTTAAGGTTAGGCTTGTCCAGCAGGCTGTTCCGTACTAACGCTTACACTCGTGTGCTGCAGGAAGTCCGGACCTGCCCCATTCACAATAGTGAAGAAGGGAGGGAGATGCGGCCGCAGCACAGAAAACATGGTGAGAGGAGGCTGGACAAAAATCGCAGCAAGCTGCCGGAGCAGCCTGTTGGACAAGACTAAGGTTAATGTAAAAGAAGCCTTAAGCTCCAGAGAGGGCTGGGCCACGATGATTAACTGGCTCATGCTGGAACAACTGAGTGTGTAGTACATAGCATCAGGGCCGGCTCCAGGTTCATGTGGGCCCTTGGGAGATAAAGTCTCAGTGGGCCCCCTTACACAGTGATAACTCTCTGAGTACAGATAATATTGTAGATATCACCTGCAGTCCTATGTAACAGCACAGATAACACAGTCATGGCTATCTGAGTACAGAAAAGGTAGTAGTGTTACCTGCAGTCCTATTTAAACCCACAGATGACACTGGTGCTAATAATGTGGTAGTGTTACCTGCAGTCCTATGTAAAACCACAGATAACACTAGTGTAGATTATGTGGTAGTGTTACCTACATCCTTAGTGTGCCTCCCTATGTCTCTGCCACGGACTCCATGCTGGCAGCGCTGCCTCCTCCTTTTCTTCTTGCCCCGCACAGAACATCCTGATGCAGCTGCGTCAAGAGACAGGAACACTGTGGGCATGGTGATGGTGACACACACATACAGAGGGAGAGACACACACACAAAGGGAGAGACACCCACACACAGGGAGAGACACACACACAGAGGGAGAGACACACACAGGGAGAGACACACACACACAGAGGGAGAGACACACACACAGGGAGAGACACACACACTGAGGGAGAGACACACACGGAGAGACACACACACACACACACACACACACACACACACACAGAGGGAGAGAGACATGAACAGAGGGAAAGACACATATACACAAGGACACACACCAGGACAGTCAAATACACACAGGACAGATACACACACACAGGGACGGACACACACACACACACACACACACACACAGGGACGGACACACACACACACAGGGACGGACACACACACACACAAGGACAGACACACGCACACACACAGGGACGGGCACACACACAGGGACGGACACACACAGGGACGGACGGAAACAGGGACGGACGGACACACACACACACACACAGAGACATACATATGGACAGACACCTGTTCAATCGTCAACCAACTTCTATCTAATGTGTGGCCACCTTTAGGGGACATTAAAAGGGAATTCCACCTTTAATTATGCTCCAACCTTTTGTTGCCTTCTAATATAACTCCCACTGATTCCCAGTACTGAGGGGACATGGAATGGGGTTTAAAAGGGAATTATCAACATGTACCAGAAGGTGGTCTAAACTGTAACCCATTAGGCACTGGCTAGACTGTGGGATGGAGTCTAAGCAATGCCTTAGGCCTCATGCACACTGCCGTTATGCATCCGTTCCGTGCATTGGAGACCGCAATTTCTGGTCCCCAATGCAAAGGCAATATCCGTGCGGCGGCCGGGACGGATTAGGACCCATTCAACTTTAATGTGTACGTGATCCATCCCACCCGCAAAAAATAGAACATATTCTATATTTTTTGCGGTGCAAAGGCATGGCCAGAAACACCAAGGAAGCACTCCATAGTGCTTCCGCGGGGTTCCGATCCATGCTTTCGTTCCACATCTCTGTGATTGCGGACCCATTCAAGTGAATGGGTCCGCATCTGTGATGTGGAGTGCACATGGGCCGTATGCATGAGGCCTAAAACATAAACTCCTATAAGAAAATAATAATCAATAATACACTTTATTGGCAAAAATTCATAAGAGGAAAATTTCCTCTTATACATTTTTGCCAATAAACTGTATAATTGATTTCATGCGTTCTGGTATTTTCTTATAGGAGTTTATTGTGTTTTACAGGGATGTGTGCTTATTGAGCTGAGCAAGTTGCAATACATGGTAATTGTCCTCTATTGGCTTGGCTTGCTCCGTTATTTTTGGGTTTTACACATATAGCCCCACATTACTGTGTAGACTGTAGTTCACCTGACCTGAATTCTAATAGAACAACTCCAGCTGCTGCTCCAGCCTCTAGGTTTCCTCTTGGGCTCCGCTCGGCTATCGGCTATGATGTCCTGAATCTTCTTCTGCAGGCTGCAGCTGCGCCTACTGATCAGCTCCGCCCCCTGTGTCCTCCGAGACGAGTCCTGGCTGTAAGGCTGAGAGTCTGTGCGCTGCCTGTTGTGCGGCGTGCCCAACTGTACTCACGCGCCGCACGGCGCGTATGCACACAGAAGCTCAGCCGGGAGAGACCGCGAGAGGGCAGCAAGCAGCAGTGCTGCACAAGTCAGTATGTAAAAATTTTAAAGGAGCCGCGCCGCGGAAACGAGTGGGCCCCCTAACTTACAGTGGGCCCCGGCACTTGCTATGCCGGGTTCTGACGCCGGCCCGGCATAGCATTAGCATTACAAACATTACATAACAAACCAAACTTTGCAGATACCCCCAGGACTAGGGTACTGCACACCAATGCAGTTCTAGATTGTGAGCCCCATTGGGGACAGCTTGATGCTAATGTCTGTAAAGCGCTGCGGAATATGTCAGCGCTATATAAGTGCATAAAATAAATACATAAATTCTGCCTACCGGATCGTAAAAAGCAATATGGAGACCTGGGACTCCCTTATTAATGACTTACTGATTTTGCTGTCAACACAATATGTATGCCATTGGCTACACTCTACATATTGTATCCTAGCGATTTGCCTTTTATAGTGTTTCCTACGGACTACTATATGAGTTTAGATATCCAAGTAGACTATGAAGTGTAATCTTTTTCTCATTCACCTGGAAATACTACTAGGGATTTTAATGTAATGGAGTGAGACATAACAGCTCCTGGACTAACCTGATCTTCTGTCTGTATATATACAGTATATACAATGACTGCTCAAATTTTATTTTAAAAGTCTGAGGATATTTGATGTAACCATGTAAATTGGGCTCTAGCAATGTAAGAGTTAAGAATTGGCCACACCTCTAAATTATTACGCTCTTGAGCGACTGCCACTACCAGCACCGCATGCACTGGGACTTCCTTCAAATGGACTGCTTGGCTGGAGAACAAAACAGAAAAGCACTCCCAAATACTTCTCGCTGAAAAACCAGCAGCAACTGGAACACTTTATCTAAAGACTCAAGAGGCGTCATAGGGAGACACAGCTTTGTAGAGAATTGGAAGGGTTTCATCACTGTATTCACTATATGAATCATCTTTATAGTAGAGTGTATAAAAGTCCAGACTATCTATGATAGGAGTAAGACTGTAAGAGAGTATGACTGCAGTATTTTGTGCTTTAGGCGCATACTGTAGGCACGATACAGTAATAGTCCTTGGTGGCAGGGCATTAATCTCTACCTGTCACGGCAATTTTCCATTTTTGCATTTTTGTTTTTCACTCACTGCCTTCATGGAGCCATAACCTTTTTTATTTTTCTGTTCACATAGCCATATGAGGGCTTTTTTTTTTGTGAGACAAGTTGCACTGTCTAGTTGCATCATTTGCTGTTGTAGGAAAAAAAAACGAAACGGGTGAAAATGCTCCAAACCCAGACACTGTAGTGTGTCTATAACCGGGGGAGCAATTCCTCCACATGTGGTCCGCAGACAACGGCAATCCCCAGCAAAAAATGCATACGCTACAGTGTCTGGGTTTGGAGCATTTCCACCCGTTTAGGCCACTTTTTTCAGTGAGTTTTTGTCCTCATGTGTATGGAATGTGCCACTTTATTTTGTTGGTAACATTCTTTTGCACCTGGTAGCTTCTGTGTCACATGGTCTGTTGTGGGTGCGACTCACAGCTATATCCTACCTCACAGTGCATTGGTGATACCACTATGGAGGCATGTGAGAGTCTGGCTGTGAGTTGGTTTCTAGCACTGATTCAGACCTTGTTCACACAACATGGCAGTTTAGTGGTAGGACCCCATGCGTGCTGAGACACCGTGATGTGGTGCATGAGGGGCTCCGATATGTTCCTGACTGGAAGATATTGGCAAAGTTCTCAGCTTTTAACATTGGCCTGAGGAATTAGCTAGTATTGTCAGTTGCGTATCATTTTGGTACATTTTTTGCAGTGATTTTTCTTATTTACTGTTGTAGGCCTCCATAAGAACTACAACTTTAATAGCATGGGTTTCTTCAAAGGCCCAATCTATTGCAGACAATGAATGGCTCCCCCGAATGCTGAGCAGGGGAGCTGTTCAGACTACAGCTGCGCTCCTTGGCAAAATCTACTCAGATGCTGTGGTCATAATGGACCGTGACCCCCCCGTGTCGGCAATCGTCACAAACCGCAGGCCAATTTAGACCTGCGGTTTGCGGCTTTTCAATGGTGCGGTGGCGGCGGACGCAGGTGCCATCGGGTCCGCATGCAGCTGTATGGGGGGCCCGATGGCATGGAAGGCAGCACGATGCCTTCCTGAGGCATCGCCGCTGCCTTCCTGTGACGTGCCTGTGAGATCCAGCCCCCTGGATCTCACAGGCAGGAAGCTGTATGAGTAATACACAAAGTATTACTCATACAGCCAATGCATTCCAATACAGAAATATTGGAATGCATTGTAAAAGGGATTAGACCCCCAAAAGTTGAAGTCCCAAAGTGGGACAAAATAAAGTTTTCCCCCCAAAAAATTTAGTTTCAAGTAAAAATAAACAAAAACTTCATTTTCCCCAAATAAAGCAAAAAAAAAAATTGGTAAAAAATAGGGGGCAAAAAAATATTAGGTATCGCCGCGTCCTTATCGACCGGCTCTATAAACATATCACATGACCTAACCCCTCAGATGAACACCGTAAAAAATAAAAAATTAAAACTGTGCTCAATAAACAATTTTTTTGTCGCCTTACATCACAAAAAGTACATAATTAGTAAGACTCCTGTACTCCACTTGGGTTTCAATTTAATGCTTTTATTTTTGTGCGGTTCCAGTCAAAAAACGTTTTTGGCTAAACAGCCTTCTTCAGTACAACTGGAAAGGCATATAAAGTATCACAATAAGTGTGCAATAGTAATACAGCATATAAAGTATCACAAAAAGTGTGCAATAGACATACAGCACAAAAAGTACAACAGTAAGTCGATCAAAAAGGCGTATGCCCACCAAAATAGTAGCAATCTAACCGTCACCTCATCCCTCAATAAATGAGCCCCTACCTAACACAATCGCCCAAAAAAAAAAAAACTATGGCTCAGAATATGCAGACACTAAAACATAATTTTTTTTGTTTTAAAAAAGCTGTTATTGTGTAAAACTTAAGTAAATTAAAAAAGTATACATATTAGGTATCACCGCGTCCGTATGGACCGGCTCTATAAAAATATCGCATGACCTAACCCCTCAGATGAATACCGTAAAAAATAAAAATATAAAAACGGTGTAAAAAAGCCATTTTTTGTCATCTTACATCACAAAAAGTGTAATAGCAAGCGATCAAAAAGTCATATGCACCCCAAAATAGTGCCAATCAAACCGTCATCTCATCCCACAAAAAATGAGACTCTACCTAAGATAATCACCAAAAAACTGAAAAAGCTATGGCTCTCAAACTATGGAGACACTAAAACATAATTTTTTTGTTTCAAAAATGAAATCATTGTGTAAAACTTACATAACAAAAAAAAGTATACATATTAGGTATCGCCGCGTCCGTATAGACCGGCTCTATAAAAATATCACATGAATTAACCCCTAAAGTGAATACTGTAAAAAAATAAAAATAAAAACGGTGTAAAAAAAGCTATTTTTTGTCACCTTACATCACAAAAAGTGTAATAGCAAGCGATCAAAAAGTCATATGCACCCCAAAATAATGCCAATCAAACAATCATCTCATCCCGTAAAAACTATGGAGACACTTTTTTTGTTTAAAAAATGAAATCATTGTGTAAAACTTACATAAATAATTTTTTTTTATACATATTAGGTATCGCCGCGTCCGTGACAACCTGCTCTATAAAAATACCACATGATCTAACCTGTCAGATGAATGTTGTAAATAACAAAAAAAAAACGGTGCCAAAACAGCTATTTCTTGTTACCTTGCCTCACAAAAAGTGTAATATAGAGCAATCAAAAATCATATGTACCCTAAACTAGTACCAACAAAACTCCCACCCTATCCTGTAGTTTCTAAAATGGGGTCACTTTTTTGGAGTTTCTACTCTAGGGGTGCATCAGGGGGACTTCAAATGGAACATGGTGTCAAAAAAAACAGTCCAGCAAAATCTGCCTTCCAAAAACCGTATGGCATTCCTTTCCTTCTGCGCCCTGCTGTGTGCCCGTACAGCAGTTTACGACCACATATGGGGTGTTTCTGTAAACTACAGAATCAGAGCCATAAATATTGAGTTTTGTTTGGCTGTTAACCCTTGATTTGTAACTGGAAAAAAAATATTAAAATGGAAAATCTGCCAAAAAAGGGAAATTTTTTAATTGTATCTCTATTTTCCATTAATTCTTGTGGAACACTTAAAGGGTTAACGACGTTTGTAAAATCAGTTTTGAATATCTTGAGGGGTGTAGTTTCTAGAATGGGGTCATTTTTGGGTGGTTTCTATTATGTAAGCCTCACAAAGTGACTTCAGACCTGAACTGGTCCTTAACCACTTTAGGACCACAGGTTTATACCCCCTAGTGACCAGGCCCTTTTTTACAAATTGGCACTTCACAACTTTAACGGTTTATTGCTCAGTTATGCAACTTGGCACCCAAATGAATTTTACCTTCTTTTCTTCTCACAAATACAGCTTTCTTTTGGTGGTATTTGATTGCTGCTGACATTTTTTGTTTTTCTGATATTAATCAAAATAGACCGCAATTTTCTCAAAAAAAGTGTATTTTTAACTTTCTCTGGTTAAATTGTTCAAATATAATTACATTTCTATACAAGTTTGTGTCAGAATTTATTGTGCTACATGTCTTTGATAAAGACATGGCGAGTTCATAGAAGATAGTTTTTTTTGGCACAAGTTAGCGGAAAATGATTTTATTTATTTTTTTTTTCTTACAAAGTCTCATATTCCACTAACTTGTGACAAAAAATTAAATTTTACATGAACTCGCCATGCCCCTCAAGGAATACCTTGGGGTGTCTTCTTTCCAAAATGGGGTCACTTGTGGGGTATTTATACTGCCCTGGCATTTTAGGGTCCCTAAAGCGTGAGAAGTAGTTTGGAATCCAAATGCGTAAAAAATGCCCTGTGAAATCCTAAAGGTACTCATTGGAATTTGGGCCCCTTTGTGCACCTAGGCTGCAAAAAAGTGTCACACATGTGGTATCGCCGTACTCAGAAGAAGTAGGGCAATGTGTTTTGGGGTGTATTTTTTACATATACCCATACTGTGTGTGAAAAATATCTCTGTAAATGACAACTTTTCCCATTTTTTTTATACAAAGTTGTCAATTTACAGAGATATTTCTCTCACCCAGCATGGGTATATGTAAAAATACACCCCAAAACACATTGCCCTACTTCTCCTGCGTAGTACGGCGATACCACATGTGTGACACTTTTTTGCAGCCTAGGTGCGCAAAGGGCTCCAAATTCCAATGAGTACCTTTTAGGAGGGCATTTTTAGACATTTGGATTCCAGACTTCTTCTCACGCTTTAGGGCCCCTAAAATGCCAGGGCAGTATAAATACCCCACTTGTGACCCCATTTTGGAAAGAAGACACCCCAAGGTATTCCGTGAGGGGCATGGCGAGTTCATAGAAGATTTTTTTTTTGGGCACAAGTTAGCAGAAATTGATTTTTTTTGTTTTTTCCAACAAAGTCTCCCTTTCCGCTAACTTGGGACAAAAAGTTCAATCTTTCATGGACTCAATATGCCCCTCAGCGAATACCTTGGGGTGTCTTCTTTCCAAAATGGGGTCATTTGTGGGGTGTTTGTACTGCCCTGGCATTTGAGGGTCTCCACAATCATTACATGTATGGCCAGCATTAGGAGTTTCTGCTATTCTCCTTATATTGAGCATACGGGTAATGAGATTTTTTTTTCCATTCAGCCTCTGGGCTGAAAGAAAAAATGAACAGAACAGATTTTTTCATTCACATCGATCAATTTGGATGAAAAAATCTCTGCCAAAAAATGTGCAAGAAAAAAAAAGAGGGGAAAGGCGTCTGCCAGCACATAGGAGCTCCGCCCAACATCCAAACCCACTCAGCTCGTATGCCCTGGCAAACTCGATTTCTCCATTCACATCAATCGATGTGGATGAATAAATCATTGCCAGAATTTTTTTATTTTATTTTTTTATACAAAGTGTTTGCCAAAGCATATGAACACTGCCCCTCAGCTCATAAGCCTCGGCAAAAGTATCTTTTTTACTGCAGAGGAGAAATCTCGTCTTGTAGCGCCGCATACACCGACTTTTGTGTAATCTGACAGCAGCGCAATGCTTCTGTCAGAATGCACATCAGTGCTGCAGCTGGTTGATCGCTTGGTCCACCTAGAAGGTAAAAAAAATTAAATAATAAAATAAAAACCAGGCAGCAACGCAATAAATTTATTAATATTAACTTTATATAACATTTGAAACAGAACATTAACTTTTATAAACTTTATTGAACTTTTGAAACAGAACATTAACTTTTTTGCTTACCTGGGATTTTAATTTTTTTTTACCTTTAGAGGATAAACCTCTCCTTCCCCATGGGACAATGTGCAAAGCGCAAATCGCCCAGAGATGTGGCGAAGTACATTATGCACTTTGTCCCAGGTGAAAGGAGAGGTTTGTGGCAGCTCTGTGTGAAAGGGCCCTAAGACCCCTGTGTGCCTGTCCTGTGTCATGCAATCCCTACACTAATAGTGTACCTGTGTGTGGTACTTGTGGAAACACTCCCCTATGTATAGGGCAGGCTGGTCAGGACAAAAAAAGGTGGTGTCACGCCTTATTCCAGCCCTGCTACAGACACGACATCTTTTTCTTGGGGAACGCTGAGTTGGGGTACCAGGATAGACACTCGGGAAGTGTCTGCCATGTAGCCGGCTCACTACATCAGGGACTTGGGGCACGGACCCTCCTGGATACAGGAGTTCCAAAATGATCTCTTCCTGGAATTTTAGGAAGGATCCTGTTCTCCCAGCCTTACTGTAGAGAACAAAACTATTATAGGCAGCCAATTGAATTAAATAAACAGACACCTTCTTATACCAGCATCTGGTGTGGCGGGACACTAAATAGGGAGCCAACATCTGGTCATTGAAGTCCACCCCTCCCATGTGAAGGTTATAGTCGTGGACAGAGAGGGGTTTCACAATGACTCCAGTTGCCCTTTCAATTTGGACAGTCGTGTCTGCGTGAATGGTGGACATAAGGTAAACGTCCCTCTTGTCCCTCCACTTCACCGCGAGCAGTTCTTGGTCACACAAGGCAGCCCTCTCCCCCCGTGCAAGTCGGGTATTAACGAGCCGTTGGGGGAAGCCCCGGCGACTAGGTCGCGTGGTGCCACAGCATTGAATTCCGACTAGATGTAAGTGCCGAAAGAGGGCCACACTTGTGTAAAAATTGTCCACTTATAAGTGGTACCCCTTGTGGAGTAAGGGTGACACCAAGTCCCAGACAATCTTGCCACTGCCCCCCAGGTAGTCAGGACATCCGACCGGCTCCAGTTTTGAGTCTTTTCCCTCATAGACCCTAAAATGATATGTATAGCCTGGGGCCCTTTCACAGAGCTTATACAGTTTGACCCCATACCGGGCGCTCTTGCCGGGGATGTACTGTTTGATGCCAAGGCGCCCGGTAAAATGTACTAGGGACTCGTCTATGCAGATGTTCTGATTGGGGGTATACGCATCTGCAAATCTGGATGACAAATGGTCTATGAGGGGCCGAATTTTGTGGAGCCGGTCATAAGCAGGGTGGCCTCTTGGATGACAGGTTTTATTGTCAGCGAAATGCATAAGACGCATGATGACCTCAAAACGTGCCCTGGACATTGCAGCAGAGAACATGGGCATGTAATGTATTGGGTCTTTAGACCAATAGGACCGCAATACATTTTTTTTAGTTAGACCCATGCTGAGGATAAGGCCCAAAAAAATCTTTTATTTGGAAACTGTGACTGGTTTTCACCGGTAAGGCTGGGCATAGAAGCTTTCCGGATTGGCGGTTATATAGTCGATCCTAAATGAGCTGTCTCCATGCGAACTCCAGACTGGGCGGTGAAAGGGGGCAATACGGATGCGGCGGAAGCAGGGGATTGCGAATTAGGGTTTGCCAGCACCTCTGGGATACTAAGGGCTCTACGGGCCTGTGAACGTGGTGGCTGCGACGGGGGAGTTAATGCACGTGCCACCGTACCAGCTTGAACTGCCCTTCTGGTGCTCGCCACTTCACCAGGGAATACGGCAGTGCTGGTAGAAGGTCCAGGCTGTGCTGCGCTGCTGGTGTATGTCACACCATAAAAAAGATCAGCGCTAGCACCACTCTGCTGCAAATGAGGGTCATCATGCGGGGTAGGCAGAACACTGACATGGGATCGGGTACGCCTGACCGTAGCAGGGACCTCAACCTTGTCATCATCACTAGCGGTTAGAGTGCCACTGCTGTCTACAGGTTCATATTCTGAACCACTGGATTCAGCGGTTGAGGCGTCCCCATCGCTTTCATCCATCACGGCCAGAATCCTGTAGGCCTCTTCAGCGGAATACCCCTTGTTTGACATTTTGGACTAACTAAATTTAGGGGGTATTCCTCTGAGACTACCCAGGAAAAAGATCAAACCTGCCTAGGAAAAAGGAGTGTTTGCGAAGTAAAGCTGTGATCGCTAATAAAGATCCAAAAAACTCAAAAGTGATCTTTATAGCGGCGCAGCGATTTTACGGTGTTTTTGCAGTGATCAGAAAAAAAATATTTCTGTCACTGCGGTGGGGCGGACTGAACGCAAGTGTGCGCACAAGATCAGGCCTGATCAGGCGAACACTGCGTTTTTTGTAGAGCCTAAGGTGACCCTAATGTACTTATATAGATCTGATTGCGATCAGTCTTGATCACTTACAGATACTATATAGTACTAGTGCTGATTAGCGACAGCGATGACGCTAATCAGCGACTAATCAGTGACTGCGGTGCGGTGGGCTGGGCGCTAACTACCTAACAAGTAGCTAACTACCTGGCGGTGATGAGGGACCCTTACAGGGGGGTGATCAATGACAGGGGGGTGACAGGGAGGTAATCAGGGAGTCTATATGGGGTGATCAGGTGTTAATAAGGGGTTAATAAGTGACAGGGGAGGGTGTAGTGTATGTGTGGTGATTGGTGCTACTTACAGAGCTGCCTGTGTCCTCTGGTGGTCGATCCAAGCAAAAGGGACCACCAGAGGACCAGGTAGCAGGTAAATCAGATGCTATTAACAAAATAGCGTCTGACATACCCATTTCATTGGATCTTTTAAAAATCTACAGCCTGCCAGCCAATGATCGCTGCCGGCAGGCTGTAGATGAACTTCTGAACTGCGCGATCCTGTGAACTCGCGCTCCTGTGAGCGCGCGTTCACAGGAAATCTCGGGTATCATGAGATGACGCCTATTGGCGTCATCGAGACCTGAGAGAGCCGCCGCACTGACGCCTATCGGTGTTAGTGTGACGGGAGGAGGTTAAAAAGTTGGTTTTTAAAAATTTGTGAGAGATTTCAAGATTTACTTCTAAACTTCTAAGCCTTGTAACGTCCCCCAAAAATAAAATGTCATTCCCAAAATGATCCTAACATGAAGTAGACATATGGGAAATGTAAAGTAATAACTATTTGTGTAGGTATTAATATGTATTATAGAAGTAGAGAAATTGAAACTTGGAAATTTGCTAATTTTTCAAAAAAATTTGCAAATTTGGTATTTTTTTATTAATAAAAAAGATTTTTTTTTACTCCATTTTACCAGTGTCATGAAGTACAATATGTGACGAGAAAACAATCTCAGAAGGGCCTGGATAAGTCAAAGCTTTTTAAAGTTATCACCACTTAAAGTGACACTGGTCAGATTTGCAAAAATTGGCCTGGTCCTTAAGGTGAAATAAGGCTGTGTCCTTAAGGAGTTAAATTCCCAAAATGCATAGTACATGTTGGGAAGGGGTTAAAGGACATGAGCCTTTTGCCAACCATTGTAGCTATCATATACATTTAGTTCACATAACTAAATTGCATTTGAAGAACCCTCATCACTTGAACTTTTTTGCAGGGACTTCACATAAACCCTAAGGACCAAAGGGCTGTGGGCCCCTACTGACTATGGGCCCTTGGGCTATACCCTAGTGCCCATATGGTCAACTTATTCCTGACATGTACCATTGTTTAAGCTGTATAGACTTAAATGGCCTGAGCTGAGTATTTCAATCAAAGCCCAGAAACACACATGGGCCCAGATTTAGTAATGTATTTTAACCACAATTTTGTTGCAGTTTGGTGCAACTAGGGTTTCTGTAATAAATCTGGAGCAGGTCTAAACAGTCTGTCAAAGTTTATGCAAGCTAGAGGATTAATTATCTGGGGCGTGGTGTACATTTAATAAAAATCTCATGTATATTGAGCAGTGATGTCATCACTTTTATTTAGAAGATAATGATGTCACTGCTTTATAAGTAGTAAACAATGACTGCACTTTCTATATTTGAAGAATAAAAAAATCTGTCTGGATCATGTGACTGATACTGGAATGTATGGCTGTCAGTGGTGATATAACACACTTGGATATGAGGATTACTTCATCCTAACAACTCACAATAAAACCTCCGACATCCTGAACATTTTTAGTAATGAGATTTTGATCTATGAAAAAGTTTCAGGCACTTCTATAACCATTTTCTAAAATCTGGAGGTGCTATACTAATGAAAATATTTCACATGGCACAGCATTTTGTTTTGCAGGTTTACTATTATTATTAGATGTGCAGGTAGGAGGCCACAGATGGGGATGTTGCAGTAACCTAGGTAGGAGAACATAAGGTCATGAACTAGTATTTTAGTTGGCTCAGGGTTGAGGATGGAGTGTACTACTAAGGTGTATTTAGATGAGCGATATACGGGGAGATTATCGAGAACGAATGTTCCTGCGAACGCTTGTTCCTGACACTCTCCCCATCTAAAGATGCAGCTGATCACCCGATAAACAGGCGAAAGGCTTGGTCATTAGGGGAAATGAAGGGTAGTGCTTGCAAGTAGAGTTGAGCGAACACCTGGATGTTTGGGTTCGAGAAGTTCGGCCGAACTTCCCGGAAATGTTCGGGTTCGGGATCCGAACCCGAACCGAACTTCGTCCCGAACCCGAACCCCATTGAAGTCAATGGGGACCCGAACTTTTGGGCACTAAAAAGGCTGTAAAACAGCCCAGGAAAGAGCTAGAGGGCTGCAAAAGGCAGCAACATGTAGGTAAATCCCCTGCAACCAAATGTGGATAGGGAAATGAATTAAAATAAAAATTAAAAAAATAAAAATGAACCAATATCAATTGGACAGAGGTCCCATAGCAGAGAATCTGGCTTCACGTCAGCAGAGAATCAGTCTCTTCATGCCATAGCAAAGAATCTGGCTTCATGTCAGCAGAGAATCAGTCTCTTCATGCCATAGCAGAGAATCTGGCTTCATGTCAGCGCAGAATCAGTCTTCATGTCATAGCAGAGAATCAGGCTTCACGTCACCCACCACTGGAACAGGCCACTGTGACATATTTAGGCCCCGGCACCTAGACAGAGGAGAGAGGTCCCGTAACAGAGAATCTGGCCTTATGTCAGCACAGAATCTGTCTTCATTTTATAGCAGAGAATCAGGCTTCACGTCACCCACCACTGGAACAGGCCACTGTCACACATTTAGGCCCCGGCACCCAGACAGAGGAGAGAGGTCCCGTAACAGAGAATCTGGCCTTATGTCAGCACAGAATCTGTCTTCATGTCATAGCAGAGAATCAGGCTTCACGTCACCCACCACTGGAACAGGCCACTGTCACACATTTAGTCCCGGCACCCAGACAGAGGAGAGAGGTCCCGTAACAGAGAATCTGGCCTTATGTCAGCGCAGAATCAGTCTTCATGTCATAGCAGAGAATCAGGCTTCACGTCACCCACCACTGGAACAGGCCACTGTCACACATTTAGGCCCAGGCACCCAGGCAGAGGAGAGAGGTCCCGTAACAGAGAATCTGGCCTTATGTCAGCGCAGAATCAGTCTTCATGTCATAGCAGAGAATCAGGCTTCACGTCACCCACCACTGGAACAGGCCACTGTCACACATTTAGGCCCAGGCACCCAGGCAGAGGAGAGGGGTCCCGTAACAGAGAATGTGGCCTTATGTCAGCGCAGAATCAGTCTTCATGTCATAGCAGAGAATCAGGCTTCACGTCACCCACCACTGGAACAGGCCACTGTCACATATTTAGGCCCAGGCACCCAGGCAGAGGAGAGAGGTCCCGTAACAGAGAATCTGGCCTTATGTCAGCACAGAATCTGTCTTCATGTCATAGCAGAGAATCAGGCTTCACGTCACCCACCACTGGAACAGGCCACTGTCACACATTTAGGCCCCGGCACCCAGGCAGAGGAGAGAGGTCCCGTAACAGAGAATCTGGCCTTATATCAGCACAGAATCTGTCTTCATGTCATAGCAGAGAATCAGGCTTCACGTCACCCACCACTGGAACAGGCCACTGTCACACATTTAGGCCCCGGCACCCAGGCAGAGGAGAGAGGTCCCGTAACAGAGAATATGGCCTTATGTCAGCACAGAATCTGTCTTCATGTCATAGCAGAGAATCAGGCTTCACGTCACCCACCACTGGAACAGGCCACTGTCACACATTTAGACCCCGGCACCCAGGCAGGGGAGAGAGGTCCCGTAACAGAGAATCTGGCCTTATGTCAGCACAGAATCTGTCTTCATGTCATAGCAGAGAATCAGGCTTCACGTCACCCACCACTGGAACAGGCCACTGTCACACATTTAGGCCCCGGCACCCAGACAGAGGAGAGAGGTCCCGTAACAGAGAATCTGGCCTTATGTCAGCACAGAATCTGTCTTCATGTCATAGCAGAGAATCAGGCTTCACGTCACCCACCACTGGAACAGGCCACTGTCACACATTTAGGCCCCGGCACCCAGGCAGAGGAGAGAGGTCCCGTAACAGAGAATCTGGCCTTATGTCAGCACAAAATCTGTCTTGATGTCATAGCAGAGAATCAGGCTTCACGTCACCCACCACTGGAACAGGCCACTGTCACACATTTAGGCCCCGTCACCCAGAAAGAGGAGAGAGGTCCCGTAACAGAGAATCTGGCCTTATGTCAGCACAGAATCTGTCTTCATGTCATAGCAGAGAATCAGGCTTCACGTCACCCACCACTGGAACAGGCCACTGTCACACATTTAGGCCCCGGCACCCAGGCAGAGGAGAGCGGTCCCGTAACAGAGAATCTGGCCTTATGTCAGCGCAGAATCAGTCTTCATGTCATAGCAGAGAATCAGGCTTCACGTCACCCACCACTGGAACAGGCCACTGTCACATATTTAGGCCCAGGCACCCAGGCAGAGGAGAGAGGTCCTGTAACAGAGAATCTGGCCTTATGTCAGCACAGAATCTGTCTTCATGTCATAGCAGAGAATCAGGCTTCACGTCACCCACCACTGGAACAGGCCACTGTCACACATTTAGGCCCCGGCACCCAGACAGAGGAGAGAGGTCCCGTAACAGAGAATCTGGCCTTATGTCAGCGCAGAATCAGTCTTCATGTCATAGCAGAGAATCAGGCTTCACGTCACCCACCACTGGAACAGGCCACTGTCACACATTTAGGCCCCGGCACCCAGGCAGAGGAGAGAGGTCCCGTAACAGAGAATCTGGCCTTATGTCAGCACAGAATCTGTCTTCATGTCATAGCAGAGAATCAGGCTTCACGTCACCCACCACTGGAACAGGCCACTGTCACACATTTAGGCCCCGTCACCCAGACAGAGGAGAGAGGTCCCGTAACAGAGAATCTGGCCTTATGTCAGCACAGAATCTGTCTTCATGTCATAGCAGAGAATCAGGCTTCACGTCACCCACCACTGGAACAGGCCACTGTCACACATTTAGGCCCCGGCACCCAGACAGAGGAGAGAGGTCCTGTAACAGAGAATCTGGCCTTATGTCAGCGCAGAATCAGTCTTCATGTCATAGCAGAGAATCAGGCTTCACGTCACCCACCACTGGAACAGGCCACTGTCACACATTTATGCCCAGGCACCCAGGCAGAGGAGAGAGGTCCCGTAACAGAGAATCTGGCCTTATGTCAGCGCAGAATCAGTCTTCATGTCATAGCAGAGAATCAATGAAAAGGTTGTTTGGACGGCACTCCTATAGCGATGGTCCGGTGCTCAGCGGTATGACAGTCAATATGTAAAATATATAGAACCGCGGCACTCGAATTAAGTAGTTAATTATTTATTTATTTATCCATCCACAAGATTAGGACTTAAGGCCAACGTTTCGGTCTCATCCCGAGACCTTGTTCACGGCCTGCTTGCTGCTCTCCTTCGTTTGACATGTCAAACGAAGGAGAGCAGCAAGCAGGCCGTGAACAAGGCCTCGGGATGAGACCGAAACGTTGGCCTTAAGTCCTAATCTTGTGGATGGATAAATAAATAAATAATTAACTACTTAATTCGAGTGCCGCGGTTCTATATATTTTACATAGCAGAGAATCAGGCTTCACGTCACCCACCACTGGAACAGGCCACTGTCACATATTTAGGCCCAGGCACCCAGGCAGAGGAGAGAGGTCCCGTAACAGAGAATCTGGCCTTATGTCAGCACAGAATCTGTCTTCATGTCATAGCAGAGAATCAGGCTTCACGTCACCCACCACTGGAACAGGCCACTGTCACACATTTAGGCCCAGGCACCCAGGCAGAGGAGAGAGGTCCCGTAACAGAGAATCTGGCCTTATGTCAGCGCAGAATCAGTCTTCATGTCATAGCAGAGAATCAGGCTTCACGTCACCCACCACTGGAACAGGCCACTGTCACATATTTAGGCCCAGGCACCCAGGCAGAGGAGAGAGGTCCCGTAACAGAGAATCTGGCCTTATGTCAGCGCAGAATCAGTCTTCATGTCATATCAGAGAATCAGGCATCACGTGACCCACCACTGGAACAGGCCACTGTCACACATTTAGGCCCCGGCACCCAGACAGAGGAGAGGTTCATTCAACTTTGGGTTGCCCCGCAATATAATGGTAAAATGAAAATAAAAATAGGATTGAATGAGGAAGTGCCCTGGAGTAGAATAATATATTGTTAAGGGGAGGTAGTTAATATCTAATCTGCACAAGGGATGGACAGGTCCTGTGGGATCCATGCCTGGTTCATTTTTATGAACGTCAGCTTGTCCACATTGGCTGTAGACAGGCGGCTGCGTTTGTCTGTAATGACGCCCCCTGCCGTGCTGAATACACGTTCAGACAAAACGCTGGCCGCCGGGCAGGCCAGCACCTCCAAGGCATAAAAGGCTAGCTCTGGCCACGTGGACAATTTGGAGACCCAGAAGTTGAATGGGGCCGAACCATCAGTCAGTACGTGGAGGGGTGTGCACAGGTACTGTTCCACCATGTTAGTGAAATGTTGCCTCCTGCTAACACGTTCCGTATCAGGTTGTGGTGCAGTTAGCTGTGGCGTGTTGACAAAACTTTTCCACATCTCTGCCATGCTAACCCTGCCCTCAGAGGAGCTGGCCGTGACACAGCTGCGTTGGCGACCTCTTGCTCCTCCTCTGCCTTCGCCTTGGGCTTCCACTGGTTCCCCTGTGACATTTGGGAATGCTCTCAGTAGCGCGTCTACCAACGTGCGCTTGTACTCACGCATCTTCCTATCACGCTCCAGTGTAGGAAGTAAGGTGGGCACATTGTCTTTGTACCGGGGATCCAGCAGGGTGGCAACCCAGTAGTCCGCACACGTTAAAATGTGGGCAACTCTGCTGTCGTTGCGCAGGCACTGCAGCATGTAGTCGCTCATGTGTGCCAGGCTGCCGAGAGGTAAGGACAAGCTGTCCTCTGTGGGAGGCGTATCGTCATCGTCCTGTGTTTCCCCCCCAGCCACGCACCAGTGATGGGCCCGAGCTGCTTTGGGTGCCACCCCGCTGTGAACTTGCTTCATCCTCATCCTCCTCCACCTCCTCCTCATCCTCGTCCTCCTCGTCCTCCAGTAGTGGGCCCTGTCTGGCCACATTTGTACATGGCCTCTGGTGTTGCAAAAAACCTCCCTCTGAGTCACTTCGAAGAGACTGGCCTGAAAGTGCTAAAAATGACCCCTCTTCCTCCTCTGTCTCCTAGGCCACCTCCTCTTCCATCATCGCTCTAAGTGTTTTCTCAAGGAGACATAGAAGTGGTATTGTAACGCTGATAACGGCGTCATCGCCACTGGCCATGTTGGTGGAGTACTCGAAACAGCGCAACAGGGCACACAGGTCTCGCATGGAGGCCCAGTCATTGGTGGTGAAGTGGGGCTGATCCGCAGTGCGACTGACCCGTGCGTGCTGCAGCTGAAACTCCACTATGGCCTGCTGCTGTTCGCACAGTCTGTCCAGCATATGCAAGGTGGAGTTCCTCCTGGTGGGTACGTCGCATATGAGGCGGTGAGCGGGAAGGCCGAAGTTATGCTGTAGCGCAGACAGGCGAGCAGCGGCAGGGTGTGAACGCCGGAAGCGCGAACAGACGGCCCGCACTTTATGCAGCAGCTCTGACATGTCGGGGTAGTTGCGAATGAACTTCTGCACCACCAAATTCAGCACATGCGCCAGGCAAGGGATGTGCATCAAACCGGCTAGTCCCAGAGCTGCAACGAGATTTCGCCCATTATCGCACACCACCAGGCCGGGCTTGAGGCTCACCAGCAGCAACCACTCGTCGGTCTGTTGTTCTATACCCCCCCACAATTCCTGTGCGGTGTGGGGCCTGTCCCCCAAACATATGAGCTTCAGAACGGCCTGCTGACGTTTACCCCGGGCTGTGCTGAAGTTGGTGGTGAAGGTGTGTGGCTGACTGGATGAGCAGGTGGAAGAAGAGGAGAAGGAAGCTGAGTAGGAGGAGGAGGAGACAGGAGGCAAAGAATGTTGCCCTGCGATCCTTGGCGGCGGAAGGACGTGCGCCAAACAGCTCTCCGCCTGGGGCCCAGCCGCCACTACATTTACCCAGTGTGCAGTTAGGGAGATATAGCGTCCCTGGCCGTGCTTACTGGTCCACGTATCTGTGGTTAGGTGGACCTTGCCACAGATGGCGTTGCGCAGTGCACACTTGATTTTATCGGACACTTGGTTGTGCAGGGAAGGCACGGCTCTCTTGGAGAAGTAGTGCCGGCTGGGAACAACATACTGTGGGACAGCAAGCGACATCAGCTGTTTGAAGCTGTGTGTGTCCACCAGCCTAAATGACAGCATTTCATAGGCCAGTAGTTTAGAAATGCTGGCATTCAGGGCCAGGGATCGAGGGTGGCTAGGTGGGAATTTACGCTTTCTCTCAAATGTTTGTGAGATGGAGAGCTGAACGCTGCCGTGTGACATGGTTGAGATGCTTGGTGACGCAGGTGGTGGTGTTGGTGGTACATCCCATGTTTACTGGGCGGCAGGTGCCAACGTTCCTCCAGAGGCGGAGGAAGAGGCCGAGGCGGCGGCAGCAGCAGCAGAAGAGGCCGAGGCGGCGGCAGCAGCAGAAGAGGCCGAGGCGGCAGCAGCAGAAGAGGTAGCAGGGGGAGCCTGAGTGACTTCCTTGTTTTTAAGGTGTTTACTCCACTGCAGTTCATGCTTTGCATGCAGGTGCCTGGTCATGCAGGTTGTGCTAAGGTTCAGAACGTTAATGCCTCGCTTCAGGCTCTGATGGCACAGCGTGCAAACCACTCGGGTCTTGTCGTCAGCACATTGTTTGAAGAAGTGCCATGCCAGGGAACCCCTTGAAGCTGCCTTTGGGGTGCTCGGTCCCAGATGGCGGCGGTCAGTAGCAGGCGGAGTCTCTTGGCGGCGGGTGTTCTGATTTTGCCCACTGCTCCCTCTTTTGCTACGCTGTTGGCTCGGTCTCACCACTGCCTCTTCCTCCGAACTGGGAAAGTCAGTGGCACGACCTTCATTCCATGTGGGGTCTAGGACCTCATCGTCCCCTGCATCGTCTTCCACCCAGTCTTGATCCCTGACCTCCTGTTCAGTCTGCACACTGCAGAAAGACGCAGCAGTTGGCACCTGTGTTTCGTCATCATCAGAGACGTGCTGAGGTGGTATTCCCATGTCCTCATCATCAGGAAAAATAAGTGGTTGTGCGTTAGTGCATTCTATCTCTTCCACCCCTGGGGAAGGGCTAGGTGGATGCCCTTGGGAAACCCTGGCAGCAGAGTCTTCAAACAGCATAAGAGACTGCTGCATAACTTGAGGCTCAGACAGTTTCCCTGATATGCATGGGGGTGATGTGACAGACCGATGGGCTTGGTTTTCATGCGCCATCTGTGCGCTTTCTGCAGAAGACTGGGTGGGAGATAATGTGAACGTGCTGGATCCACTGTCGGCCACCCAATTGACTAATGCCTGTACATGCTCAGGCCTTACCATCCTTAGAACGGCATTGGGCCCCACCAAATATCGCTGTAAATTCTGCTGGCTACTGGGACCTGAGGTAGTTGGTTCACTAGGACGTGTGGCTGTGGCAGAACGGCCACGTCCTCTCCCAGCACCAGAGGGTCCACTAACACCACCACGACCATGTCCACGTCCGCGTACGCGTCCCTTATTAGATGTTTTCCTCATTGTTCCCGTTCACCACAATTTTGAGAATGGCAAATTTGGGAATAGTTTTTCAACCCAGAAAAAAAATGTGCTTTTACGGTCACTACAAATAACTTGACCAGCTAAAACAGTACAGATTTGGTTGAATAGAAATGTGAGGCCTGTTTTTTTTTGCGCTGTGTGACAGGTATAGGTTTAATCACAGAATTAGACTTCTATCTGCACGGTAGTGTGTGTCTTAGGTTTTTCTGAATGACACTATCAGCACCTAATATGTAAGATATCCTTTTTGGGATAGATTTCAAGTAGGCCTCATATAGCAGAAACTAGTTATTTTGAGAATGGCAAATTTAGGAATAGTTTTTCAACCCAGAACAAAAAATGTGCTTTTACGGTCACTACAAATAACTTGACCAGCTAAAACAGTACAGATTTGGTTGAATAGAAATGTGAGGCCTGTTTTTTTTTGCGCTGTGTGACAGGTATAGGTTTAATCACAGAATTAGACTTCTATCTGCACGGTAGCAAGTGTGTCTTAGGTTATTCTGAATGACACTATCAGCACCTTCAATGTAAGATATCCTTTTTGGGATAGATTTCAAGTAGGCCTCATATAGCAGAAACTAGTTATTTTGAGAATGGCAAATTTGGGAATAGTTTTTCAACCCAGAACAAAAAATGTGCTTTTACGGTCACTACAAATAACTTGACCAGCTAAAACAGTACAGATTTGGTTGAATAGAAATGTGAGGCCTGTTTTTTTTTGCGCTGTGTGACAGGTATAGGTTTAATCACAGAATTAGACTTCTATCTGCACGGTAGCAAGTGTGTCTTAGGTTTTTCTGAATGACACTATCAGCACCTTCAATGTAAGATATCCTTTTTGGGATAGATTTCAAGTAGGCCTCATATAGCAGAAACTAGTTATTTTGAGAATGGCAAATTTGGGAATAGTTTTTCAACCCAGAACAAAAAGTGTGCTTTTACGGTCACTACAAATAACTTGACCAGCTAAAACAGTACAGATTTGGTTGAATAGAAATGTGAGGCCTGTTTTTTTTTGCGCTGTGTGACAGGTATAGGTTCAATCACAGAATTAGACTTCTATCTGCACGGTAGCAAGCGTGTCTTAGGTTTTTCTGAATGACACTATCACCACCTTCAATGTAAGATATCCTTTTTGGGATAGATTTCAAGTAGGCCTCATATAGCAGAAACTAGTTATTTTGAGAATGGCAAATTTGGGAATAGTTTTTCAACCCAGAACAAAAAGTGTGCTTTTACGGTCACTACAAATAACTTGACCAGCTAAAACAGTACAGATTTGGTTGAATAGAAATGTGAGGCCTGTTTTTTTTTTGCGCTGTGTGACAGGTATAGGTTTAATCACAGAATTAGACTTCTATCTGCACGGTAGCGTGTGTCTTAGGTTTTTCTGAATGACACTATCAGCACCTTCAATGTAAGATATCCTTTTTGGGATAGATTTCAAGTAGGCCTCATATAGCAGAAACTAGTTATTTTGAGAATGGCAAATTTGGGAATAGTTTTTCAACCCAGAACAAAAAATGTGCTTTTACGGTCACTACAAATAACTTGACCAGCTAAAACAGTACAGATTTGGTTGAATAGAAATGTGAGGCCTGTTTTTTTTTGCGCTGTGTGACAGGTATAGGTTTAATCACAGAATTAGACTTCTATCTGCACGGTAGCGTGTGTCTTAGGTTTTTCTGAATGACACTATCAGCAAATTCAATGTAAGATATCCTTTTTGGTATAGATTTCAAGTAGGCCTCATATAGCAGAAACTAGTTATTTTGAGAATGGCAAATTTGGGAATAGTTTTTCAACCCAGAACAAAAAATGTGCTTTTACGGTCACTACAAATAACTTGACCAGCTAAAACAGTACAGATTTGGTTGAATAGAAATGTGAGGCCTGTTTTTTTTTGCGCTGTGTGACAGGTATAGGTTTAATCACAGAATTAGACTTCTATCTGCACGGTAGCAAGTGTGTCTTAGGTTTTTCTGAATGACACTATCAGCACCTTCAATGTAAGATATCCTTTTTGGGATAGATTTCAAGTAGGCCTCATATAGCAGAAACTAGTTATTTTGAGAATGGCAAATTTGGGAATAGTTTTTCAACCCAGAACAAAAAGTGTGCTTTTACGGTCCCTACAAATAACTTGACCAGCTAAAACAGTACAGATTTGGTTGAATAGAAATGTGAGGCCTGTTTTTTTTTGCGCTGTGTGACAGGTATAGGTTTAATCACAGAATTAGACTTCTATCTGCACGGTAGCAAGCGTGTCTTAGGTTTTTCTGAATGACACTATCACCACCTTCAATGTAAGATATCCTTTTTGGGATAGATTTCAAGTAGGCCTCATATAGCAGAAACTAGTTATTTTGAGAATGGCAAATTTGGGAATAGTTTTTCAACCCAGAACAAAAAGTGTGCTTTTACGGTCACTACAAATAACTTGACCAGCTAAAACAGTACAGATTTGGTTGAATAGAAATGTGAGGCCTGTTTTTTTTTGCGCTGTGTGACAGGTATAGGTTTAATCACAGAATTAGACTTCTATCTGCACGGTAGCAAGTGTGTCTTAGGTTTTTCTGAATGACACTATCAGCACCTTCAATGTAAGATATCCTTTTTGGGATAGATTTCAAGTAGGCCTCATATAGCAGAAACTAGTTATTTTGAGAATGGCAAATTTGGGAATAGTTTTTCAACCCAGAACAAAAAATGTGCTTTTACGGTCACTACAAATAACTTGACCAGCTAAAACAGTACAGATTTGGTTGAATAGAAATGTGAGGCCTGTTTTTTTTTGCGCTGTGTGACAGGTATAGGTTTAATCACAGAATTAGACTTCTATCTGCACGGTAGCGTGTGTCTTAGGTTTTTCTGAATGACACTATCAGCACCTTCAATGTAAGATATCCTTTTTGGGATAGATTTCAAGTAGGCCTCATATAGCAGAAACTAGTTATTTTGAGAATGGCAAATTTGGGAATAGTTTTTCAACCCAGAACAAAAAATGTGCTTTTACGGTCATTACAAATAACTTGACCAGCTAAAACAGTACAGATTTGGTTGAATAGAAATGTGAGGCCTGTTTTTTTTTGCGCTGTGTGACAGGTATAGGTTTAATCACAGAATTAGACTTCTATCTGCACGGTAGCGTGTGTCTTAGGTTTTTCTGAATGACACTATCAGCACCTTCAATGTAAGATATCCTTTTTGGTATAGATTTCAAGTAGGCCTCATATAGCAGAAACTAGTTATTTTGAGAATGGCAAATTTGGGAATAGTTTTTCAACCCAGAACAAAAAATGTGCTTTTACGGTCACTACAAATAACTTGACCAGCTAAAACAGTACAAATTTGGTTGAATAGAAATGTCAGGTCTATTTTTTAGGCGCTGGGTGACAGGCTCAACTTGCCCCTGATGTAGTATATGGCCAAAAAATAACCACACTATTGATGGTTAAATGCGCTTGGGTGACACAGGCTCAGCCTGCACCAGATGTAGTATATGGCCAAAAAATAACCAGACTGTTGATGGTTAAATGCACTTCGGTGACACAGGCTCAGCCTGCAGCTGATGTAGTATATGGCCAAAAAATAACCAGACTGTTGATGGTTAAATGCACTTCGGTGACACAGGCTCAGCCTGCAGCTGATGTAGGATATAGCACAAAATAACCACACTATTGATGGTTAAATACACTTGGTGATAGCTTGTGCTGGCGCACCACAAGCCACAAAATGGCCGCCGATCACCCCAGAAAAAAGTGATCTAAAAACGCTCTGGGCAGCCTCAAAAAAGTGAGCAAGTCGATATTAGCACTTCAATGATCCACAGCTGCAGATCGATCACAGAATGAAGTCTTTTGGAGGAGTTAATCTGCCTAATCTCGCCCTAACGTCGCAGCAGCAACCTCTCCCTATGCCTCAATCAGCAGAGTGACGTGCAGCGC
The DNA here is from genome assembly GCF_905171765.1 of Bufo bufo. Classification (NCBI taxonomy): domain Eukaryota; kingdom Metazoa; phylum Chordata; class Amphibia; order Anura; family Bufonidae; genus Bufo; species Bufo bufo. Next base: position 417,256,950 of record NC_053389.1, on the reverse strand, counting down.
TACGTGACCCAAGCTTATATAGAGGCTGGGTCACATGCTGCACTGGCCAATCACAGCCATGCCAATAGTAGGCAAGGCTGTGATGGCCTCTTGGGGCAAGTAGTATAACGCTTGTTGATTGGCTGCTTTGCAGCCTTTCAAAAAGCGCCAAGAAAGCGCCGAACACCGAACCCGGACTTTTACGAAAATGTTCGGGTTCGGGTCCGTGTTACGGACACCCCAAAATTTGGTACGAACCCGAACTATACAGTTCGGGTACGCTCATCCCTACTTGCAAGTAAATTGTCATTTCTGGGCAGCAGATTGTACTGTCTAAACAGCGATCTGCTGCCCAGAAACAATGCAGCTGTATGAGGATAAATGATCGCAATAGCCATCCCTCGTCCTCCTGCTGTGGAGGTGATCGCTGCATATAAAAGAGCAGCCGATTAGCTTCCTTCCCGACAATTGTCTGCTCCTCGGCCCGTCTAAATGCGCCTTTACACTCATTGACAAAAAATAATACACTGCAATGTTGGATTGCTACAAACTTGACATGCAGTTATATCTTAGGAAGATATGTAGATTGCAGGTCTGGTCTGATTAGACCGTGGGTCTTGTCATAAGAGGGAGTAAATGTGCTTCGTCCACTGCCCTATAAAAAAAATTGCCTCCTCCACTGACCTTCCCTGAAGCTACTTTTGAGTAGTGCACCTCTTGGTGAGAGATTGTTCACTGCTAGACATGCTTCTACAATGCACTTGAAGACATTTTCCCCAGTTGACAGACTTTGAGAGGGAGAGCACCATTGGACTGAGAGAAGTAGGATGGTAATTTTCAATGAACTGCCTGCCATCTAGGCAATGAGGTCCTAGCTGTTAGGAGGTGTTGGGAGCAGTGGTTGCATGAGGTATGAACACATGGCAAACAGGATATGGTGGCCCAGACAGACCACCAGTGGAGAAGATCTTTTGATCTGCCAACAGGCACAAGCAGCTCCCGCAGTTTAGTTGGTCCCATCCAAATACAAGTCGCACTACACATCCCTGTCTCTGGCTGGACCATTTTCCAGTGCATAGCAGAAAGAAATTTGGCGTCACCATTGCCTCTGTTTACAGTTGTGTCATGAGCAAGAAACCTAGACTGCTGCAACCTGGAACCGTATCATCTTTAGTGACAAATCCAGGCTCTGTTTGGGATTCCATGATGGTCAGGTTCAAGTATGGAGGTCTCGCTTCAATTCTGACTTTGTTGTGGAGCAACACACTGCCCAAATTGCTGCTGTTTATGATCTTGGGAGCCATTGCATACAATAGTCGGTCACCAAAAGTAGTGATACAAGGGACACTAACAGGTTACCGATGTGTGCAGGACCGCATATGTTGCCTCTCATGGCAGGATTTTACAAGGGCGTTTAACTTGTGCCATTGTACCGTGCACACCCAGTACGGATGCTTGTGGGTTTGCATTTGGGCTATTATGTTCAGTGGAGGTTCATGTTGCCACTGCATTGTGTATCCTGGCATTAGTTCTTGTGGTGTGAATTGTGTCTAAAGGGTGTATTAGAGACCCCAATCACACAGACGATTGTCTGGAGGGTAGCGTTCCCTCCCGGCAATCACCTGCTCACTTGCTGAGGAGACCGCTGCTATTACATGCAGCGATCTCCTCTGCAACAAGGGGAGGAGCGATCCCTATGCCATCGATCATCTCCATGCTTTACAGTGGTTTGCCAGTGGCAGATCGTAATTAGACAGCACGCTGAAAGAGCGTTTGCTCATTCATTGTGCAATCGGTGGCAGTATTAGACTGCCAGATGATTGCTAACGAGTGTTACTACGAATGCTCATTAGCGGTCATCGGGCAGAAAATCTAATATAGTCTAATATACCCTTTAGTGTTTGTACTCCGCCTCAGTTCAGTATTGTGAGGGATACTGTTTTCCTTGCTATGTGTATGTCTGCAGCTGTTTGATTAATTGGTTCGTTATGTCTGCTACAGTATTTAGTCTTGAGTTCTGTGTCAGCTTGGTGGATGTCTCTTGAGTGTTGTGTTCTGCCCTGGTTGAGCAATTATTTCATGTCTTTCATTTCATGCCATGTCTTGCTTTGATCCATTTGGAGTCTGTCTGTGCCCTGTGTTGGAGTTTATATCTCAAGTTTGCATCTGGATCATTCTGGTTATGTCTGAATTCTGACATATTGTCTTAAAGCCATAGTTTGTGCTCTACTAGAGTCTGTATGGAGCTTTTGGTCTCTCTGTGTATGTCAGCTTTTGTCTGTGTTCCTGTGCCACTGTGTTTGAATTGTGTTTATTAGTTCTGTGCCTGTTCTGTATTGCTTTGTTTTTGCTCATGCATCTGCTTTGCCCAAATGGGTTCCTGAAATCCGCTTGTCCAAGTTCCTGATGTCTGTTCCTGAAGTCCATCTTGCCAAGCTTTGTTATGTCTGCACAGTGTCCTAGTTCATGAAGTCTCTGTTGCCAAGTTTTTCTATGTCTGAACACTGTACAAGTTCCAGTAGTCCATTCCTGAAGTTAGTGTGTTCTAAATTATATAGTCCATATATCTGGGTTCCTGAAGTCTGTCCATCTGTCAGTGCTCAGTGGTTTGTGCCATGCATGTGTCTCTGGTGGTTTTACCAGGGTTTCTAACCTCAGCTGTCAGTTGCCAAGTACCCTGGGACCATCCCAGGAGGTAGAAGTCTGGTCGCTAAACTGCAGCAAAGCCCACATCTCTGTCCAAGAGTTAAAGAGAACCTGTCACTAGGTTTTTGGGTATAGAGCTGAGGACATGGGTTGCTAGATGGCCGCTAGCACATCCGCAATACCCAGTCCCCATAGCTCTGTGTGCTTTTATTGTGTCAAAAAAAGATTTGATACATATGCAAATTAACCTGAGATGAGTCCTGTACGTGAGATGAGTCAGGGACAGGACTCATCTCAGGTTTATTTGCATATGTATCAAATCGGTTTTTTGACACAATAAAAGCACACAGAGCTATGGGGAAAAAGCACACAGAGCTATGGGAACTGGGTATTGCGGATGTGCTAGCAGCCATCTAGCAACCCATGTCCTCAGCTCTATACACAAAATCCCAGTGACAGGTTCCCTTTAACCTCTTAAGGACTTATGAAATACCGGTACGGCATGTCCCCTGAATCCTTATGGACCCATGACGTACCGGTACGTCATAACTTTAAAACTAAATTGTGGCGCGGCGGGGGTTAATAGGAACAGGATGTCCGCTGAAATCATTCAGTGGGCATCCTGTCACAACGCCGGGGGGGGGGGTCCCGTGACCCCCCCGTGTCGGCGATCGCCGCAAACCGCAGGTCAATTCAGAATTGCGGTTTGCGGCTTTACCTGCGGTTTGCGGCGACTAGTGGCGGTGCCATCGGGTCCCCATGCGGCTGTAGGGGGGACCCGATGGCATGGAAGGCTGCGCGATGCCTAAGGAAGGCCTTCCGGTGACGAGCCTGTGAGATCCAGCCCCCTGGATCTCACAGGCCGGAATCTGTATGAGTAATACACACAGTATTACTCATACAGCCAATGCATTCCAATACAGAAGTATTGGAATACATTGTAAAGGATCCGACCCCCAAAAGTTCAAGTCCAAAAGTGGGACAAAAATAAAGTGAAAAAAAGTTGAAAAAATAAAGTTTTCCCCCAAAAAATTAAAAGTTTCAAGTAAAAATAAACAAAAACATCATTTCCCCCAAAAAAGTTAAAAGAAATTGGTAAAAAATAGGGAAAAAAAAAGTATACATATTAGGCATCGCCGCGTCCGTATCGACTGCCTCTAAAAAGATATCACATGACCTAACCCCTCAGATGAACACCGTAAAAAAAAAAAAAAAAAGACTGTGCTAAATAAACAATTTTTTTGTCACCTTACATCACAAAAAGTACAACAGTAAGCGATCAAAAAGGCGTTTGCCCACCAAAATAGTACCAATCTAACCGTCACCTCATCCCCCAAAAAATGAGCCCCTACCTGAGACATTCGCCCAAAAAATAAGCATTTTTTGTCACCTTACATCACAAAAAGTGCAATAGCAAGCGATCAAAAAGTCACACGCACCCCAAAATAGTGCTAATAAAACTGTCATCTCATCCCGCAAAAATAATACCCTACCCAAGGTAATCGCCCAAAAACTGAAGAAATTATGGCTCTCAGACTATGGAAACACTAAAACATGTTTTTTTTTGCTTCAAAAATGAAATCATTGTGTAAAACTTACATAAATAAAAAAAAAGTATACATATAAGGTATCGCAGCATCCGTAATAACTTGCTCTAGAAAAATATCACATGATCTATGTCAGATGAATGTTGTAAATAACAAAAAATAAAAACGGTGCCAAAACAGCTATTTCTTGTTACTTTGCCTCACAAAAAGTGTAATATAGAGCAACCAAAAATCATATGTACCCTAAACTAGTACCAACAATACTGCCACCCTATCCCTTAGTTTCTAAAATGGGGTCACTTTTTTGGAGTTTTTACTCTAGGGGTGCATCAGGGGGGCTTCAAATGGGACATGGTATCAAAAAAAACAGTCCAGCAAAACCTGCCTTCCAAAAACCGTATGGCATTCCTTCTGCGCCCTGCCGTGTGCCCGTACAGCGGTTTACGACCACATATGGGTTGTTTCTGTAAACTACAGAATCAGGGCCATAAAGATTGAGTTTGGTTTGGCTGTTAACCCTTGCTTTGTAACTGGAAAAAAATTATTAAAATGGAAAATCTGCCAGAAAAGTGAAATTTTGAAATTGTATCTCTATTTTCCATTAATTCTTGTGGAACATCTAAAGGGTTAATGACGTTTTTAAAATCAGTGTAGTTTATAGAATGGGGTCATTTTTGGGTGGTTTCTATTATGTAAGCCTCGCAAAGTGACTTCAGACCTGAACTGGTCCCTAAAAATTGGGTTTTTGAAAATCTTTTAAAAATTTCAAGATTTGCTTCTAAACTTCTAAGCTTGTAACATCCCCAAAAAATAAAATATATTCTCAAAATGATCCAAACATGAAGTAGACATATGGGGAATGTAAAGTAATAACTATTTTTGGAGGTATTACCATGTATTACAGAAGTAGAGAAATTGATACTTGGAAATTTGCAATTTTTTACAAATTTTTGGTAAATTTGGTATTTTTTTATAAATAAAAAAGATTTTTTTTTACTTCATTTTACCAGTGTCATGAAGTACAATATGTGACAAAAAAAACAATCTCAGAATGGCCTGGAGAAATCAAAGTGTTTTAAAGTTATCAGCACTTAAAGTGACACTGGTCAGATTTGCAAAAAATGGGCAAGTCCTTAAGGTGAAATAGGGCTAAAGACTGAATACCGAGGAGGGCTCAGAATAATGCCCTTAGCCTTGTGGTGCAATGTCAAACTGGTTACTTGGCACAGTGGTTCCACAAGCATTGTCAGTACACATGTCTGTAACACTGGGGTTCCAACAGAAATTTTTCAGCAGGATAATGTTCGCACACACACAGCAAGGGTTTCCCAGGAATGTTTCCTCCAGATTGCAGCACTTCTTTGGCCTGTCCAGCCACCAGATTTATCGCCAATCAAGCACTTATGGGACCAACTGGAACACCAGCTTTGGCAACCTTCCAGTGTGCAGGATCTACAGGTCTACCTGCAGCATCTGTTGGCAAATGTGCCTCAGCATTCCATATGGAACCTATATGCCTAGTGGCAGTGGAGCTGTCAGAGTGGCATATTGGCAGGGCGTAACGATCACGGTTGCAGTGGGTGCGACCGCGACCGAGCCCGGCGGGGGGAGGGGGCCCATTGCTCTCACATGTAATGGGAGCGCTCTGACAGGGCCTGGCATGAAGTACAGTGACAATGCTGGGCCCCGTCAGAGCGCTCTTCAAACATGTATATTATGCGCCCCCGGGCACACAGACAAGAGGGGGCGCAGAGGCAAGTGGGGGGCGTATACTCACCTGGCAGTTCTTGTCACTTCCGGGCTGTCATCTCCAAAATGAAGCAGGGCACTCTCTCCGCTCCCTGCTTTACTTCTTCTGAGTTGCGGCACACCCCTTGCAGGCCGCACATCGCGCTGCTGGCTGTGGGAGGAACGCCGAAAGTCCGGGAATCGCCTCCAGCACAGCCAGCAGTGCGATGTGAGTGTGGGAGCGCATCATCAGGGAAGAAGGTAAGTATGTGGGTTTTTTTTGTTTGTTTTTTCATAAAGCTGCAGACTGGACGCAAAAGGGGGGCCACAACAAAAGTGAGTGGGCACAAAAGTGGAGATTTTTACTGAAGGGGCACCTAATCTTCCATAACTACTTTGAGGTGGCACATATGTGGGCATAACTACTATGAGGGGCACATAATCTGACATAACTACTGTGAGGGGGCACATATTTGGCATATCAACTGTGAGGGGGCACATATCTGGCCATAAATACTGTGACGGAGCACATATCTTGGCATTACTACTGTGAGGGGGCGCATATCTGACCATAACTGCTGTGAGGGGGCACATATCTGGGCAGTACTACTGTGAGGAGGCACATATCTGGCCATAACCACTGTGAGGGGGCACATATCTGGCCATAACTTCTGTGAAGGGGCACATATCTGGCCATAACTTCTCTGAGGGGGCACATATCTGGGCATTACTTCTGTGAGGGGGCACATATCTGGCTATAACTACTGTAAGGGGGTGCATATCTGGACATTTATACTGTGAGGGGGAAACATATCTTGCATAACTACTGTGAGGGGACACATATCTGGGCATAACTACTGTGACAGGAACAAAGGTGGGCATAACTGCTGTGAGGGGCCACAAGGAGGACATAACAATTGTGAAGAGGCCACAAGGTTGGCTTCATTACTGTGAGGGGCCACAATGTAGGCATTAGTACTGTGTGGTAGCACTTAGGGGAAATGTCCTAGATTACCCTGCTATACATTGGCATGGCTCAGTCTTACAGGCCAGCACAGTGCCCCCTGATGGTGATTTCACAGGTGCAGTCACCATCCCTTCTTTATGTGATTATTCATTTTTTTTTCACGACCACAGGGACCTTGTTTTGGATTCAGTGGACATCACGCCGATAATACAACACCCTGGATGAGGTAGGACCAGATTTTATTAGGACTGGATGAGTGTAGCCATGCATTGGGCTTAGGGCTCTTTAACACGAGCAGATCCTGTGCAGGTAATCCGCTGCATGAAAGACAGCCAAGCCCCGTTCCAGACAGCAGAGACATGGAGCATTAACATGATTAATAATGCTCTTTGCCTCTATGTGATCTTTTTACTACAAAATCACAGTAGATCACAGAGAGGCACGGAGCATTATCAATCATCTTAATGTTCCATGTCTCTGCTGTCCGGAACAGGGCTTGGCACTCTTTCACACAGCAGATAACCCGCACAGGATCCGCTCATGTGAAAGAGCCCTAAGCCCAATGCATGGCTACACTCACCCAGTCCTAATAAAATCTGGTCCTACCTCATCCAGGGTGTCGCTGGCATCGGCGTAATGTCCACTGGATTCAAAACAAGAGCGCTTAGTGTAAAGAAAATCTGCCGCTTCTTTGTAAAAATAGGGGGGGCCCGATCCAAAGTTTGCAATGGGTCCCATAACACTCTAGTTACGCCACTGCATATTGGTGTTAATACACTGCTCGAAAAAATAATGGGAACACTTAAACAACACAATGAAACTCCAAGTCAATCACACTTTTGTGAAATCAAACTGTCCACTTAGGAAGCAACACTGAGTGACAATCAATTTCACATGCTGTTGTGCAAATGGGATAGACAACAGGTGGAAATTATAGGCAATTAGCAAGACACCCCCAATAAAGGAGTGGTTCTGCAGGTGGTGACCTGACCACTTCTCAGTTCCTATGCTTCCTGGCTGATGTTTTGGTCACTTTTGAATGCTGGCGGTGCTTTCACTCTAGTGGTAGCATGAGACGGAGTCTACAACCCACACAAGTGGCTCAGGTAGTGCAGCTTATCCAGGATGGCACATCAATGCGAGCTGTGGCAAGAAGGTTTGCTGTGTCTGTCAGCGTAGTGTCCAGAGCATGGAGGCGCTACCAGGAGACAGGCCAGTACATCAGGAGACGTGGAGGAGGCCGTAGGAGGGCAACAACCCAGCAGCAGGACCGCTACCTCCGCCTTTGTGCAAGGAGGAACAGGAGGAGCACTGCCAGAGCCCTGCAAAATGACCTCCAGCAGGCCACAAATGTGCATGTGTCTGCTCAAATGAGGGTGATATGAGGGTCCGACGTCCACAGGTGGGGGTTGTGCTTACAGCCCAACACCGTGCAGGACGTTTGGCATTTGCCAGAAAACACCAAGATTGGCAAATTCGCCATTGGCCCCCTGTGCTCTTCACAGATGAAAGCAGGTTCACACTGAGCACATGTGACAGACGTGACAGAGTCTGGAGACGCCGTGGAGAACGTTCTGCTGCCTGCAACATCCTCCAGCATGACTGGTTTGGCATTGGGTCAGTAATGGTGTGGGTGGCATTTCTTTGGAGGGCCGCACAGCCCTCCATGTGCTCGCCAGAGGTAGCCTGACTGCCATTAGGTACCGAGATGAGATCCTCAGACCCCTTGTGAGACCATATGCTTCTGCGGTTGGCCCTGGGTTCCTCCTAATGCAAGACAATGCTAGACCTCATGTGGATGGAGTGTGTCAGCAGTTCCTACAAGACGAAGGCATTGATGCTATGGACTGGCCCGCCCGTTCCCCAGACCTGAATCCAATTGAGCACATCTGGGACATCATGTCTCGCTCTATCCACCAACGTCACGTTGCACCACAGACTGTCCAGGAGTTGGCAGATGCTTTAGTCCAGGTCTGGGAGGAGATCCCTCAGGAGACCGTCCGCCACCTCATCAGGAGCATGCACAGGCATTGTAGGGAGGTCATACAGGCACGTAGAGGCCACACACACTACTTAGCCTCTTTTTGACTTGTTTTAACCACTTCCCATCTGGGCCCTTTGCCCCCTTCCTGACCAGGCCAAATTTTGCAAAACTGACATATCTCACTTTATGTGGTAATAACTTTGGAACGCCTTTATTTATCCAAGTCATTCAGAGATTGTTTTCTCGTGACACATTGTACTTCATGATAGTCATAAATTTGAGTCAAAATTTTTCACCTTTATTTATGAAAAAATCCCAAATTTACCCAAAAATTTGAAAAATTCGCAATTTTCTAAATTTCAATTTCTCTGCTTTTAAAACAGAAAGTGATACCTCATAAAATATTTATTATTTAACATTCCCCATATGTCTACTTTATGTTGGCATCATTTTGGAAATGTCATTTTATTTTTTTAGGACGTTAGAAGGCTTAGAAGTTTAGAAGCAATTCTTCAAATTTTTAAGAAAATTGCCAAAACCCACTTTATAAGGACCAGTTCAGGTCTGAAGTCACTTTGTGGGGCCTACATAGTGGATACCCCCATAAATGACCCCATTGTAGAAACTACACCCCTCAAGGTATTCAAAACCGATTTTACAAACTTTGTTAACCCTTTAGGCGTTCCACAAGAATTAAAGGAAAATGGAGATCAAATTTTAAAATTTCACTTTTTTGGCAGATTTTCCATTTTAATCAATTTTTTTCTATAACACATCGATGGTTAACAGCCAAACAAAACTCAATATTTATGACCCAGATTCTGCGGTTTACAGAAACACCCCACATGTGGTCGTAAACTGCTGTATGGGCACACGGCAGGGCGCAGAAGATAAGGAACTCCACATGGTTTTTAGATGCCATGTCCCATTTGAAGCCCCCTGATGCACCCTTACAGTAGAAACTCCCAAGAAGTGACCCCATTTTGGAAACTAGGGGATAAGGTGCCAGTTTTATTAGTACTATTTTTGGGTACATATGATTTTTTGATCATTCATTATAACACTTTATGGGGCAAGGTGACCAAAAAATTGGTTGTTTTAGCACAGTTTCTATTTATTTATTTTTACAGCGTTCACCTGAGGGGTTCAGTCAAGTGACATTTTTATAGAGCAGATTGTTACGGACGTGGCGATACCTAATATGTATACTTTCTCATTTATTAAAGTTTTACACAATAATAGCATTTTTGAAACCAAAAAATTATGTTTTAATGTGTCCATGTTCTGAGAGCTATAGTTTTTTTATTTTTTGAGAGATTTTCTTACGTAGGGGCTCATTTTTTGCGGGATGAGGTGACGGTTTTATTGGTACTATTTTGTGGGACATACGCGTTTTTGATCACTTGGTGTTGCACCTTTTGTGATGCAAGGTGACAAAAATTGCTTGTTTTGACACCGTTTTTTTTTTTTTTTTTTTACGGTGTTCACCCGAGGGGTTAGGTCATGTGATATTTTTATAGAGCTGGTTTTTACGGACGCGGAAATACTAAATATGTCTATTTTATTTTATTTTTTCTATTTTTAATTTTTATTTTTATTCCTTACTTGGGATTTTTTTTTTTTTTACATGTGAAACTTTTTTTTATTTTATTTTTTCAACCCTTTATTTTATTTTTATTTTACACTTTTCGTCCCCCATAAGGTCATACAAGACCTCTGGGGGACATTTACTTCACTTTTTATTTTTTTTTACTCTGTTGATTTCTCCTGTAACTGGGGCTGACATAGTAGCCCCAGTTACAGGACAAATGCACCCCTATAGAGGCTGTACAGCAGCAATCCTGCGCTGTACAGCCTCACAGCAGGGCTGATCGAGGTCTCTGAGAGACCTCACACAGCCCCTGCACTCTCCGGTCCCGGCGGTCACATGACCGCCGGGCCGGAACAGGAAGCGCACAGCGCTTCCTGCTCTGCAGACACAGCGCTCGGTGAGCGCTGTGTCTGCAGCGATCGTGAAGGCAGGGACACCTGGGCACTGTCCCTGCCTTGTCTTAGGGTTGCCCTGCTGTCACTGACAGCGGGCAACCAGATCAGCAGCTGCACGATTAGCGTGCAGCTGCTATTTCTGACAGGACGTTTTAAAACGTGCTGTCAGAAATAGACGTCCACCCATAGGACGTTTATATCCTATGGGCGGACGTGAGGCGGTTAAGGACATTACATCAAAGTTGGATCAGCCTGTAGTGTGTTTTTCCACTTTAATTTTGAGGGTGACTCCAAATCCAGAACTCCATGGGTTAAAAAATTTGATTTCTATTTTTTTTTTTGTGTGATTTTGTTGTCAGCACATTCAACTATGTAAAGAACAAAGTATTTCAGAAGAATATTTAATTAATTCAGATCTAGGATGTGTTATTTTTGTGTTCCCTTTATTTTTTTGAGCAGTGTATAACAATTTTGTTTCACCCAAGGAAAGCTGGGAAAGAAAGTAAAGCCTGAAAAAGTTGGGTTTTTTCTCTGTTCCTCAGACAACTTAGATGCTAAGGAGGCTTAATTAGCAGCCTGCTGAAAAGCTTATGTAAATATGGGTTGGGCTCTTCCAACAGAGCTCCCAGTCTGGGGAAGAGACAGACAGTGCCGAGGCCTGTGGGAGGCTCTGCACCAGACATATTGGGGGAGATTTATTAAACTGGTGTAAAGGAAAACTGGCTTAGTTGCCCAATCAGATTTCACTGTTCATTCTCAAGAGGAGCTCTGAAAAATGAAAGGTGGAATCTGATTGGTTGCTATGGGCAACAAAACCAGTTTTCCTTTACACCAGTTTTGATAAATTTACCCCATTGTATGCACTATAGGAGAAATTCATTATTCCCCCTATGCCTATTTTTGGAGTGGAAAAGTGACAAATCCAATTGGCATTTTATGTAGCAGATGCCGGTCTTGATAAATATTGGTCCATGGCCCTCATTTATCATATCTTCACTCCCGAATTCTGGTGTCAAAAAGTCCAAAAAATTGGGCTTTTGCAACTTTTTGCACTTTAAGCCATTGCACAAAATTTTGCTACTTTTTGCCCTTGCTTGCACACAATTCTCCAACTTTTTGCATTTTTACACCATTCACTCCAGTTTTGTAATGTGGGTGGAAAAGTCGGCTCGGTTAGCCATGTTTATGAGTTTCACTCTAGATTTATCATTGAGACTTTTTTTTATAAAAAGTCACAATCTCACACCAGGAGGGGGGTGGAGTAGGAAAACTGGAGGAGCTCCTCAGGACAAAAGTGTTAGGTCTAAGGATAAGACAAAGTTATCAAGTAACAGGAGCAATTTGATAAATGTGGCATAAAGTACTCCAACACAGACTCAAGCAAAGCTGACTTCAAATATTATCCTCATGATAAATTCCATCCATAAAGTTCCATTTGATTCCTAAATCTCCTTGTTGCTTAATTTTTTGTCAATGAATATACCCCCTCTCTATTGTCTTTGAACATTCAGGCATTTTGGTATGAACTCAACCCCATTCCAGTCTCGGCATCTCCAGCACATTTGTGGTGTCTTCATTCTGATAATTGTTGGGGGTCCTAGAGATGGGACACCCATTGAACAGCAAATGACGAGATATCCTTACAGTTTACTGTCATGAACTAACATAGCCTGGTATGAATACTGCCGAGCTGCTTTCCACTCTCACTGCTGTCAACACAGATTTGAGTTAAAGGGATTCTGTCATCAAGATTTTTGATATGGAGCTGTTCATATCATCCTCTCAGTGTCCATTATCTAATTAAAAATATACTAGTTTTACCCCCACCTGTCCTTTCATTTTTGATAAAAATCAGCCCAGCGCCACCCCACTGCTAATTATGCACTACGCTCATCGCCGATGGTGCACTGTAATCTTGCGCATGTGCCCTAAATCCACTGGTCAGCACCCGTGCAGGTGTCCTGGCAGCAGCCTCAGCGAACGTAGCGCGCATGCACCAGCTGTCTGCGCACTTCGCTCGCGGGCGCTGACCAGTGGATTTAGGGCGCATCCACGAGATTACGGCGCACCATCGGCGAGTGAGAGTAGTGCATAATTAGCAGTGGGGCGGCGCTGGGCTACGAGATAAGGGGCGCGGCCGGGCACAAACGGCCGGAGGGACAGCCCCATGGGCACGTTAGTAAGGTAATTAACATACTAATAAAACCGATTTTTATCAAAAATGAAAGAACAGGTGGGGGTAAAACTAGTATATTTTTCATTAGATAATGGAGACTGAGGATGATATGAACAGCTCCATATCGAAAAAAATTTGATGACAGAATCCCTTTAAACAGCTGAATCATGTTTGACAGTCTCTTTGCTACAAATATATATATATTCTGACAACCACAGTTTTTTAGTCTAGTGGAGTAGTCAGGTAATGTATTCCAATGGACCTGTTTCATAATAATCATGTCTACCACGTAATGAAAAATTGCAAATGAACAGTGGGCTGCGAAAAGACACAAACCACACCCATCAGTGTCTCTTACTGCTCAATTGACAAGTGAAGAAGTGAAGGGGAGTCTTCAATGTCGGACTGGGGTGCCTAGGGCCCATCAGTAAATTTTATATTGGGGGCCCAAAGTACAGATACATTCAAATATTACCTGCTCACTCAGCAGCAAGATGCTACCAGATGATTGAATATCGGGGTCCCTGCAGCAACTTTTAGAACCTTCTCTTTTCCCTTCCTGGGGAACACTGGCCAGCTTTCCTCTATACCTAGAAGTCATCTCAGCTCTGATCCTGTCTATAATAATAAACTGGGGAGTTTCTTTAATAATCTAGCAAGTCTTTTATATGAACATAGGCTGGAATATAGAATATAGGTATGTAGCGCAGTAAGTCTACTGTGTTATGTGCCACTTGTGCAGGGGGTGGGAGATTGGGGACCCACCTTGCTCAGAGGCCCACCGGGGTATTTACCTGTACCCCTGTGGGCCAGTCCAAGCCTGGGAGTCTTATCTAATAATGAAGTGAATTTTCTTCTGTACTCTCTGCACTTCAGATCAACTTGTTCAGGTCAAGCTATGATTTGTCAATTGATTATTTTATGGGACAATAAGGACAGTATGAAATACTTATAGTTATAAGTGATAAAATGTGATTGAGAATATGACACTGCCTTAACCACCTCAGCCCCCATAGCTTAAACACCCTGAAAGACCAGGCCACTTTTTACACTTCTGACCTACCCTACTTTCACCGTTTATTGCTCGGTCATGCAACTTACCACCCAAATGAATTTTACCTCCATTTCTTCTCACTAATAGAGCTTTCATTTGGTTGTATTTCATTGCTGCTGACATTTTTACTTTTTTTGTTATTAATCGAAATTTAATGATTTTTTTGCAAAAAAATGACATTTTTCACTTTCAGTTGTAAAATTTTGCAAAAAAAAACGACATCCATATATAAATTTTGCTCTAAATTTATTGTTCTACATGTCTTTGATAAAAAAAAAATGTTTGGGTAAAAAAAAAAAAATGGTTTGGGTAAAAGTTATAGCGTTTACAAACTATGGTACAAAAATGTGAATTTCCGCTTTTTGAAGCAGCTCTGACTTTCTGAGCACCTGTCATGTTTCCTGAGGTTCTACAATGCCCAGACAGTACAAACACCCCACAAATGACCCCATTTCGGAAAGTACACACCCTAAGGTATTCGCTGATGGGCATAGTGAGTTCATAGAACTTTTTATTTTTTGTCACAAGTTAGTGGAAAATGATGATTTTATTTTTTTTCTTACAAAGTCTCATATTCCACTAACTTGTGACAAAAAAATAAAAACTTCCATGAACTCAATATGCCCATCAGCGAATACCTTGGGGTGTCTTCTTTCTAAAATGGGGTCACTTGTGGGGTAGTTATACTGCCCTGGCATTCTAGGGGCCCAAATGTGTGGTAAGGAGTTTGAAATCAAATTCTGTAAAAAATGGCCGGAATGTGTTTTGGGGTGTCATTTTACATATACCCATGCTGGGTGAGAGAAATATCTTGGCAAAAGACAACTTTGTATAAAAAAATGGGAAAATTTGGCTTTTGCCAAGATATTTCTCTCACCCAGCATGGGTATACACTGCGTACAGAATTATTAGGCAAATGAGTATTTTGACCACATCATCCTCTTTATGCATGTTGTCTTACTCCAAGCTGTATAGGCTCGAAAGCCTACTACCAATTAAGCATATTAGGTGATGTGCATCTCTGTAATGAGAAGGGGTGTGGTCTAATGACATCAACACCCTATATTAGGTGTGCATAATTATTAGGCAACTTCCTTTCCTTTGGGAAAATGGGTCAAAAGAAGGACTTGACAGGCTCAGAAAAGTCAAAAATAGTGAGATATCTTGCAGAGGGATGCAGCACTCTTAAAATTGCAAAGCTTCTGAAGCGTGATCATCGAACAATCAAGCGTTTCATTCAAAATAGTCAACAGGGTCGCAAGAAGCGTGTGGAAAAACCAAGGCGCAAAATAACTGCCCATGAACTGAGAAAAGTCAAGCGTGCAGCTGCCAAGATGCCACTTGCCACCAGTTTGGCCATATTTCAGAGCTGCAACATCACTGGAGTGCCCAAAAGCACAAGGTGTGCAATACTAAGAGACATGGCCAAGGTAAGAAAGGCTGAAAGACGACCACCACTAAACAAGACACACAAGCTGAAACGTCAAGACTGGGCCAAGAAATATCTCAAGACTGATTTTTCTAAGGTTTTATGGACTGATGAAATGAGAGTGAGTCTTGATGGGCCAGATGGATGGGCCCGTGGCTGGATTGGTAAAGGGCAGAGAGCTCCAGTCCGACTCAGACGCCAGCAAGGTGGAGGTGGAGTACTGGTTTGGGCTGGTATCATCAAAGATGAGCTTGTGGGGCCTTTTCGGGTTGAGGATGGAGTCAAGCTCAACTCCCAGTCCTACTGCCAGTTTCTGGAAGACACCTTCTTCAAGCAGTGGTACAGGAAGAAGTCTGCATCCTTCAAGAAAAACATGATTTTCATGCAGGACAATGCTCCATCGCACGCGTCCAAGTACTCCACAGCGTGGCTGGCAAGAAAGGGTATAAAAGAAGAAAATCTAATGACATGGCCTCCTTGTTCACCTGATCTGAACCCCATTGAGAACCTGTGGTCCATCATCAAATGTGAGATTTACAAGGAGGGAAAACAGTACACCTCTCTGAACAGTGTCTGGGAGGCTGTGGTTGCTGCTGCACGCAATGTTGATTGTGGACAGATCAAAACACTGACAGAATCCATGGATGGCAGGCTTTTGAGTGTCCTTGCAAAGAAAGGTGGCTATTATGGTCACTGATTTGTTTTTGTTTTGTTTTTGAATGTCAGAAATGTATATTTGTGAATGGTGAGATGTTATATTGATTTCACTGGTAAAAATAAATAATTGAAATGGGTATATATTTGTTTTTGTTAAGTTGCCTAATAATTATGCACAGTAATAGTCACCTGCACACACAGATATCCCCCTAAAATAGCTAAAACTAAAAACAAACTAAAAACTACTTCCAAAAATATTCAGCTTTGATATTAATGAGTTTTTTGGGTTCATTGAGAACATAGTTGGTGTTCAATAATAAAATTAATACTCAAAAATACAACTTGCCTAATAATTCTGCACTCCCTGTATGTAAAATGACACCCCAAAACACATTCCTCAACTTCTCCTGAATACGGAGATACCACATGTGTGACACTTTTTTGCAGCCTAGGTGGGCAAAGGGGCCCACATTCCAAAGAGCACCTTTCGGATTTCACCGGTCATTTTTTACAGAATTTGATTTCAAACTCCTTACCACACATTTGGGCCCCTAGAATGCCAGGGCAGTATAACTACCCCACAAGTGGCCCCATTTTGGAAAGAGGACACCCCAAGGTATTCGCTGATGGGCATAGTGAGTTCATGGAAGTTTTTATTTTTTGTCACAAGTTAGTGGAATATGAGACTTTGTATGAAAAAAAATCATCATTTTCCACTAACTTGCGACAAAAAATAAAAAATTCTAGGAACTCGCCATGCCCCTCACGGAATACCTTGGGGTGTCTTCTTTCCAAAATGGGGTCACTTGTGGGGTAGTTATACTACCCTGGCATTCTAGGGGCCCAAAAGTGTGGTGAGGAGTTTGAAATCAAATTCTGTAAAAAATGGCCGGTGAAATCCGAAAGGTGCTCTTTGGAATGTGGGCCCCTTTGCCCACCTAGGCTGCAAAAAAGTGTCACACATGTGGTATCTCCGTATTCAGGAGAAGTTGGGGAATGTGTTTTGGGGTGTCATTTTACATATACCCATGCTGCGTGAGAGAAAAATCTTGGCAAAAGACAAATTTTCCAATTTTTTTATACAAAGTTGTCTTTTGCCAAGATATTTCTCTCACCCAGCATGGATATATGTAAAATGACACCCCAAAACACATTCCCCAACTTCTCCTGAATACGGAGATACCACATGTGTGACACTTTTTTGCAGCCTAGGTGGGCAAAGGGGCCCAAATTCCTTTTAGGAGGGCATTTTTAGATGTTTGGATACCAGACTTCTTCTCACCCTTTGGGGCCCCTAAAATGCCAGGGCAGTATAAATACCCCACATGTGACCCCATTTTGGAAAGAAGACACCCCAAGGTATTCAATGAGGGGCATGGCGAGTTCATAGAAAAAAAAAATTTTGGCACAAGTTAGCGGAAATAGATTTTTTTGATTTTTTTCTCACAAAGTCTACCTTTCCGCTAACTTGGGACAAAAATTTCAATCTTTCATGGACTCAATATGCCCCTCAGCGAATACCTTGGGGTGTCTTCTTTCCAAAATGGTGTTATTTGTGGGGTGTTTGTACTGCCCTGGCATTTGAGGGTCTCCGCAATCATTACATGTATGCCCAGCATTAGGAGTTTCTGCTATTCTCCTTATATTGAGCATACGGGTAATGAGATTTTTTTTTTCCGTTCAGCCTCTGGGCTGAAAGAAAAAGATGAACGGCACAGATTTCTTCATTCGCATCGATCAATGTGGATGAAAAAATCTCTGCCAAAAAAAGAAAAAGGAGGGGAAAGGCGTCTGCCAGGACATAGGAGCTCCGCCCAACATCCATACCCACTTAGCTCGTATGCCCTGGCAAACCAGATTTCTCCATTCACATCAATCGATGTGGATGAATAAATCCTTGCCGGGATTTTTTTTTTTATATATACAAAGTGTTTGCCAAAGTATATGAACACCGCCACCTCCTCAGCTCATATGCCTCGGCAAACGTATCTTTTACTGCAGAGGAGAAATCTCGTCTTGCAGCGCCGCATACACCGACTTGCGTGTAATCTGACAGCAGCGCAATGCTTCTGTCAGAATGCACATCAGTGCTGCAGCTAGTCGATCGGTTGGTCCACCTGGAAGGTAAAAAAAACAAAACAAAAAAGAAAAAACCAGGCCGCAACGCAATAAATTTATTAACTTTTGAACAGAACATATAAACTTTTATAACTTTTTTAACTGAACGTTAACTTTTTTACTTACCGGTATTTTTTTTTTTGTTTAGTTTTTTTTACCTTTATAGAACAAACCTCTCCTTCCCCATGGGACAATGTGCAAAGCGCAAATCGCCCAAAGATGTGGCGAAGTACGTTATGCACTTTATCCCAGGTGAAAGGAGAGGTTTGCAGCAGCTGTGAGTAAAAGGGCCCTAATAGCCCTGTGTGCCTGTCCTGTGAGATGCAATCCCTATGCTAGGTGTACCTGTGTGTGGTACTTCCGGAAACACTCTCCAAAGCATAGGGCAGGGTGGTCAGGACAGTCAGGACAGAAATAGCGGGTGTCACGCCTTATTCCTTTCCTGCTACAGACACGACATCTTTTTCGGGGTGACGGTTGGGTTGAGGTACCAGGAACGACACCGGGGAAATGTCGCTCGTGTAGACGGCTAACTACCCTGGTGGATGGGGCCACGGAACCTTCTGGATACAGGAGGTTCTCGATGATCTCTTCCTGGAATTTGAGGAAGGATCCTGTTCTCCCAGCCTTACTGTAGAGAACAAAACTATTGTACAGAGCCAATTGAATTAAATATACAGACACCTTCTTATACCAGCGTCTGGTGCGTCGGGAAACTAAATACGGAGACAACATCTGGTCATTGAAGTCCACCCCTCCCATGAGCAAATTATAGTCGTGGACTGAGAGGGGCTTTTCAATGACACGGGTTGCTCGCTCAATTTGGATTGTCGTGTCTGCGTGAATGGAGGAGAGCATGTAAACGTCACGCTTGTCTCTCCATTTCACCGCGAGCAGTTCTTCGTTACACAAGGCAGCCCTCTCCCCCCTTGCAAGACGGGTGGTAACGAGCCTTTGGGGGAAGCCCACGCGACTAGTTCGCGTGGTGCCACAGGTGCAAATCCGTTCTAGAAACAAATGCCTAAAGAGGGCCACACTTGTGTAGAAATTGTCCACATAAAGATGGTACCCCTTGCCAAATAAGGGTGACACCAAGTCCCAGACTGTCTTCCCACTGCTCCCCAGGTAGTCAGGGCAACCGACCGGCTCCAGGGTCTGATCTTTACCCTCATAGATCCGAAATTTGTGGGTATAGCCTGTGGCCCTTTCACAGAGCTTATACAATTTGACCCCATACCGGGCACGCTTGCTTGGGATGTATTGTTTGAAGCCAAGGCGCCCGGTAAAATGTATTAGGGACTCGTCTACGCAGATGTTTTGCTCGGGGGTATACAAATCTGCAAATTTCTGGTTGAAGTGGTCTATGAGGGGCCGAATTTTGTGGAGCCGGTCAAAAGCTGGATGGCCTCTGGGACGGGAGGTGGTGTTGTCGCTAAAATGCAGGAAACGGAGGATGTCTCAAATCGTGCCCTGGACATAGCAGCAGAGAACATGGGCATGTGATGAATCGGGTTCGTGGACCAATATGACCGCAATTCATGCTTTTTAGTTAGACCCATGTTAAGGAGAAGGCCCAGAAAAATTTTAATTTCAGAAACTTGGACTGGTTTCCACCGGAACAGCTGGGCATAATAGCTTCCCGGGTTGGCGGATATAAATTGTGTAGCATACCGGTTTGTCTCTGCCACGACTAAGTCCAAGAGCTCCGCAGTCAAGAACAGCTCAAAAAATCCCAGGGCCGAACCGATATGAGCCGTCTCAACCCGAACTCCAGACTGGGCGGTGAAAGGGGGAACTAATGGTGCGGCTGAAGTTGGTGACTGCCAATCAGGGTTTGCCAGCACCTCAGGGATTCTAGGGGCTCTACGGGCCTGTCTTTGCGGTGGCTGCGACGGGGTAACTATTGCATGTGCCACCGTACCAGCTTCAACTGCAATTCTGGTGCTCGCCACGTCACCATGTTGTACGGCAGTGCTGGTACTAGGTCCAGGGAGGGCTGCGCTGCTAGTGTATGCCTCACCACGTGATCCGGCAGCGCTAGCCCCACTCTGCTGCTCTTGAAGCGGATCCTGCATAACCTGTGGTCTAGCGACACGGGGCCTGGTACGCCTGGTGCTATCAGGGACCTCCACCTCCTCGTCCGAACTTTGGGTCAGAGAGCCACTGCTTTCTACAGGTTCATATTCTGTTCATATGGGTGAACAGCCAATACTAGTGAAAAAAAAAAGTGACAGTTTACACTGATCACTTTTTGTCTTTCACTAAGTGATTGACAGGGGCGATCAAAGGGGTGATCAAAGGGTTAATTGGGGTGCAGGGGGGTGATCTGGGGCTAAAGTGTGGTGTTGGTGCTACTCACTGTGAAGTCTGCTCCTCTGCTGGATCCAACCGACGAAAAGGACCAGCAGAGGAGCAGACAAGCCATATAACAGATCATATTTACTAATATGATCTGTTATACAGCTTGTGATTCGTTTTTTTGAAAATCGCCAGCCTGCCAGCCAATGATCGTTGCTGGCAGGCTGGTGACGAAATTGTTCTTTAACTTTTGCCGGCCCGCGATGCGTATGCGCGGGCCGGCTTTGAGCTAAATCTCGCGTCTCGCGAGATGACGCGTATATGCGTGACTCTGCGCAGCGCTGCCGCCTCCGGAACGCGATCCTACGTTAGGCGGTCCGGAGGCGGTTAAAAGGATTCTCCAGGAATTAAGAAAATGAAAATACTTAAATATCACTTTATTATAAATATATTCCGAAATATCTTTTTAACCCCTTAAGGACCGGGTTCATTTTCACCTTAAGGACCAGGCCATTTTTTGCAAATCTGACCAGTGTCACTTTAAGTGCTCATAACTTTAAAACGCTTTGACTTATCCAGGCCATTCTGAGATTGTTTTTTCGTCACATATTGTACTTCATGACACTGGTAAAATGAAGTCAAAAAAATTATTTTTTTTGCACAAAAAAATACCTAATTTACCAAAAATTTGAAAAAAATTTGCAAATTTCAAAGTTTCAGTTTCTCTACTTCTGTAATACATAGTAATACCCCAAAAAATTGTGATGACTTTACATTCCCCATATGTCTACTTCATGTTTGAATTGTTTTGGGAATGATATTTTATTTTTTGGGGATGTTATAAGGCTTAGAAGTTTAGAAGCAAATCTTGAAATTTTTCAGAAATTTACAAAAACTCAATTTTTAGCGACCAGTTCAGGTCTGAAGTCACTTTGCGAGGCTTACATAATAGAAACCACCCAAAAATGACCCCATCTAAGAAACTACACCCCTCAAGGTATTCAAAACTGATTTTGCATACATTGTTAACCCTTTAGGTGTTGCACAAGAGTTATTGGCAAATGGGGAGGAAATTTGAGAATTTCATATTTTTGTCAAATTTTTCATTTTAACCCATTTTTTCCACTAACAAAGCAAGGGTTAACAGCCAAACAAGATTGTATCTTTATTGCCCTGACTCTGCCGTTTACAGAAACACCCAATATGTGGCCGTAAACTACTGTACGGCCACACAGCGGGGCGTAGAGTGAAAGGTGCACCATATGGTTTTTGGAAGGCTGATTTTTATGGACTGGTTTTTTGACACCATGTCCCATTTGAAGCCCCCTGATGCACCCCTAGAGGAGAAACTCCCTAAAAGTGACCCCATCTAAGAAACTACACCCCTCAAGGTATTCAAAACTGATTTTACATACGTCGTTAACCCTTTAGGTGTTGCACAAGAGTTATTGGCAAATGGGGATGAAATTTGAGAATTTCATTTTTTTGCCTAATTTTCAATTTTAACCCATTTTTTCCACTAACAAAGCAAGGGTTAACAGCCAAACAAGATTGTATCTTTATTGCCCTGACTCTGCCGTTTACAGAAACACCCCATATGTGGCCGTAAACTACTGTACGGGCACACAGTAGGGCGTAGAGTGAAAGGTGCGCGGTTTGGTTTTTGGAAGCCAGATTTTGCTGGACTGTTTTTTTGACACCATGTCCCATTTGAAGCTCCCCTGATGCACCCCTAGAGTAGAAACTCCATAAAAGTGACCCCATCTAAGAAACTACACCCCTCAAGCTATTCAAAACTGATTTTACAAACTTTGTTAACCCTTTAGGTGTTGCACAAGATTTAATGGAAAATAGAGACACAATTTCAAAATTTCACATTTTTGGCAGATTTTCCATTTTAATATTTTTTTTCCAGTTACAAAGCAAGGGTTAACAGCCAAACAAAACTCAATATTTATGGCCCTAATTCTGTAGTTTACAGAAACACCCCATATGTGGTCGTAAACCGCTGTACGGGCACACGGCAGGGCGCAGAAGGAAAGGAATTCCATACGGTTTTTGGAAGGCAGGTTTTGCTGGACTGTTTTTTTTGACACCATGTCCCATTTGAAGCCCCCCTGATGCACCCCTAGAGTAAAAACTCCAAAAAAGTGACTCCATTTTAGAAACTACAGGATAGGGTGGCAGTTTTGTTGGTACTAGTTTAGGGTACATATGATTTTTGGTTGCTCTATATTACACTTTTTGTGCAGCAAGGTAACAAGAAATAGCTTTTTTGGCACGTTTTTTTTTTTTGTTATTTACAACATTCATCTGACAGGTTAGATTATGTGGTATTTTTATAGAGCAGGTTGTCGCGGACGCGGCGATACCTAATATGTATACATTTTTTTTTATTTATGTAAGTTTTATACAATAACTTCATTTTTAAAACCAAAAAAATGTTTTAGTGTCTCCATATTCTAAGAGCCATAGTTTTTTCAGTTTTTGGGCGATTATCTTGAGTAGGGTCTCATTTTTTGAGGGATGAGATGACGGTTTGATTGGCACTATTTTGGGGTGCATATGATTTTTTGATCGCTTGCTATTACACTTTTTGTGACGTAAGATGGCAAAAAATGGCTTTTTTTACACTGTTTTTATTTTTATTTTTTTACGGTGGTCATCTGAGGGGTTAGGTCATGTGATATTTTTATAGAGCCGGTCGATACAGACGCGGCGATACCTAATATGTATACTTTTTTTTTATTTATGTAAGTTTTACAGAATGAGTTCATTTTTGAAAAAAAAAAAATCATGTTTTAGTGTCTCCATAGTCTAAGAGCCATAGTTTTTTCAGCTTTTGGGCGATTATCTTGAGTAGGATCTCATTTTTTGCGGGATGAGATGACGGTTTGATTGGTACTATTTTGGCGTACATGCGACTTTTTTGATCACTTTTATTACCTTTTTTGGGAAGTAAGGTGGGCAAAATTTCAATTTTCTCATAGTTTTTATTTTTTTTTTTTTATGGCGTTCACCGTGCGGGGAAAGTAACATGACCATTTTATAGATCAGGTCGTTACGGACGCGGCGATACCTAATATGTGTAGTTTATTTTATTTTTTTAATTTTTATTCAGTGATAAATGTTTTTTTTTTATCTTAACTTTTTTCACTTTTTTTTACATTTTTGTGACCCAGACCCACTTGGTTCTTGAAGATCCAGTGGGTCTGGTGTCTGTATAATACAGTACAGAACAATATATATTGTTCTGTACTGTATTTTACTTACACTGAACAGATCTGTGCTTTTAGCATAGATCTGTTCAGCACCATGGACAGCAGGACGCCTGAGCAGGCGTCCTGTTGCCATGGAAACCCTCCCCGTCTGCTCAGAACTTCGCAGACGGGGAAGGGTAAGGACGGGGCTGAGGGGGGCTCTCTGGGGGCTCTCTCCCTCTCCATCGGGGGGCTGCAAAGCCACAGCAGCCCCCCGATGGAGAGGGAGGGAGCTCCCTGACCAATGACAGTTAACTTTTTCCATACAGCGGTCCGTACAGACCGCGGTATGGAAAGGGTTAAACGGCTGACATCTTCACAGATGTCAGCCGTTTATACCAGGGTGCCAGCAATGTGCTGGCACCCTGGTATAACCACTAGAAGCCAACGATCGTTCATGGGGAGGCGGGCGGGGGATCGCGATCCCGCCTGCCGCACCGCTCGCCTCCCGCAACGCCCCCACCGCCTGCGACACCCCCCCCGCACCACCCTCCGGCATAAAATCGTGCAGGGGTGCAGGGGGGGGTGAAAAATAATGATTTTAGCCACTCTAAAGTTTCTGATCCCCGCGGTCAGGGACCGCGGCGATCAGAAACTGCAAAAAGCGCAGCAAACCGCAGGTCTGAATTGACCTGCGGTTTGCTGCGATCGCCGATACGGGGGGGTCAAATGACCCCCCCCTGCATTGTTACGGGATGCCGGCTGAATGATTTCAGCCGAAATCCCGTTCCAATTAACCCCTGGGGCGCCGGAATACAGATTTTAAGTCAGGACGTACCGGTACGTCCTGGGTCCTTAAGGACTCGGGAAATAGGGCGTACCGGTACGTCCTAGGTCCTTAAGGGGTTAAGTAGTTATAATGGCTTGTTTTGTCTAGAGAACAATAATCAGGGAAAATAAAATGGTTGCCGTCCTATTAGTGCACACAAAACAAAAACTCACTGAAAAAAGTGGCCTAAACGGGTGAAAATGCTCCAAACCCAGACACTGCAGCATGTCTATAACCGGGGGAGAAATTCCTCCGCATGCAGTCCGCAGATAATGGCAATCCCCAGCAAAAAATGCATACAATGGAGGATGCCGGGGCACCACAAGAACACCTTACACAAAATGATACATTGTGCAGATGAAAAAATATACATACAAAAATCACTGCAAAAAATGCACCAAAATGATACGCAACTGACAATACTAGCTAATTCCTCAGGCCAATGTTAAAAGCTGAGAACAAAACATATCCTAATCACACAGGACAAGTTACTTCACAACACTGAGGTAAAGAGCTGCCTCATCCTCCTATCTGCTCTGCTTGTCTGGGATTATGACCCTGAATACAGATGATAAGATCTTCTGCTGAATCTCTGTGGGAATGGAGTTCATGAAGAGACACGAAGTATAAAGAAGATGAACAGGTCAGACTGTGGTAATGGACACTGCATACAAGTGCTGCTGATCATTATCCACATCCTTCTCTCTGCTCTGCTTGTCAGGGATTATGATCCTGAATACAGCTAATAAGATCTTGTCAAGTGCTGCCAAAAATTGCAAGGAGTAGATACTCCGATAAACCTGTATATCACATAAAGGAGGGCCTCATTCACATTGTGGTACAATTGTTCAGGTAGTGGGACTCCTACACTCATAAAGCCTATGCACTAAGTAAAAGGGCTGCCAAAAATTACAAGGAACCAGTACTCCAATACACCCCTTATAAAGGAGGGCATCATACACACCCTTGAAAAATTATTATTGATGGCCTGCTGGTGACCCTCAAAAACTTTAGGAGCAAGGGCCTGCTGGTGACCCTCTAAAACATTAGGGGCGAGGGACTGCTGCTGATCTGACCATCTAAAACATTAGGGGTGAACGTCTGCTGCTGATCTGACCATCTCAAACATTATCCAGCAAGTTATTCTGATTGCCTGATTGGAGTCGGGAAGGAATTTTTTATTCCCCTAAAGTGGGGAAAATCGGCTTCTACCTCACAGGTTTTTTTTTTGCCTTCCTCTGGATCAACTTGCAGGATAACAGGCCGAACTGGATGGACAAGTGTCTTTTTTCGGCCTTATGTACTACTACTATTATGGGCGAGGGCCTGCTGGTGACCCTCTAAAACATTAGGGGTGAGGGTCTGCTGCTGAGCTGACCCTCTAAAGCATTAGGAGCGAGGACAGCCTAATAAGCATGTTGATATGATGGAGGAGGATGAGAAAAGGAAGATTGAACAATATACCCTTTTTTGTGGTGGAAGGGGTGCATGTGAATACAGTGTATTCAATACACCATAAAATCCACATTTAAAGTGCCTTTACGTTCAGCCTCTTTCCTCTGGTGGAGTAGAGAAGTCAGGGGCAATCCAGACCTTGTTAATTTTTATAAGAGTCAACCGGTCAGCATTTTCAGTTGACAGGCGGATGCGTTAAATACCCGCTCTGACAAAACACTGGCGGCAGGGCAGGCCAGCACCTCCAAGGCGTAGAGTGCCAGTTCATGCCACATGTCCAGCTTGGACACCCAATATCTGTAAGGCACAGAGGGATCACTAAGGACGCTGACATGGTCTGCTACGTACTCCTTCACCATCTTCCAAAACTTTTCCCTCCTTGTGACACTAGGCAGCGCATCAGGGTGAGGATGCTAGCGGGGTGTCATGAAACTGTCCCAGGCCTTGGAGAGTGTTGCCCTGCCTCTGTTGTAACTGCTGTGTGTTCCCCTTGTCTCCCCTCCTCGGTTGCAAAAGGAACTAGGTACTCTGCTGCCAGCGTTGTCAGCTGGAAATTTTTGGAGCAATTTTTCCACAAGGACCTTCTGGTATTGCACCATTTTTCTAGTCCTCTCCATCACAGGAATAAAGGGGTGAGAAGTTCTCTTTGTAGCGGGGATCAAGAAGGGTGAACAAACAGTAATCGGTGTTGGCCAAAATGCTTATAACGCGAGGGTCACGGGAAAGGCAGCATAACATAAAGTCATGTGTGCCAGAGTCCCAACAGACAAGACTTCGCTGTCCTCATCAGGAGGATGACTCTCAATCTCCTCTTCCTCCTCGTCGGCCCATCCACGCTGAACAGATGGAATAAACCTGCTATGGGTACTACCCTCTGTTGCGGAGGCAACCGTCTTCTGCTCCTCCTCTTCATCATCATCCAATTCGTGCTGAGAAGACAAACTGAGGGTGGTCTGGCTATCACCCTGCATACTGTCTTCCCCCATTTCTACCTCTTCCACATGCAAAGCGTACGCCTTCATTGTGAGCAGCGAGCATTTCAGTAGACACAGAAGTGGGGTGGTTACTCTTATAATAGCAGCATCACCGCTCACTATCTGTGTTGATTCCTCAAAGTTGCGTAAAACCTCACAGAGGTTAGACATCCATGCCCACTCGTCGCTTGTGAAGAGCGGAAGCTGACTGGAAAGGAGATGACCATGTTGCAGCTGGTATTCCACTACTGCCCTCTGCTGCTCACAAAGCCTGGTCAACATATAGAACATGGAGTTCTAGCGCGTGCTCACATCGCATAACAGTCGGTGAGCTGGCAATTGCAAGCGCTGCTGCAGCATTGCCAGACCTGCGGCAGCTGTAGATGACTTTTGGGAAGGGGCACACACGCGGCGCACCTTCATCAGTAGCTCAGGCAAATTGGGGTAGGTTTTGATAAACCGCTGAACCACTAAGTTGAACACGTGGGCTAGGCATGGTATGTGTGTGAGCTTGCCGAGCTCCAAAGCCGCCACCAAGTTACGGCCATTATCAGACACAACCATGCCTGGTTGTAGGTAGAGTGGTGAGAGCCACAGCTCAGTCTGGTCCCATATACCCTGCCACAGCTCTGCGGCAGAGTGCTGTTTGTCACCTAAGCAAATACGTTTCAGCACGGCCTGTTGCCGCTTCCCCACTGCAGTGCTACACTGCTTCCAACGACTGACTGAAGGCTGACTGGTGCTGCAAGATGAGAATTCAGAGGTGAAAGTGGAGGAGGAGGTGGAGGAGGAGAAGGGGAGGGTTGTAGACACTAATGTAGGGGGTGGCGGAAATCCTTATGGAAGTAGGGCCCGCAATCCTTGGCGTCGGTAGCACCAGTGCCATCCCAGGGTATGACTTGCTCCCGGCCTCCACAACATTCACCCACTGTGCCATTAGGGAAATGTAGCGTCCCTGTTCAAAAGCACTTGTCCATGTGTCAGTCGTTAAGTGGACCTTCCCAATAACTGAGTTGGTCAGGGCACGGGTGATGTTACGGGACACATGATGGTGTAAGGCGGGGATGGCACACCGGGAAAAATAGTGGCGGTTGGGGACTGAGTAACGAGGGACGGCCACCGCCATCAGGCTGCGGAAAGCCTCAGTGTCCACAAGCCTAAATGCCAACATTTCCAGGGCCAGCAATTTGGAAAGGTGCGCATTTAGTGCTATGGCCTGTGGGTGAGTGGCTGGGTATTTGCACTTTCGTTCAAAGGCCTGGGGTATGGACATCTGTACACTGCGCTGGGACACAGAAGTGGATGTGCTAGCTGATGGTGCTTGCGAAGGTCCAGGTGCAGGGTGGGAGACAGCCGGGACTGCGTCTTGGAAGGGATTGGCCAGCACATAACAAAGGGGAAGAGGAGGCAGTGGTGTGACTCGCAGACACTGATTGTGGACCCAGGCATTCGGCCCACCTATTAGGGTGCTTTGATGCCATGTGGCGGATCATGATTGTGGTGGTGAGGTTGCTAGTGTTCACGCCCCTGCTCATTTTGGTACGGCACAGGTTGCAAATGACAATTCTTTTATCGTCCGCACTTTTCTCAAAAAAGTGCCATACTGCGGAACACCTACTCCTTGGCAAGGGAGATTGCCGCAAGGGGGTGCTCCGAGGAACAGTTGCAAGCCTGTTTGGTGTGGCCGACTTCTCCCTTTTGCCACCCCACTGCCTCTTCCAGCCTGTTGCGGTGCTGCGGATCCCTCCCTCTCTGTACTGCTGTCCTCGCTCGGCTTGCCACCTTCCAAGGTTGGGTCAGTGATTTCATCGTCTACCACCTCCTCTTCCTCACTCTGGTCATCCTCCTGACCTGTTGACCTAACAAGAACCTCACTTATTGACAACTGTGTCTCATCCTCATCATCAACCTCTTGAGACACTAATTGCCGTTGACTTATTGGCAACTGTGTCTCATCATCATCATCCACCTTGTGAAAAACTAATTGCCGTTCCCCACCGTCATCTTCTTCTGACTGTGGATGCTCAAGAGTTTGGGAATCAGGGCACAAAATCTCCTCATGTCCTTCTTCAAGCGGGCTTGGCGAGAGGCCCAAATCAAGGAATGGTGCTAAAAAGAGCTCCTTGAAATTTCTGAGTGTGGGATCACTTGTTTGCCAAGGCTCTCCAAGGTGGGAGGAAGGAGGATCAGGGTGAGAATTCTGTTGATCAGACTCTTGGCTACTGAGACTGGACTTTGTGGAAGACAGGGTGGTGCTTAACTGACTGGAAGCATTATCTGCTGTAATCCAACCGACCACCTGGTCGGTTTGACTTCGAGAGTGGTGTCCTGCGCCGCCCTGCAAACTGGGACATGAAGCTAGGTATCGTGGATGAGTGTGTTTCTTGTGCTCTGGCAGCAGGCACAGTTTCACCGCGCCGAGGGCCACGGCCTCTGCATGTACCATCAACAGCACGGCCACTTCCCCGTACCTTGCTGCTCGCATTGAGCATATTAAATTATATATATGCTTGCAAGTATGTCACACGTACAGTAGCACAGGTTTTTTAAGTGTATGCACAAATAAATTACACTGAATGTCACTGATATTTAGGATGCGCAAACGTTATACTGGAGATGTAGCGCAAGTGATGTCGCTGTCACCAGCGGCTAAGAAAAAATTACACTGAATGTCACAGATATTTAAGGTGCGCAAACGTTATACAGGAGATGTAGCGCAGATAATGTCGCTGTCAGCAGCGGCCAAACAATTTCGCTGAATGTCACAGATATTTAGGATACGCAAATGTAACACAACAGATGTAGCAGAGGTTGTGTCACTGTCAGCAGCGGCCAAACAATTGCACGCAATTTATCTCAGGTTGCGCTAATAATATACTGTATATTGCAGCCAGATAAAACAATAGTCCTTTAACCACCTCCGGACCGCCTAACGCAGGATCGCGTTCCGGAGGTGGCAGCGCTGCGCACAGTCACGCATATATGCGTCATCTCGCGAGACGCGAGACTTCCTGTGAACGCGCGCACACAGCCGCGCGCGCTTACAGGAACGGAAGGTAAGAGAGTTGATCTCCAGCCTGCCAGCGGCGATCGTTCGCTGGCAGGCTGGAGATGTGTTTTTTTTAACCCCTAACAGGTATATTAGACGCTGTTTTGATAACAGCGTCTAATATACCTGCTACCTGGTCCTCTGGTGGTCCCCTTTGTTTGGATCGACCACCAGAGGACACAGGTAGCTCAGTAAGGTAGCACCAAGCACCACTACACTACACTACACCCCCCCCCCCCCGTCACTTATTAACCCCTTATTAGCCCCTGATCACCCCTGATCACCCCATATAGACTCCCTGATCACCCCCCTGTCATTGATTACCCCCCTGTCATTGATCACCCCCCTGTAAAGCTCCATTCAGATGTCCGCATGATTTTTACGGATGCACTGATAGATGGATCGGATCCGCAAAACGCATACGGACGTCTGAATGAAGCCTTACAGGGGCATGATCAATGACTGTGGTTATCACCCCATATAGACTCCCTGATCACCCCCCTGTCATTGATTACCCCCCTGTAAAGCTCCATTCAGATGTTCGCATGATTTTTACGGATGCACTGATAGATGGATCGGATCCGCAAAACGCATCCGGACGTCTGAATGAAGCCTTACAGGGGCATGATCAATGACTGTGGTTATCACCCCATATAGACTCCCTGATCACCCCCCTGTCATTGATTACACCCCTGTCATTGATCAACCCCCTGTAAAGCTCCATTCAGATGTCCGCATGATTTTTACGGATCCACTGATAGATGGATCGGATCCGCAAAACGCATCCGGACGTCTGAATGAAGCCTTACAGGGGCGTGATCAATGACTGTGGTGATCACCCCATATAGACTCCCTGATCACCCCCCTGTCATTGATTACCCCCCTGTAAAGCTCCATTCAGATGTCCGCATGATTTTTACGGATGCACTGATAGATGGATCGGATCCGCAAAACGCATCCGGACGTCTGAATGAAGCCTTACAGGGGCATGATCAATGACTGTGGTGATCACCCCATATAGACTCCCTGATCACCCCCCTGTCATTGATTACACCCCTGTCATTGATCAACCCCCTGTAAAGCTCCATTCAGATGTCCGCATGATTTTTACGGATCCACTGATAGATGGATCGGATCCGCAAAACGCATCCGGACGTCTGAATAAAGCCTTACAGGGGCGTGATCAATGACTGTGGTGATCAACCCATATAGACTCCCTGATCACCCCCCTGTCATTGATTACCCCCCTGTCATTGATCACCCTCCTGTAAAGCTCCATTCAGATGTTTGCATGATTTTTACGGATCCACTGATAGATGGATCGGATCCGCAAAACGCATACGGACGTCTGAATAAAGCCTTACAGGGGCGTGATCAATGACTATGGTTATCACCCCATATAGACTCCCTGATCACCCCCCTGTCATTGATTACCCCCCTGTAAAGCTCCATTCAGATGTCCGCATGATTTTTACGGATGCACTGATAGATGGATCGGATCCGCAAAACGCATCCGGACGTCTGAATGAAGCCTTACAGGGGCATGATCAATGACTGTGGTTATCACCCCATATAGACTCCCTGATCACCCCCCTGTCATTGATTACACCCCTGTCATTGATCAACCCCCTGTAAAGCTCCATTCAGATGTCCGCATGATTTTTACGGATCCACTGATAGATGGATCGGATCCGCAAAACGCATACGGACGTCTGAATGAAGCCTTACAGGGGCGTGATCAATGACTGTGGTTATCACCCCATATAGACTCCCTGATCACCCCCCTGTCATTGATTACACCCCTGTCATTGATCAACCCCCTGTAAAGCTCCATTCAGATGTCCGCATGATTTTTACGGATCCACTGATAGATGGATCGGATCCGCAAAACGCATACGGACGTCTGAATGAAGCCTTCCAGGGGGGGTGATCAATGACTGTGGTGATCACCCCATATAGACTCCCTGATCACCCCCCTGTCATTGATCACCCCCCTGTCATTGATCACCCTCTGTAAGGCTCCATTCAGACATTTTTTTGGCCCAAGTTAGCGGAATTATTTTTTTTTTTTCTTACAAAGTCTCATATTCCACTAACTTGTGTCAAAAAATAAAATCTCACATGAACTCACCATACCCCTCACGGAATCTAAATGCGTAAAATTTTTTAGACATTTATATTCCAGACTTCTTCTCACGCTTTAGGGCCCCTAGAATGCCAGGGCAGTATAAATACCCCACATGTGACCCCATTTCGGAAAGAAGACACCCCCAGGTATTCCGTGAGGGGCATATTGAGTCCATGAAAGATTGAAATTTTTGTCCCAAGTTAGCGGAACGGGAGACTTTGTGAGAAAAAAATTAAAAATATCAATTTCCGCTAACTTGTGCCAAAAAAAAAAAAATTCTATGAACTCGCCATGCCCCTCATTGAATACCTTGGGGTGTCTTCTTTCCAAAATGGGGTCACATGTGGGGTATTTATACTGCCCTGGCATTCTAGGGGCCCCAAAGCGTGAGAAGAAGTCTGGTATCCAAATGTCTAAAAATGCCCTCCTAAAAGGAATTTGGGCACCTTTGCGCATCTAGGCTGCAAAAAAGTGTCACACATCTGGTATCGCCGTACTCAGGAGAAGTTGGGGAATGTGTTTTGGGGTGTCATTTTACATATACCCATGCTGGGTGAGAGAAATATCTTGGTCAAATGCCAACTTTGTATAAAAAAATGGGAAAAGTTGTCTTTTGCCAAGATATTTCTCTCACCCAGCAAGGGTATATGTAAAATGACACCCCAAAACACATTACCCAACTTCTCCTGAATACGTCGATACCACATGTGTGACACTTTTTTGCAGCCTAGGTGGGCAAAGGGGCCCATATTCCAAAGAGCACCTTTAGGATTTCACAGGTCATTTACCTACTTACCACAAAGGTGCTCTTTGGAATATGGGCCCCTTTGCCCACCTAGGCTGCAAAAAAGTGTCACACATCTGGTATCTCCGTACTCAGGAGAAGTTGGGGAATGTGTTTTGGGGTGTCATTTTACATATACCCATGCTGGGTGAGAGAAATATCTTGGCAAAAGACAACTTTTCCAATTTTTTTATACAAAGTTGGCATTTGACCAAGATATTTCTCTCACCAAGCATGGGTATATGTAAAAAGACACCCTAAAACACATTCCTCAACTTCTCCTGAATACAGAGATACCAGATGTGTGACACTTTTTTGCATCCTAGGTGGGCAAAGGGGCCCATATTCCAAAGAGCACCTTTCGGATTTCACAGGTCATTTTTTACAGAATTTGATTTCAAACTCCTTACCACACATTTGGGCCCCTAGAATGCCAGGGCAGTATAACTACCCCACAAGTGACCCCATTTTGGAAAGAAGAGACCCCAAGGTATTTGCTGATGGGCATAGTGAGTTCATGGAAGTTTTTATTTTTTGTCACAAGTTAGTGGAATATGAGACTTTGTATGAAAAAAAAAAAAATCATCATTTTCCACTAACTTGTGACAAAAAATAAAAAATTCTAGGAACTTGCCATGCCCCTCACGGAATACCTTGGGGTGTCTTCTTTCCAAAATGGGGTCACTTGTGGGGTAGTTATACTGCCCTGGCATTCTAGGGGCCCAAATGTGTGGTAAGGAGTTTGAAATCAAATTCTGTAAAAAATGACCTGTGAAATCCGAAAGGTGCTCTTTGGAATGTGGGCCCCTTTGCCCACCTAGGCTGCAAAAAAGTGTCACACATCTGGTATCTCCGTACTCAGGAGAAGTTGGGGAATGTGTTTTGGGGTGTCATTTTACATATACCCATGCTGGGTGAGAGAAATATCTTGGCAAAAGACAACTTTTCCCATTTTTTTATACAAAGTTGGCATTTGACCAAGATATTTATCTCACCCAGCATGGGTATATGTAAAATGACACCCCAAAACACATTCCTCAACTTCTCCTGAATACATAGATACCAGATGTGTGACACTTTTTTGCAGCCTAGGTGGGCAAAGGGGCCCATATTCCAAAGAGCACCTTTCGGATTTCACAGGTCATTTTTTACAGAATTTGATTTCAAACTCCTTACCACACATTTGGGCCCCTAGAATGCCAGGGCAGTATAACTACCCCACAAGTGACCCCATTTTGGAAAGAAGAGACCCCAAGGTATTCGCTGATGGGCATAGTGAGTTCATGGAAGTTTTTATTTTTTGTCACAAGTTAGTGGAATATGAGACTTTGTATGAAAAAAAAAAAAATCATCATTTTCCACTAACTTGTGACAAAAAATAAAAAATTCTAGGAACTTGCCATGCCCCTCACGGAATACCTTGGGGTGTCTTCTTTCCAAAATGGGATCACTTGTGGGGTAGTTATACTGCCCTGGCATTCTAGGGGCCCAAATGTGTGGTAAGGAGTTTGAAATCAAATTCTGTAAAAAATGACCTGTGAAATCCGAAAGGTGCTCTTTGGAATGTGGGCCCCTTTGCCCACCTAGGCTGCAAAAAAGTGTCACACATCTGGTATCTCCGTACTCAGGAGAAGTTGGGGAATGTGTTTTGGGGTGTCATTTTACATATACCCATGCTGGGTGAGAGAAATATCTTGGCAAAAGACAACTTTTCCCATTTTTTTATACAAAGTTGGCATTTGACCAAGATATTTATCTCACCCAGCATGGGTATATGTAAAATGACACCCCAAAACACATTCCTCAACTTCTCCTGAATACATAGATACCAGATGTGTGACACTTTTTTGCAGCCTAGGTGGGCAAAGGGGCCCATATTCCAAAGAGCACCTTTCGGATTTCACAGGTCATTTTTTACAGAATTTGATTTCAAACTCCTTACCACACATTTAGGCCCCTAGAATGCCAGGGCAGTATAACTACCCCACAAGTGACCCCATTTTGGAAAGAAGAGACCCCAAGGTATTTCGTGATGGGCATAGTGAGTTCATAGAAGTTTTTATTTTTTGTCACAAGTTAGTGGAATATGAGACTTTGTAAGAAAAAAAATAAAATAAAAAATCATCATTTTCCACTAACTTGTGACAAAAAATAAAAAGTTCTATGAACTCACTATGCCCATCAGCGAATACCTTAGGGTGTGTAATTTCTGAAATGGGGTCATTTGTGGGGTGTTTGTACTGTCTGGCCATTGTAGAACCTCAGGAAACATGACAGGTGCTCAGAAAGTCAGAGCTGCTTCAAAAAGCGGAAATTCACATTTTTGTACCATAGTTTGTAAACGCTATAACTTTTACCCAAAGCATTTTTTTTTTACCCAAACATTTTTTTTTTATCAAAGACATGTAGAACAATAAATTTAGAGCAAAATTTATATATGGATCTCGTTTTTTTTTGCAAAATTTTACAACTGAAAGTGAAAAATGTCATTTTTTTGCAAAAAAAATCGTTAAATTTCGATTAATAACAAAAAAAGTAAAAATGTCAGCAGCAATGAAATACCACCAAATGAAAGCTCTATTAGTGAGAAGAAAAGGAGGTAAAATTCATTTGGGTGGTAAGTTGCATGACCGAGCAATAAACGGTGAAAATAGTGTAGGTCAGAAGTGTAAAAAGTGGCCTGGTCTTTCAGGGTGTTTAAGCACTGGGGGCTGAGGTGGTTAAAAGGACTTTTGGGTCTCTAACACCTTTCAACAGTAAACCCTGCCTGAAAAAAAAAAAAAAATATTCCTGTCCCTACACTATCTGTCCCTTCTGCTGCAGCTCTCCCTGACTAGGACTGAGCCGAATTACGTGTCATCGGGTGCTATATAGCACCCGATGACGCGTTCCGGCCAGCCAATCACTGTAATGCCAGTAACCAACATGGCTACGGCATTACAGTGAGTGCCAGTACTTCGCTGCACGTTTATTGGCTGTGTAGCAGCCAACAAACATGCAGGGAGGAGACTCGAGCACACGCGGTGTTCGGCAGAACAGTGTGATGTGCCGAGCATCGTGATGCTCGAGTCAAAATTGTGTTCGGCCGAACATGCTCGCCTAACACTGCTCTGTTCTTCATGTCGCCTCATGAACTCCATTTCTACAAAGATTCAGCTGAAGATCTTATCAGCTGTATTCAGGATCATATTCCCTGGCAAGTAGGAGAGGAGGATGAGGCAGATCTTTAGCTCAGTGTTCTGAAGTATCATCTCCTGCTGTGTGATTAGGACATGTTTTGTGTGTACCAATAGGATGGCGGCCATTTTATTTTTCCTAATCATTGCTCCTTAGACAAAACGAGCTATTATAACTAATTAAGGTATTTGGGAATATATTTATAACAAAGTAATATTTAAGTATTTTTATTTTCTTAATTCCTGGAGAACCTCTTTAAAGTTGATTTACATGCCCGATCTTTGGGCAAATTGTCAGGAACTCGTTCATTGGGTGATCCTGTCGTTCATGCAGGCACATAAATCATCGTTTCTGACCAGCAGATCGTGCTGTCTAAACAGCGATCTGCTGGCCAGAAACAATGATTCTGTATAAGGATAAAAGATCACAATAGCAATCCCTCATCCTCATACTGTGAAGGAGATCAGTGCATGTAAATGCCACGGTCTCCTTCACTGAACAAGCAGCCTATTGTCAGGCAGGAAAGCTTCCTTCCCGACAATCAGCTGTAACATCATGTGGTTTAAACCTGCCTTTACACTATACTGGATTTAGAAATAAAGATTCACTTGGATGGGAAATTATTGTATTTTTCGCTTTATAAGACGCACTTGATGATGAGACGCACCTAGGTTTTTGAGGAGGAAAATAAGAAAGAAAATAATTTGGAACCAAAAGGTGTGCTTTTGGTGGGTTTTGAACTAATGGTGGTCTGTGGATGACACTATTATGGGGGACAGTGATGGCCAGTTCGCCATGTTCGCCCGCGAACACATGCGGGCTGCCATCTTAACTCACAAGTCCGGCGAGGCACAGGTAAGCCCTTACCTAAGCCTGCGCCGCCAGCCGGTCTGAAACAAATGCGGTCGCCGGAAGCAGGCAGTTCCGAGAACAGCCGCCGGGGGCCTTCATCGGGGTGTTCTCGGAACTGCCTGCTCCCGGTGACCGCATTTGTTTCAGACCGCCTCGCGGTCTTGTGAGTTAAGATGGCAGCCCGCATGGGGAACTGTGGATGATGCACTGTTATGGGGGATCTGTGGATGACACTGTTAGGGGGATCTGTGGATGACACTGTTATGGAGGATCTGTGGATGACGCACTGTTATGGAGGCATCTGTGGATAACATTGTTAGGGGGGTATCTGTGGATGACACTGTTATGGAGGATCTTTGGATGACATTGTTATGGGGATCTGTGGATGATACTGTTATGGGGACATCTGTGGATGACACTTATGGGGGGATCTGTGGCTGACACTGTTATGGGGGGGATCTGTGGATGACACAATTATAACATCTTATCCCATAAGTGTCCCTGTGTAAATAGTGACCCCAGTACACCGGGCCTGCACATAGCAATGTTCATATGTAAAGTGTAGTCATGTAATCCTAATTAAAGTAGTGCAATCCTCTGCAGTAGCGCAATCCTCTGCAGTAGTACTTACTATTAAACTACCGTAGGAGGCAGGCCAGCTGGCAGCATAACGTCACTCACTCCGTCACATGCCTGCTCCTCCCACTTTATTAATGAAGCAGGAGGAGCAGGCGTGTGACGGAGTAAGTGACGTTACGCTGCCGGCTGGCCTGCCTGCTACGGTAGTTTGATAGTAAGTACTACTGCAGAGGATTGCGCTACTGCAGAGGATTGCACTACTTTAATTAGGATTACATGACTACACTTTACATATGAACATTGCTATGTGCAGGCCCGGTGTACTGGGGTCACTATTTACACAGGGACACTTATGGGATAAGATGTTATAATTGTGTCATCCACAGATCCCCCCCATAACAGTGTCAGCCACAGATCCCCCCATAACAGCTACTTTAATTAGGATTACATGACTACACTTTGCATATGAACATTGCTGTGTGGGGCCTGGTGTAATAGAGTACAGTGACTACACCGGGCCCCGCCGCGAGTTGCCGGCCTCCAGCCCCTCCTCCCTCCTTGCTGATACATCGCAAGTCGCGCTGTGCAGCAAAGCGCCTGGTGATGTATCAGCTAAGTAAAAATGGCAGCATTCGCTTTATAAGATGCACTACCATTTTCCCTCCACTTTTGAGGGGGAAAAACTGCGTCTTATAAAGCGAAAAATACGGTAATTTTCAAGAATCTGGACAGCTTTGCTATAGCAATTATCACAGCCAGGAGATATCTTTTTGCCGAGCAAGAACAATTTTTTGCCCTATAAGACGCACCGGCCCATAAGACGCACCTAAATTTTTGAGGTGGAAAATAAGAAAAACAAATTTTTTTAACCAAAAGGTGTGCTTTTAGTGGGTTTCGAACTAATGGTGGTTTGTGGATGACACTATTATGGGGGTCTGTGGATGACACACTGTTATGGCGGCATCTGTGGATGACACTGTTATGGGGAAATCTGGGGATGGCACTGTTATGGGGGCATCTGGGGATGGCACTATTATGGGGCATCTGGGGATGGCACTATTATGGGGGCATCTGGGGATGGCACTATTATGGGGGCATCTGGAGATGGCATGACACTGCTATGTGGATCTGTGGATCTTATGCTATGTGTGATCCACATATCCCCCCCATAACAGTGTCCCTGTGTAGTGAATGACCCTCAATACAGAGGGTGGGGGTCTGCATCTTGTTTTGTAATGGCAGCGGGGCCCGGTGCAGTCACTGTATTCTACTACACCGGGCCCCGCTCACTGTAGTAATCATATAGCAGGCAGGAGGCCGGGCAAGCGGACGGGAGCCAGCAGTGTAACTCACTACGTCACGCGCCTGCGCCGCCTACTTCTCTCCTAAAGTGGGGAGAGCAGGCGCGTGACGTAGTGAGTTACGCTGCCGGCTCCCGCTCGCCCGGCCTCCTGCCTGCTATGGAAGTAAATAGGAAGCACCGTAGTACAGCCTGGATTAATGAATTTACAGTTTAACATTGCCTATATGATTACTACAGTGAGCGGGGCATGGTGTAGTACAACAGTGACTGCACCAGGCCCCGCTGCCATTACAAAACAAGATGCCGGCCCCAAGACCCTCCCACTGATACACATGCCGGCCGCGCTGTGCAGCAGCGCGGCAGTGATGTATCAGTGTAAAATTACAGCATTCGCCCCATAAAACGCAATGCTAATTTCCCCCCACTTTTTGGGGGGGTGCGTCTTATAGGGCGAAAAATACGAGTATTATTATTATTATTGTATTATTCTACTGTAAATGTAGTTATTGCGAGGAGAGAGCATTTACATTTATTTATTACATTTATTACACATTAAAAGAGGTTAACTTCTTTAACGTGTATTTTATGTTTCTGAAATATATTATTTTGGTGGAGACTTTGCCCCCTGTTCTTCATCAATATAGAATTTAGAGATGGGTGAATTTCCGCTTATGAAATTCGTTAACACTTCATTTGTTGGTTAAAGGTGAATTGCGTTATAGATTCCGTTACCACGGAACATAACGCAACTCTATGACAGAATGCATAACGGAATGCCTTTAGAGGCATTCCGTTATTCAATCCTTCATAATAGAAGTCTATGGGCTGCAAAACGGATCCGTCCCGTTTCCGTTATGCAGGGGAGGACTCCCCTCATAACGGAAATGGGACGTATCCGTTTTGCAGCCCATAGACTTCTATTATGACGGAATGAATAACGGAATGCCTTTAGAGGCATTCTGTTATGCATTCCGTCATAGAGTTGCGTTATGGTCCGTGGTAACGGAATCTATAACGCAATTCACCTTTTACCACCAAACGAAG
This sequence comes from Bufo bufo, assembly GCF_905171765.1. Taxonomy (NCBI): domain Eukaryota; kingdom Metazoa; phylum Chordata; class Amphibia; order Anura; family Bufonidae; genus Bufo; species Bufo bufo. The sequence continues at coordinate 417,217,007 of NC_053389.1, read as the reverse complement.
GGTGAAGGAATTTCAAAATATGAAATTTGCCCATCTCTAATAGCATTCTATATATTTGAGGCTTGTAGCTTGTTAATATATAAAATGTTAATTCATGCCTTGGCCAGGGTTTCTAAGTTTAATGGGTCGATATTCAGTCTGGGTGTTGCCTGATTTACACATGGACAGCACACAGAGGGAAAAATCTTCTGCTTAAAAAGGGCCTTTGGGATGTTAGATGTTAGTAAAATATAACAAAGTAAAACTTTAGGTGGTAAAGGAGCCTGCTCAGACAAGGAAATGTACTGTATAGTGTATATGGTCGTGGCCAAAAGTTTGAGACTAACACAAATTTTGGTTTTCACAAGGTTTGCTGCTTCAGTTTGTATGATGGTAATTTGCATTAACTCTAGATTGTTATAAAGAGTGATCAGATAAATTACAATTAATTGCAAAGTTATTCATTGCAATGAAAATTAACTTACAGTATTTTTTGCTTTATAAAATACACTTTTTAGCAAGAAAAAATCTTGCTCAAAGTGCCGGTGTCTTATAAGCAGCAGTCAGAAAGATCTAGCATGACCAGACCCCCTGACTGCTTCCTTAATTATCCGGCAGAGCGCATATGTAGTGCTTTGCCCGATCAGTGAGAGAGTCAGCAGACAGGAGAGCAGAAGAACCATACGTTTAGCGCTTGGGGAGGAAGGTCCTATGCTGTACTGAAAAGAAATGGAAACTCTGGGAGGAGCCCAGGAGCAGGAAGACCATAGAGCCGGCACTAGCGTAGGGAAATGTGAGTTTTTACTAAACAATATGTTTGTGTGTGTGTGTGTAGCAGAGCTGTATATGCATCTAGTAGAGCTGTATGTGCATATAGTAGAGCTGTGTGTGTAGCAGGGCTGATTGTGTACAACAGAGCTATATCTGTGTGTAGTAGAGCTGTATGTGTGTATGGCAGTGCTATGTATGTATATCAGAGCTGGGTGTGTACCAGAACTGTGTGTGTGTTGCAGACAAATACTTAAAAATAATCTAACAGAACAAGAAGCATGGCTGGACACAACTGAGCAATTGAAACACATTTATTTGAATAGGTGCATTTATTAAGGTAACCACATGCATCATTGCTGGTTGTTACAATGGTCAGCAGAGGACACAATAGGGATTATAGGAGCTGACCAAAACTACCCCCTCTCCCCTACGCTACACCCTAAAGTTACTGACCTTGACCTCTCCACTTCAGTAAAACACCAGTAAACTACATTCTCTTCAAAGAGGACCTAGAAAATATTTTTTCTGATTTTCTGTTGTCTAAACCTGGGGTGCGTCTTATAAAGCAAAAAATAAATTTATCACAAATAAATATTTCCACTGTGTTTCAGCCCTGCCACACAATTACCTACTACCATCATTTCAGTGATCTTCTTGTTAGCTCAGGAGAAAGTGTTAACGAGGACATGGCAGCTCATATCACTCTGTCATGTTAATTAAATTAGAAGAGAAGACTCTAGTTGTTTTGAAAAGGGGGGGGGGGGGTATTGAAATCATTGTCCACTTCTGTTAACCATGGTTACCTCCAAGGAAACACCTGCAGTCATCATCGCTTTGCATCAAAATGTCTTCACAGGCAAGGACATTGCTGCTTGCAAGATTGCACCTCAATCAACCATTTATTTGATCATCAAGAATATCAAGGAGAGAGGTTCAATTGCTGTAAATAAGCCTTCAGGGCTCCCAAAAAAGTCCAGCAAGTGACAGGACCATCTCCTAAAAAGATTGGGATCGGGACACCACTAGTGCAGAGCATGCTGAAGAATGGCAGCAGGCAAGTGTGTGTGCATCTGCACGTACAGTGAGGCATAGGTTTCTGGAGATTGGCCTCGGGTTTAAGAAGAGTCACAAAGGAGCCATTTCTCTTCAAGATAAATATTAATAACTGAAATTCTGCAGTAAGTACCGGGATTGGACTGCAGAGGTCTTTCTATGATGAAGCCGAATTCAGACTGTTTGGATTATCTGGAGGAGAAAAAATATCGCCTAGCAAAGAAATGGCGAATGCTACCATAAGTTCTGTGTCATGTTAGCAATAAAGAATCCTGAGACAATTCATGTGTGGGGTTGCTTCTCGTTCATGGGAGTGGGCTCACTCACAATTTTGCCTAAGAACACTGCCATGAATAAAGAATGGTATCAAAACACCCTTCAAGAGAAACTTCTCCCAGCAATCCAGAAGTAAATTGAGGATGAACTATGAGTTTTCCCAGCACTAAGTCACAAGAGAAGACAATAACTCTTTGACCTAACCATTGAAACTTTGGGTCTATGACCACGACACACCCTACATCTCAATCCCATTGAGAACCTGTGGTCAGTTGTTAAAAATCAGGTGCATAAACAAAGAAACAGGTATTATGATCAACTCCAAGCACAGATTGGGCAAAAATGGGTTGCCATAAGTCATGATTTGTCCCAGAAGCTGATATCCAGCATGCAAGTGTGAACTGGAGAAGTCTTGAAAAGGAAGGGTCAACATTGTAATACAGTATGGTATCTTTGCATAAACTTGATATATTTGCCAATTAGATGTACAAACCTTATGACAATGCCTATAATTGTATTTCAGTGTACCATAGTAAAATCTGACAAAAAAATCAAAAAACACTGAAACCAAAAGTCTTAAAACTTTTAGCCATGACTGAAAATGGAAAACGCATCTACTATGGGCTAGAAAGTGGGAGGATCAGGCCTGGTTGGCCTCCCCTCCCCCACTGCATGTGGATTTGCAAATAACGCTCCCTCAGTTCACACAATACCTCTAGTGAAGGTGGCCGGCCCAGTGTTCCCTTCTTGATGCAGGGCTTTGATGAGTTAAACTTTCTTCAGTAAGGGGACCCATTTTGGCTGCCTTACTTCTATGCACATTAGATATACTTGATTTGCATTTGATGTTGGTTAGTACTGCAACTCTAGCACTTTTAGCTTAGATACAGGTACTACTGCTGGCTTGGGACTCTTAGAAGCTCTGCAGGGTCAATTCCGGGTGGCTTCATCCCTCTCCCCCAGGAGTTTCTACTCTGAAAAAATTGAAATGGTAACATGACCTAAGGTTGTACTACCCTTTTTGCCCACACGGTATGTGTGTGGCCAAACTGTGGCCTGCTTTCCCTGGATAGGAGAGTGTTAGATCATGAAAAAATGTCATCAAGACCAGTAGAAGCCACATATCATTTATTAGCGTACTGTCTTATCAGCCGCTGTGATAAACTCATGCCTCATCACTTTGGTTATATCAAGCCATATCTTTTTGACCTTTGGTTAAGTTGTATAGCCACACAATGGAAAAATTCTCCAGCACAACAAAAGAGCAGCATGAGCTTGTCTGTAGGAGAATTGATTTGGAATCAGTAAAGTTATATCAGCCATCACTGTCCCCAGAGTAGGCCAGTATCTATGGTAAGGAAGGTGTTACAGACAAGCTCTTTGGGTGAGTGTTAGTGACAGGAAAGAAGCTCCAGTTCCCTGACGACTTCTCATCCTGTGTCCCAGGGACACAGCCATGCTGTCTCCTACTCTGTTTACTGATGGGCCAGATAGTAGGCCAAGGAGCTGCTACAGGACTCTCTAATTGCGTTATCAACAAGTGATAACATCTCAAACACTTAGAGGATGTTTTGACTGTATGTGAATTACAATGTTTGTTGTTTCTCACTCCAATAATTGACATTTGATAGTGACTACTGTAATACTTAAGGGTAATTAAAGTCAGCGCCTTTTTATCCTAGGTGAATCTCCTGCTCTTCTTCACTTAGCTTCTGGGAAACTTCCTTCTACTTAACCAGTCGCTCACCAGAGTCCACCCTACACTTTCTACACACCACCCTGAAACAGTATATTGAACCTAGGCTTATTTTTTTATTTATTTTTTTAAAGAGACCTTTCTTTGTAGAGGTTAAGGAAGGACTAAAGGTTACAGTTCAAGTACGTAAAAAAATAAAAATAAAATAAAAATATATATAATAGCAAAATGGCAGCACTCCAAAATCAGTAAAAAAAAATGAAGAAAATGCTTTTATTCACCCAGGTGGATACGCGACGTCTCGTCTCAACACTAGATCCTTTCTCAAGCACTTCAAGTTGGATGTAGTGCTGCCAGATTTTTGCTCTAGATATATATACCTGTATTTGAAGAAGTCCAACTACAAACTTTTTACATTTCTCATGCTAGAAAAAAAAATTAAGGTTACTACGATTTTATTAAAATTACAAAATAATGTAGGAATACAATAAAATAGTACATTTAATTTTTTACATTAATAAAATAGAATGTGAACCTGAACCCTGAGCAAATGGACAATGAAGAAAATGCAACCCCTATTACAACACAAAACACATTGTGAGATACCAGCGAAATAATATCTCACAACGTGTTTTATGTTGTTTTAATAGGTGATGCAATTTCTTCATTGTCGATTTGCTCAGGGTTCACGTCCACATTCTATTTTATTGATGTAAATAAAAAAATAAGATAAAAATGCAAAAATATTATTCATAACAGCTACTGTTTTATTGTATTGCACATTAGTTTTCTATGGATACACTGTTGTTTCATCTGTTAACATTATTTAATAATATTGTAGCAATATTTGAAACATATGTAGTCAAAAGAATGAAAGAAAACATTGCAAAAAAATAAAACAAGTAGACACATAAAAGAATTAAAACTAAGAAAACAGATATTTGCACAATTTATTCAATTCTGGGAGTTTATTGTCTCTGTACGTTGCTTGGGTCTTCATCGGCTTTGCTCATTGAACATTACCTTTTTGATTTCACCAGGGATTAGTAATAATGGAAAATCTGTAGCATTTACAATGTTTAAAGTAGGGTTGCAACATTATTTAGGAGCATTCTAAGTAACCATCCATCAGTGGGTAATCATTCCTCAGTCTATAACAAGAATCCTATTACTTAATTCTTCTAATTTAAACGCGTCAGCTTCTGAACAGAGACCCCTGACATATCATATTTTTTATATCACTGCTGCAGCTGTGCATGATCCTCGGAGCATGTTAAGTATATTCCGGTTCCCTGCAGATATTGGGCTTTGGGGCTTTGCTTGAAAGTGACAGAAGCAGGTAATGTGTATGGGGAATTCAAGAATGCTCAGGGTGAGATCTTCAAATATGGACTGACGTTTCAAATAAGGAATGGTAGATAGTATACACACCAGAAGATCCAGGGGGATTTTATCATAGATCCAAAGTCGATTTATAAAAAAAAAATTGTTGTTAATGCTGTTTCCCTACAGCATTAAAATGTATGTGCTCCGTGTAGCCAAACTTTGTCTCGGGTGAAGTTGCGCGGGAATTCGGTGAATGACTACAGTTTCCCTAGCTGCGTATTTAAAAACATTTTAAAATAAAAATCGGAAGTGGGCTTTGGTACTGGCTGGTACCTATTTTAAAATCTTTTTAAATACACAGATAAGGGATACAGACAGTAGTCATTCAGTGAAGTCTCGTACAAATTCGACCAAGACGAAGTTTGGCTACATGGAGCCCATACATTTTAATGCTGTACGGAAACAGCATTAACAACAACGTTTTTTAATGAATCGGCTTTGGATCTATGATCCGAAGCTCAATTCGCTCAAGCCTATCATAGTTAGACCACCATTTAGTCTTTGAAATCTCCTGCACTGCCAGAGGATTTATAATGAGGCACAAGCCTAATCAAAAATTAGGTGCATCTGCCGGCAGTCTGTGTGCCTAGACATAAATCTACTGCAACCCGGCAATCCCGTAGATTTATATCTTTATTTGTGCCACAGTGGAGCTCATAATCTAAATTTCCTATCAGTATTGTCTTCAGTGTAATGGCCCTATTACACTGGCAGATAATCGCTAAAATAATCGGTAACAAGCGTTCGTATGAACGTTCGTTAGCGATGATCTGGCAGTGTAATACTGCCGCAGATGGGGCAGCCGCAGTGGATCGCAGACCCATTCACTTTAATGGGACCGCGATCCGGCCGTTCCTCAAAAAGATAGGACATAGTTTATCTTTTTGCGGAACGGAAGTACGGGATGAAACCCCACGGAAGCACTTCCGCACCACTCCGCATCTCCAGATTTGCGGACCTATTGAAGTGAATAGGTCCGCATCCGTGATGCGGAATGCACATGGAACTGTGCCCGTGTATTGCGGATCCACAAATGCTGGCCGCAATACGGCAATGAGACACCTACGGTCGTGTACATGAGGCCCAAGAGAATACATAGAGGAAAGCCATACAAACACAGGGCGAACACACAAACTCCATGTAAAAGCTGCCTTAGCTGCAAGACACCACTGAGCCTGCATTAATCAGATATTTCCTCCCACAGCCCTCCTAATTGGGCTTAAGATGAAATGTTAGGGCTCACTTTAAACGATGACTTCTGCTCTAAAAATGGCTTTTGTCTCTATTTAAATTCTGCCTCAGGCCTAGTGCAGTTGTTGAGGCATGTCATCATCAGGCTGTCCTCCTCTAAGGAAGGACAACTGTATCAGTAATGACAGCAGCATAACATTCCTTGATCCCCAATGCAGTAGCTGTAATCACTGTAATCATAGAACTGGATATAGCTGACTGCCATATGTGAAGGAGCTGGGCATCATTCACCTGCTCACATAACCTACACACAGATACAGGAGAGCAACCATGACAAAAGGGGCAACATATCTGCCTGCAGACCATAGGACACATACTAGTGTCTCCATTGTATCTACATAGATTGGTTAATAAGAATGTTAGGAATATTAATAACATTGAAAGCAATGGCAATATCTGTACAGCGCTGTGGACTATGTTGGCACTACAAAAACAATGGGAAATAAATACATATGAACTGGTTTTCCAAGATCTGTGCAATGATTGTCCGTGAACAATCTGAAGAACCGCAGGTGAAATTTCTTCTCAGCACTAAGACTGGATTGAACAGTTAACCATGTGCATCCAGCAGAAGGGTGGACACATAAAATACATCATCACTTTAGGAAATTTTGATCTTGCTTAACTCTTAAACAGGTAAAAATAGGTCAAAATGGACACTTGCAGGGTGTAAATTCTAGCCAAGACTGCTATCACATGGCCTCCTTCTCATTATGCTCTTTATATTGTAGATAGTTATGGGTAGAGCTATTGTTAATTATTGCATTTTGGTCTAGCTCAATCTGTTGGGCAGCATGGTGGCTCAGTGGTCAGCACCAGTTCGAATCCAACTCAAGGGCAACATCTGCTTGGAGTTTGTATATTCTTCCCGTTTTTGTGTGGGTTTCCTGCCACGCTTCAAAATTAGGCAAATTGGCTTCCTATGAAATTGACCTTAGTGTGCATTGTGTGCTGGGGTTGAACACCTATATGGCAGCCACTGACTTTGCAGGGAGTCATCCCAGCCACTCAACTACCCCTGTGCTTTGAGTCCCAATGAGAAAAGTGAATTACTAATGATTGCCATTCATCCATGCTTGCCAGGCCATTAAAGGGGTTGTCTCACTTCAGCAAATGGCATTTATTATGTAGAGAAAATTAATACAAGGCACTTATTAATGTATTGTGATTGTCCATATTGTCTCCTTTCCTGGCTTCATTCATTTTTCCATCGCATTATACGCTGCTTGTATTGAAGGGTTATGGCGACCACTGCAGCGCAGATACGAGGTGGCTGGGATGGGAGCTGCTGTGCAAGCTTGCCTATATGGGATTCCATGGTCCCGACCACCAGAGAGGCCTATAGTGTGCAAGCACAACCATCGCTGATGGATTGCAGGGTGGTCGGAACCATGTAAATGAGCAGTGTATAATGTGATGGAAAAATGAATGAAGCCAGTAAAGGAAGAAATATGGACAATCACAATACATTAGTAAGTGTCTTGTATTAACTTCATCTACATGATAAATGCCACTTGCTGAAGTGACACAACCCCTTTCACTTTATAGTGGGTTTTAATAGGTGGATATCTTATTAACACGAATTAAGACATCTGCCCATACTTAGCACAGCTAACAGGCATCAATATGCAGCATGTGAGCACTCTTCACTTTCTTCAAGAACGCATTTGTTTTTTACATAGAGTATTTGATGCCACCATCCCCCTCCCTTCATTCCCATCCTATCATCTGTTGCCTTGTTTCTAAAAAAAAAAATGTTCAACTTTGTTGACCCTTCTCAGGAGCAGTAACAAGCACCATACACACTGTAGCTCTCCCATATGATCAGCAGATCACCAAATCCATCCAGGATCAAACCCTACATGACCAAGTTCAATTTAGCTATCAAAGATGACTGATGACTGTCAGACTTTCTGACAACCAAGGCAGCTTTCTTCTGATTATTCCACAATTGTCGGAGTCATTTCTGTCCTATCTATGGCGGACGGAACTACCAGTATAAATGCAAATATTCAGTAATCAATGAACAAACATCTCATGTTATCTATGTCATGCAAGGCAAAAAAAGAAAATTGTCTTTTAGGCTACTTTCACACCAGCGTTTTTGCTGGATCCGGCAGGGTTCAGCAAAAACGCTTCCGTTACTGATAATACAACCGTCTGCATCCGTTATGAAAAGGATCCGGTTTATTATCTGTAACATAGCCAAGAGGGATCCGTCATGAACTCCATTTAAAGTCGATGGGGGACGGATCAGTTTTCTATTGTGTCAGAGTTTTACTCCGCATCCCAGAATGGAAAGCAAACTGCAGTATGCTGCGGTTTGCTCTCCGGTATGAGAACTGAACGCACTTTGGAGCACTCCGTTCTGTTCAGTTACGTTTTGTCCCCATTGACAATGAATGGGGACAAAACACAAGCGTTTTTTTTCCGGTATTGAGATCCTATGATGGATCTCAATACCGGAGAATATTAACGCTAACTGTGAAAGTAGCCTAATTGCTAATTGCCTACTATGGGTGCAGCTTATCTGTATCTTCGAAGTGCACAAAGGTGACAAAATGTTGAAGCATAATTCAATTTGTGGTCGTATCGGCTATCAGAAAGGTGAACCTAACCTATCTAACCCTATCTACAACAAGCAGTAGAATTATGCCATAACTGCCGTGGTAGGGCAGCCTAAAGGGGGCCACCCTAATGTGAAGTGACTGTAAGATGGTGTGGGTGGGTGGGTGAAATCAGCTGAATCGGCATCAGCCTGGGCCCACAGGTGCCTATAAATAGCCTAGTAATCAGCCAGCCTGGGCCCACAGGTGCGTATGAATAGCCTTGTAATCAGCCTCCCCTCCCACAAATGCAGCAATCTCTTGCTTATACATATCAGGACAGCACTCAAAATTTTACTGCAATTCGGTAGTCTTTATTTTTTGTCCACCACAGGTTAGATCATAAGATTCAATTCACACATGGATCAATTAATTGCAACATTTCGGGTACAAGAGAAAACCCTTTTTCAAGCATATGTAGGTACTAGTCAGAGCATAATGGTGGCATAACGGGGGAAAGCATGGAACCTGAGAGTTTATGAATTCAGCATATACAGATTACTACAGTGTAGCCATAAAATGTGGCTAAGGGTACTTTCACACTAACGTTAGAAGAATCGGGCAGGCAGTTCTGTTTATCCGGATCCGGATTCGGTAGACTTATTCATTGAATAGCCTTCCTGCAGAAGTGGTAGCTGCAAATACAGTGAAGGAGTTTAAGCATGCATGGGATAGGCATAAGGCCATCCCTCATATAAAATAGGGCCAGGGACTATCCATAGTATTCAGTATATTGGGCAGACTAGATGGGCCAAATGGTTCTTATCTGCCGACACATTCTATGTTTCTATGAAATACCGGATCTGTCTTTCCGGTATCATACGGAAAAACGGATCAGGTATTTAGGTATTTTGTCCAGACAAATACCATACAAGGGACGGAACTGAAGACATCCTGATGCATACTGAATGGATTGCTTTCCATTCAGAATGCATTAGGACAAAACTGATGCGTTTCTTTCCGGTATTGAGACCCTATACCGGATTTCAATACCGGAAAAGAATAATGCTAGTTTGAAAGTACCCTAAATATAAAACTACAAACTAGTGTACATATAAAACTTGTAGTTTCTTATATGTATACACAATGCATGGATTAAGCAAGTCTTTAGGAACACATTACTGGACTATAGCACGAAATTATCAGTAATTCCTGATTACAGTATGATCAATGTGTGGGTAGACAGAACAATATAAAATACCAGTATTTATATGCATATCAATAACATAAGGTGAAAAGAATTCTCCAGCGCCTATCTTTAGGATAGGCCAATGAAAATTGATCGACAGGTGCCAGATCTCCTGTGCCATCACCAATCAGTACAATTAAGGGGATGGCCAACTCTTGTAAGTGCTACGCCACCTTCATTGTTTTTACAGGGATGGCGGCTCATCTGTGCCGGCATCTGTGCCTAGTACTGCAGCTTGTCCTATTCAGTCTCACTCGAGTCAATGGGATGAGTTGGAGTAGGTATTACTACTGCAGAGAAGAGGCGCTATGCCTGTGTAAACAATGAAAAGTATGCAGTGCTACATGGACACCACACCTTCCTTGTTGTGCTGATCGCCCTAAAGGCCGTTCATGGATGGCATATTCAAGTCAATGGTTAAAGGGGTTGTCCAGTTTATGTTTTTTTAAATCTATTTATAGAATTTGGTTAATAATACAGTATATATATATATATATATATTGTACAAAGGATCCGTCGGTGCTGTTTGACACCTTGGTACTTAGCATGGCTGTATAGCTGATCCAGGACGGCTCTTACTGGGAGTAGTCAAAGTGCTGGGTGGGTGACTACTCCCCACGTTTTGCCAGGCATAAAACCAGACAGCACTGCCAGGTGGAGATAATTACCTCTGTCTGACAGTGGAGCTCAAGAGGTCTGTGTGCTGGGATCTGATGCCTGTGCTGGGCTGGAGAGCGGAGACCCATGTGTCAGGGGAACAGGCCGTCTAAAGCCTGTGTTTGAACTATCTGAGGCAGAACTGCCACCAAGGTGACTTTTTTTATGTTAACTTGCCATTGGGTGTGAAGTAACACCAACACGGCAAAAGTGATGTTTTGTTTTTGGCATCATGTGTGAATAAACACTGAAGTTTGAATTACGAACTTGTATTTTGCCTGTGTACTGCACCCTATTATCCTAACTACGAGAGAGAATCCTCACAATATTTATAATGAACTTTAGCAACAAGAGAGAAACAGACAGCTACAAGTAAATACCCACATAGTAAATACATTGCTGCAATAACCGTATTAAAATTATTATTCCACCATTATTACTATTCATTTGGCCCATGGATATCATTACCCTGCTTCTAATGGAATGCCAGAGGTCACATGATCAGCACAATGTTTCTTCCTATTCAGTTAGTCTATGAATGCATTACACATGGGCTATACCATTCTATTGTGCAGACAGGGGTGCTTCATTGGTATATGAACAGTATGTGAGCAGAATTTTAAATACATTATGAAAGAGCATGATTTCCTAATATATAAGCAAATAAATTAAATATAAACCAGACAACCCTTGGGGCCCTCACCAATTAGTGAAATGAAGGGAACCCCGCACCCCTCCAATTAGCTGTTCAGGGGTAGATCTGTCGCTGGAAGTCAGTGCCAGAACTACACAGCTTCATCAGCCGTGTAGTGGAGGGGGCATGTTACTATAAGGCTGCTCCCACTGAAGTATCTGGAGAATAGGTCATCGTTTAGTAAAGGCTGATTACCAAACCCTGAGTCTGGTCACGTTTTCTGTTGTGTCATTTTATAAGAGGTATGAATAAAGGCTCTTTTACACTGGCATATGATTGGGCCAAATATTGGGAACGGATGCTCATACAAACACGTGCTCCCAATATTAGACCTATGTAAAATGCGCCAGTAATCCGCTAACAAATTGACACTCTTTTGTCTACTGATCAGATTGTTTCTTTGAACATAAAAATGCTTGATGTTCAGCAGAAAATCTTCCAGTGTAAAAATGATGAGGGAGGAACAATCCTAGTAACAATCATTTATCCCCCATGCACTTTCCATTAGCCTCTGTGAAGGCCTTTTGAATGAGCACATAATGACCACCACTGCATAGTTTTATAGGGATTTTTCTTGTGTTTTATGTGTATGAGATACCTTTTTTTAAATTCCTTTTACTCACTTATATAGTGCTGACATATTCCGTAGCGCCAAACATTGTGAGCAGGTGAAATATGATGGCACTACAGTCAAGTTCTTCTTTCAGAGGCATAATATTAGGATCCTGGGCCCTAGTGCAAAATCTTTTACAGGACCCCCAACTACCATGTGCAATTTACAATACTGGGCTCTTCTTATGTGGCAGAGGGGCCTTTGACCCGGGTACGACTGCTACCTTTGCCCCAAGTACACTATATCTGCACCTCTTCTTGCTTTCATACCTTAGCTAGATTAACTCATTTGCTAATTGGATATTATGACTTTCATACCTAATGTTCCTATTTAGAGGCTGTCCTCAGTCTATTTGTATGACCTACTTATACAGGCTTTTTCCTTAGTTTAACACCTCTCTGTCATGTCAGCACTATCTTGCTGACATACTTAAGAGATCATCCTGTACTTTTTGGACTTCTGTTTTCAAGGGCCTATCGATTTCAGTTGGAAAATGGTTGCAAAATCAAATGGCAACATAAACAACAAGAGTAACAAAAAGAATTATCAATATAGCAACTAAATGATTAATATGTTTAATAGATTTTCACTATGGAAGAACCAAGAACATTAAGATTTTTTTTTTCAAATACAGAAAACTTGTTTTAGGCTGGTCAGCTTGGTGCAGAGGACTTATCACCTATCACCATGATTCCTGGATTCTGACACTGTGTCTCCTGCTCTAACCTTTGGTCTGTTTCACAGATTCGCACAAACTATGCTCATCCTGACCTGAGTATTGATTATGAGTTTGGCTATTCCCTCAATGCCCCACACCGAAGTCGATGACACCCGTGGGTCATCAGCCAACCATACGGAGACTACACCAAGAGGTAGCAGCATGGTGCATTCCCTGCAGCGAGGACCAGATCCCTGTACAGAAGTTAAAGGGTGAATACCAAGTGGCTGCCATGATAACGCCCTTAGGTGTAGCCCATAACCAAATCCATTGGTTGGCACAGTGGTTCCACAACCATTATCCATAACAATAACCCTCCTACTGTGACCCTTCCTACATTCATATTTCTTCTGTCCACCCTCACCATATGCACCTCCAAGACTTATCTGCACCACTTACTCATTGAGGTGGTCCACTGACAACAAACATTATGTATGGAGTATCCATTCAGCACACTGTGTTCATATGAAAACTACCCATAACTGTTCTCTAAAACCCCCAACTATGGATTCTTATGGATAACCTCATGTTAGTAAAAGTAATTTAGTTTTTTTTTTTCACCCCAACAAATTCAACATGCTATAGCAGAATAGCAATAGCAGATGGATGGAACAAATATAATGATGGTCAAGTACTGTATGAAGTCAAACAATACGCTGTAAAGTTCATGCTGTATATTTTCAAACATGTAACTCCATTTTTACCCTAAATGGGTTCTCCGAGCTTATATCTAAAATGATTCTTTCAGCTAACATGTGGCGAGAATATGCTTTTAGCAATACTTACCCTTCTGTTGCTCCACCAATTCTGCAATTCTGGCTGAGATCATGTGACTAGGGCTGAGCGAACCCGAACCCAGACTTTTTCACTGAAGTTCGGGTTCGTTGTTCGGGTGATTTTATTATTTTCCATTATAACATGGTTATAACGGAAAATAATGGCACTCTTAAGACAGAATGCTAAATAAAATGGCCATTGAGGGGTTAAAAATAATAAAAAGAACTCACCTCATCCACTGAGTTTTTATTATTATTTTTAACCCCTCAATGGCCATTTTATTTAGCATTCTGTCTTAAGAGTTCTATTATTTTCCGTTATAACCATGTTATAACGGAAAATAATAAAGTGAAGTTCGGGTCCCCTTTGACTTTAATGGGGTCTGGGTTCGGGGTCAAGTTCGGGTCAAGTCTGGGCCCCTAACCCAAACTTCGACCTGAAGTTCGGCCGAACCCGGCAAACCCGAACTTCTACGGGTTCGCTCATCCCTACATGTGACCACTCAACTGGCTGCTGGCTCTTCCTCTGACATCCTGACCGGATGTGCTCCTCTTTCTTCCTATTCTGCTGCATAATGTAGATGTAGTTGAAAGAGCACATCTGGTCGTAACGTCAGAGAAAAAACCCGCGGCCAGAAAGGTTTTGACGTGATCCTAGCTGGGACTGTAGAATTGGCGGAGCAACAGAAGGTAAGTACTGCTGAAGGTTTGGTGCAGGCCCGGAGAACCCCTTTATATGCAGAGAACCATGACAGTGTGATAGAATAGGCATGCTTAAGCAGTCACTATATGCGGATTTCTTGACATATTGAGGACTCATGCAAAATGCTGTATTACAGCTCTGTTCACGTTGTGTAGAGCTATAATAACATACCATAAAGATCTGCCTGGCCATACTTGACTTTTCTTTGTCTCCAATTTCATCTAGAATCTGATGACATGTTCCACCAAACATCATATGTGTAGGGTTGAGCGAATCAGAGTTTCTGAAGTGGACTTTGATTCAAATTTCAGGGAAAATTCGATTAGCCTCAAAGCCAATTTTCCTAGTGCTTCGTAGTAACGAATCAATTTTCCCTGAAATGACGTAAAAAAAAAAAACTTACCTCATCCATTTGAGCCCATGCAAAATCTCATGCGCGGTATGACGTCACCACGCCGGCCAGTGTGATGACGTCATCACGTACCGTGCGGGATCTTCAATCAAGATGGCCGCGCCGGCCTCTTTGTGCTCAAAGGATAAGGGATTAAATTATTTTATTTTTTTACTGATTAACCCCTGAAAGCCCTCATTTTAAATCTCACACGCCGTGATCAGCGATGAACGCAGCATCTGAGGCTTTCAATGACGTTCGCCGTCATTATGCCCGCTACTTACTAAGAAATGCGCTTTGTGACGAAGTAATTCATGAAGCAAATTTCTTTGTGAAATTCTGCGAAGCAGACAAATCTAATTTTTGTAAACTTCATATGAAGCCTAGTGCTGTACAGACATTTGTCCAGGACAGTTTGTAATATATTTATGGAGAAGGAATTCATTAATATGTTAAATGCAGGCATTGCAATTAAAACAAGTGTTGTACAATTGATGCTGCTGATACACAACCCAAAATCAGTCTAGCGCATGCCATTAAAACCCATTAAAACACTACAAGCTCCTGTGACAGCAAAAGTTCATTTGAGAAAAAGCAGATTCAAAGAAAAAAAAAAAACTCGCATAGCAGGTTACAAGATGAGCTCTTCAGTCGTAAGCCCTGAAGGGCAAAGCAGGTCGTAGGTCACTTGTTGATATTCCATGTCAAGCAGAGAACAACGTAACCATATCTAAAAACACCCATGGATATTACACATTACCATTCACGGTAAACATATATATATATAATGTTACGGTAAATTTAAACTGTTCCATAAATCTGAATGGTGACTAGGACCACAGATATTTCACTCATAGTAGTCTGAATGGACTTTTACTATGCATATTGCTCCACTTTAGAGTACGGCCACATGGGGTGGATTTTCTGCTGGGGATTTGTTGCAGATTTTATATCAGATTTGCCGTGGATTTCACCCTATGCATTGAAAGGGATGAAATCCACATTCTGTGGTTTTTAAATCTACATTTTAAAATCGCATCCACTATGCTGGTACTGTAATATTCTGCTTATCTGTTGCAAGCAAATTTGTAGCAACAAAAGTGTATCCATCCCACATGAACGTACCCTAAGGATATATTTCTCATTATTATCCTAAAATATTAGTTGGGAAGTCAGTTGTTGTTGATGCTGTGGTTTAAAGGGTCACTGAGCTTTCACAAAACTTTTTATATGTCGTAGCGACATATCAAAGGTTTTGATAAATGGGGTCTCAGTGTTAGACCAAGGAGAAAGAGAAGTGGCCACATAGTGCGCTCTCCTCTCGCCGCAGGAGATGGAATTGAGATGGGTTCATAGAATTTCTACTGAGTTTGTCTCCTGCAGGGAAGTGAGAGAGTGTGGTACGTCAGCGCTTCTCTCTCCTCATTCTATCGATTAATGGGCATCTCAGAACTCAGACCCCCACCAATCAAGACTCTTAATATGTCGTTAAAACATATCAAAAGTTCAGTGACCCTTAAACCTTTACTTACAGGTTTTCATTCTAATCTTGAACACCGAGGAGCTGATGTATATAATACGACAAATTTGGAAGTGTAAAATTGCCGATTTCTCTCAGCTAGCACATGGATTGCATACAAATAGCTTGGAATAGATTTACATTACGCTACATGGATTCCTGGTTTACAAATATCACATTTATATAATTCATATTCTTACGTTTTTTTGCTCTCAGAATGTTCTGACACTTTCTTTGTGTCCATTTCTGAAGTTTTTTTTTTCTTAACATTTTTCTTAGCTAAAATGCTACAGCCAGATGTTAGCCAAAACCTATAGTAAAATAGGATAATGCAAACACACACACAGTATTTTGATTTGTGGTATTTAGCAGCTTTTCTGAGGTCAGGGGCATTTTTATCAAAACGTAACCGTGCTAAGTTTTTTTTTCTGTTTGTCTCCAAAAGCTTTTCTAAGGAAAATTACTAATTTTCAAAATAATAGAAAATATAAAAGGTACTAAAAAGGTACATGTAAAAATGTACTAAAAAGGTACATTTTAAAAGACCTTTTAAAATGCAAAAGAAAATAAAAAATTTGTGCAAAGTAGGCCTTTTAATTCAAATTCTGGCAACCATAATATATAATAATATAATGTATCTGCGATCCTTGAAATAAGCAATATAAACCTATGTTGTGTGTCAATCAATGACTCACGCACTTATTAATGCACAGATCTGGTGTCTATAGACTGATAGCGCTGGACAGAAAAATGTAGCATGCAGCAATATCTGTCACCTGGCATCACAAGTGACAGGTTGGAAATATGTGAACGATTCCACAGAAAATTATGGGATCGGTTGTGAGTTGAGTTTCCTTCCAGCATACACACCAGAGGAAAACTGAGCCAGATTGCCGAACATATGTGAAGGGGCCCTTATGTATGTGAATTTTCCAGATCAGTACTGTGTATGACATGTAGGCTGTGTACTCTAGTAGTTTATTACTATGTGGAAACCAAGCTAATTTCCATCATGCGATTCGATCCATTAAACAGCAACTTTAACTTTCATTTTGATTAGTGTTGAGCGAAGTGGAATTTGATCCAAATTTCATGATAAATTCGATTCGTCGCCAAGCGAATTGATTTTACCTGAAATAGTGTAAAATCATACTTACCTCTTCTATTTGCTCGCGACGGGCTGGCCGAAATCCCATGCGCGGTGATGTATGACCGTCGTGATGACGTCATCTTGGGCAAAGCAAGATTTTGCACCAGATCTTCAATCAAGAAGGCGGCTGGCTCGTCGCGAGCAAATGGAGGTGGCAAGTATGATTTAATTTATTGTTCTGTTAATTTTACACTGTGTTTTTACTATCAGATTCTGCGGCATCTGAGGGGTACAATGACGGGGAGCGTGGGCAATCGCAGCTCCCTGTCACTGCACCCACCACTTACAAAGAAATGCGCTTTGTGATGTAAGTCGCCACAATGCAAATTTTTTTTTTTATTCCGCGAAGCAGCCAAATCGAATTTTCCAATACTTCGCTCATCTCTAATTTTGGTAATCACATTAGGATAAAATAATAGCATCATTTCACAGCTGCCTTCTATGGTTCAGTCTGTTCTTCCTGACCAAATGTGTATTTCTGGTAATATGTCAAATGGGATAAATTCATTTTAAATGGCAACACATCAATATTTTATAAAAATAAAAATGTCCAAATAAAGCCCTGAATATCTAATATTTTAAGGGGTCAATCGGAAAATTTCAAGTAATTTCCATATTAGTTTTTGAACTGTCTTTATTTGTACATGTCAAAAAATAAAATGAACAGGTCAATAATCTGTCACTCATGTAGTTCTTAGGCCTAGTTCAGATATATAAGTTGCGCTTGGCGAGTTGTCTTATGCCGGAGCCGGGCACAACTGATATATCTGTACTGCACTTGGGTGCACAGGTCCAGCTTCTATAGACTGATAGTACCGGACAGAAGGCCTATTAGACATCCTGCATCATAAGTGATATGCTGGATGTATCTGAGCTATCCCATAGAAAACTATGGGATCAGTTCTGGCTTCAGATCCCCTCAGGCGTTTCATACTGAAGGGGAACTGAACTGGATTGCTGGATTTATGTGATGCAGTAGCATGATTTGGTATATATATATATATAATATACTTATTTAATTTAAAAAAATTACAAATCAAGCTGAGACCAAATCTAATTCTTTAGGCGTTTGCATGCCTTCCCTCTAGACCTTAGAATAAGGCCTCTTTCACACATTTTTTTTTTTCGTTTACGGGCCGTTTTTTGCGTTCCGTATACGGTCCGTATACGGAACAATTCAATTCAATGGTTCTGCAAAAAAAAGGAATGTACTCCGTAAGCATTCCATTTCCGTATTTCCGTTTTTCCGTTCCGTTGAAAAATAGAACATGTCCTATTATTGCCTGCAAATCACATTCCGTGGCTCCATTCAAGTCAATGGATCCGCCAAAAAAACGGAACACATAACGGAAATGCATCCGTATGTCTTCCATATCCGTTCCGTTTTTGCAGAACCATCTATTGAAAATGTTATGTCCAGCCCAATTTTTTTAATGTAATTACTGTATACTGTATATGCCATACGGAAAAACGGAACAGAAACGGAAACATAACGGAAACAAAAAACGGAACAACGGATCCGTGAAAATGGACCGCAAAACACTGAAAAAGCCATACGGTGGTGTGAAAGAGGCCTAATTTGCATTCAATAAATGTGATGTGTTAAGAGTGAGCTTGCTGAAAAGTTAACACTACTATTTTTACTACTATTTTCTTGTAGGAATCTTTTTTTTTTTTGGCAATTGTACTTTAACATGCAAATGTGCATTATGCAAATACATCCATACTCTACAGAATTGGCGTAAAATAAATGTTTATTTCTCACGTATAATGACCTCAATGCTCATCACTGAGTTTAGGTTTCAGGGGAACTTTCCAAGATTTTCAGCTCAGCAATCTACAAAAATGCATTCTGAATATATGCAAAATGTAACAACCAATACAATATTGCATTTTGTTATGTACACAAACCAGCCTAATGTTAACTAGAGGAGAAAAAAAAAGAAAGAAAATAATTTAATATAATAAAAAAGCATTATTTACAACAAAATGTCAGATGAGTTTTTACTCCTGATCAGTACCTATCATGTCGTGCTCTGGGCCTACAGGCGGCACCAACAGTAACAGACCTGCTGTTTTGCCATGATATTGGCTCCCATGTGGCACAGACCTGACTGGTTTAAATACTGCAGACATTTTCTATGTATAAAATAACCAATGTCGTTTCCGTTATCTTCTAATTATATAAATCTCTTACTTCTCTTTTGTTCTATAGCTTATTGTTTTACAAACGGAACCTGTTTGGATTTCAGAGGCTCAGTGAGAACCATTCTATGACATAAAATTTCATATACAGCGAGACAAAACTGCCAGGAATTCATTTTCTTTATTTTTCAGACTTTAAACATTTTCCCAGTAGTTATGGTCAGCGTGACTCTTTGGGTGAATGTATTTATTGCTAAAGCCTCCTGGGATTAAATAAACCAAATGACACACTTGGATAATCTGAAAATATACTGGTGATGCTAACAACTGAACACTACACAACATAAAAGATGTGGATCTTCTGTTTGCTGGTCTGTCCAGCATGCCAAATTGTCCTTTGTTAACTCTCAGTTTGCATTCTCACACAAAGGGGTTAAAGTCACATCTATTCTTTGGAAGGTGCAGGACAGATTTGTTTGAATGATCTTTCCAGTCTATATAATCCATACCACCACATTTTTAGTGCTTTCTGAATGGCCCCTAGCCAAGTTCTACCATGCTCGGATGCCATGGAGTGCAGATACACTGCTTGCTTGCTGAATGGGTGTCTGCACTGTGTTTAAGTCCCCCACACTAAAATTCATGAAATTATTACTAGCTGAGGTGGGTTGCATGCTTGGCATGGATGAGTAACTGCAGTTGTAACTGCCACTGCAGGCTGGATTACTGTAGTTGGAGTAGGGAGGATAAGTGTTGTAGCTGTAAGGGTTAATGCTGACATTATATGGGGAATTGTATGGAGAGGACTCTCCCAAACAAGGTTTGCCATCTCTCACCAGAACAGGTACTGCTATCCTCCTTGGGGGTGGAAGGCCCACCATTTCCAAAGTCTGATCTTGTCTTTGTCTTTTGCATTTGTACCTTCTATTCTGGAACCAGATCTTCACCTGTGTGGAGGTGAGCTTCAAAACATTGGCTAAATGGTCTCTCTCTGGGCTGACAGATATTTCTGCTGTTTGAATCTCCTTTCCAGTTCATAGACCTGGGCTTGGGAGAACAGCACCCTGGGCTTTCTTCTTTTTCGTTGCCTTGGCCTGTCTGGGTCTTCCAAGTCTCGCTTATCAGTTTCCAAATTTTTCTGCAAAGAGCAGAGATCTGTAAAAATAAAGCAGATATTTGGGAGTAAGATCTAGCTATCAGGGTAGGAAATGAGTACAGGCAAGTGATGTGTTCTAAGCACCTCTCTTATTATATACAGTAATTGAATGCCATAAAGGGTATATGCTATACAATAAACATATAATTTATATTCAAACTATAAGTCTGTCATACATTACATTCACAGTTGAATTTTATTCATTCATTTTTCATTAATTTTCTGTCATTCAATTTTTTTTTTTCATCTGGTTAAAAATAATTGGATCTAATAGAACACTATACATATATATATATATATATATATATATATATATATATATACAAATTTTTTATACATATGTTCTATTACATTACTCTTGTTTTAATCTTGTAGAATACAATGTATTTTTAGATCCAATATGTTAAAAGAAGGGAAAAAAAAGAAAAAAAAGAGACATTATGACTAAGATGGAGAGTTATAATTTTGGCATCAGCTTGCTTCTGAAATAAATAAATAGTATCTGTCCCATTATTACTCTGTTGCAATATGTTCTTCAACATGAGGGAAAACCCAAGAAAATGTAACTGAATGCAATATACATTCCCTATTGTTATATAAAAAGTGCTAAACAATTTTATACTACAATAATAATAAGTGTTTATGATGAGAATACCAAATGTAATAGCAGAATTGATATGAGAGGTTCAAGACTGGCAGAGTGACTCACAATTTTGTAGAGTGTGTTTAAGTGTGATTCACTTATCTGTACTTATTACATAAGTACAGAAACACTTGTGTAGATTTCTGCTGTTTTTGCATTCTGTTCATAATTATAATATAGTCCTAATGGTAGCAGTTGAAGTAATGTTTCCTGTGTACTTGATGCTTAGAAAATTTTTAGGATATTATTATTATTACTACAATAACTATTACATTAACAAAAGCAACAATAATATTGGCAGCAGAACTCTGCCTACAAAATTATTGTAATAGTCTATATATATATATATATATATATATATATATATATATATATATAATTAGAATTATTATAGCAGTGACTATTACATTAACAAAAGCAACAATAATATTGGCAGCAGAACTCTGCCTACAAAATTATTGTAGTAGTAATATTTATATTGAAATTAGTGTAGCAGTAATATATAAGTATATTATTAGAATTATTGTAGTAGTAATATTTATATTATTAGAATTATTGTAGCAATAATATCTTTGTATATTATTAGAATTATTGTAGTAGTAATATCTTTGTATATTATTAGAATTATTGTAGTAGTAATATTTATATTAGAATTATTGTAGTAGTAATATCTTTGTATATTATTAGAATTATTGTAGTAGTAATATCTTTGTATATTATTAGAATTATTGTAGTAGTAATATCTTTGTATATGATTAGAATTATTGTAGTAGTAATATCTTTGTATATTATTACAAGTGTAGTGGTAATATTTATATGATCAGAAGTAGTAATATCCATATAATTAGAATTGTAGTAGCAATATTTATTTATATGATTAGAATTAGTGCAGCAGTAATATCTATTTATATTATTAAAATAATTTAGTAGTAGTAACATAACTTACATCTATATCATTATGCAGTAGTGTATTGGTGTTATTATTGGCGTCATATAACAGTGCTATACAATACACACATACATATTTTTATGCGACTCAGCACATACTGTACACAAGTCTATACCGAGCTACAGATGAGATTTTTAGTTATAAATCGGGTTACCAGTATATAGCTAGATATATCCAGATTGTATTTCTGTTAGAATTATGGCTTTAATTACAAGCACTCCCCAATGCACTAGTTGTTACTAGGCAGTAGGTTTTTACTTGACTTCAATCATCGATCAGGTGGCATCAGCCCACCCTCCCACTAACCACACAATATCAGGTTCCCCTCTTTACCTTTCTTGTCTTCTTTGTGCTCTTTAGAGGAGTCCATTTCCATGTAGTTTTTGACAAAGAAGGATCCAGGGAATGGAGAAGACCCCTTGTTGTTGTCCCTCTGAGACATATCCTCTGTGAGCTCAGAAAGGCAGGGGGTCCCCGGATAAGACTCTTGTTTGAAGCTGGAGAGCATACATGAAGAGGTGTCCAGTCTGGGGGAGATGTCCATGGTAGAGAGGCCACTCTGATGTTGCTCTAAGTTCAGAATGTCTTTGACAGAAAATGGAGTGGAAGTCATAGGGCTGGCAAACATCATGGCACCAACACCAACACCAAATACAGACTCATGTACCCTCCCCAGACCTGAGAACGAGAGAGGGGCGAAACTGGATCCTATTATCCTAGAAGCAACTCATTCCAAGCAGAAGTCCTCACCTAGTAAGTGCTGGCCAGGCTGGGTGAATTACTCTCCATAAGGAAGGAGGAG
Organism: Bufo bufo; assembly: GCF_905171765.1. Lineage (NCBI taxonomy): Eukaryota > Metazoa > Chordata > Amphibia > Anura > Bufonidae > Bufo > Bufo bufo. The sequence goes on along the minus strand of NC_053389.1, from coordinate 417,193,884 downwards.
GAGGCGGGGCCAGAGCGGCCTTCTGCAGCCTCTCATTGGTCAGACCCGTCCCGGTGACGCAAGGTCCCTCACATATAGCCTCACCTAATATAGGCATCCAGCAAAACACATCCACTACTTTTAAAGGGGCTGACATATATCTCCATTAAAGTTACTTTTCAGTACAGAAGTGCATCTTGTATCCTTTTCAGTAGTTCTGATGTCCATGCTGCTCTTGGTTTATCTTCACTTTAAGACATCGTTCCTATTTCCATTGATGAATTTACAGCTAATAAGCTTCAATTTTAACTGGATTTTATTATTCAGATTCCAGGCCTATATGTATTACTATATTATTTGTATTATTAATATCGGTATGAACTAAACAGTACTTTGTTTATGCTTGAAACAGTTCTCTTTAGTGCAAAAAAAAAAAAAAAGTGTATATATATATATATATATATATATATATATATATAGCTGTAATACAAAATGAGTTATTATTGTTTATTATGATGCTTACTACTACTACTATACTACTATGGGACTACTTATGTAGTAGTAATATAGTAGAGTGCTATAAAATGATATAGCAAAAATAAATCAGAATATTTAAATAGCCATTGTCCTCCATCATATTGGATTACATCAATCTATAATTCCTGAAGTATCCCATATCATTTTAATGTGACACAGCAATGGTTATTTCAACTGTTAAAAAACTCCTAGGAACTAGTATTTGGTAGTAGCTGTGGTAGGTATACTCCAAGACTAGATTAACGCTTCCAGTTCTCATTTTGTTTGGTAATATCTTTGTAAATGAAATGTACATAATTGTTATTATTATTCAGGTATACAATCTTGCTATAAGTTAATGAGCAGAGGACAGGCATGTGTTGAGATGATGCAGATAATAATAATATATGATGATGCTTATTTCCAGTGTCAAGAAACTCATAGGAACCAGTAGTAGATAGTACCTGTGGTAGGTACACGCCAGGACTAGGTCATCACTTACAGTTCTGGGCTTGTCTGGCATATGTTTTGTGAGTAAATAGAAATTATTTAGGTATTAATGAGCAGAGGACAGGCATGTGTTAATATGGTTTAGATAATAATTGTAATTATGGGTGGGTAGATAGGCCGATAGACAGAGATAGGAGTATATATATATATATATATATATATATATATGATAGATAGATTCAAAAATATGTATTATCTACAGCAATACATGGTGCTGACTACAGATGTACATGTATGTTGGCCAGTGATGTGGCTACTTCTATACTTGGTGGCCGCAGGTTTATTATCTCAGCCTGAGCATCCAGTAAAGTGGTAACATCCGTTTCAATTAAAATTCTTGTGGAAAATGGATGATAATGCCCTGTAGTATTTGTTAGTGAATCAGGTTCCCTGTCATAGCTAGGCTGACACTTAATAGATGAGTGTGGACAGACGCCTGAAATATGGCTATTTAATGGGCAAATGCAGCCATTATACCACCTACCAGTGTTACTGCTGGGCTGAGCTGGACCTCCTCTGTCTGGATTATAGATTCTTTATAAGTTATTATACAGTGGTGGTTGATTTATGCTTACAGCTAGTATGCAATATCAGATATTTTTAGTATTGGATTTTATTTATATATATTTTATAGATTTATATGGTGTTTAATATTTCTTGTACTGTTTGCTATGCACGGCAGTACTCTGTATTATGACATGCGCTTGTTTTTTCAGTATCATGTATTGTGTATTATGTGTCGATACTTACTCATACATTGTGTGCTCTATGCGGTGCTATGCATCTAGTCTGTAGTTGTTTTGAATTAATATCTATTATATAGCATGGTATTATATTGTGTTTTTATTATACACAAATATACTATGAAATATGACCCTTTTATATTTCTTTTACTCTTTTCACTATTAATTGTCTGTATGTAGTATGGCGGGTTTAGTAATTTAGTAACTTGCATTATGCACTGTTCTGTATATATATATATATATATATATATATATATATATATATATATATATATATATATATATATATATATATATATATATTTGTATAGCTATTTATGCAGGTAAT